>NW_028327177.1:136551883-136854913 GCF_987537825.1 Furipterus horrens | reverse complement strand
TTTCTGCGTTTAAAATAGTCAAATACTGACAATGTCTTAAAGTGCAGCCTGCAGGATCAAACCAAATATTCAAATAATTCTTTTAAATAATAATCACCATCCTCACTTTCGAGGCAAACTTACTTAGTTCACTTCTTTGATGTAATTTCAAGCAAAGGATCACTATTTTAAATGCAAAATTTACACAAAGATCTCCAATTCCTAAAAAAAATAGAAATATCCTAAAATCCTGTAAGTATCAAATGTTTGATATTTTATTTTAGCATTAAATGCACAGTTTCTTTTAATTCTAAACTTGACAAGATGTACCAATTAATCATATTGAACACTAACAATTCACCTGCTAAGGGCTGTTCTTGTTCTACAGTGAAAACGGATTTACCACTCAGCCCAGAAATCACACCACACTTCTAATCATTAGGTTGTGGTGATCAGCAAGCCAGTCTGCACCATGCATGGTTAATTGGTAGTTTTAAAAATATCACTTAGTTGCAGCTTTTTTTTTTTTTTAAAGTAAGTTAGGTGATTTTTTTTCCTAGAGCCAGGTAGAAACAATTGATTCTCAGCTGTTGGTAATGACTGAAGGTGTTTTCTGAGAATGGACTGAGCCCTGAGTGTTCTTTATGCCTTGACTCCAAGGGTTTATTTTCCTGTTGAGAAAAAAGTAGTTTCAGGCTTAGAGAAAAGTGGAATACAGTACAGACGCAAGCATACTACAGATAATTCCCATATGCCCTTTATCAGGAGTAACTATGTTGAACGTCTTGCCACACAGGCACTCTCTCTCTCTCGGCTGATTTCTATTTACATCTATATTTATATCTTCGCACGGATATTTCAAATTATGGAGATTCTGTCCCTGGCCTGCCTCTTAGTGCGTCTTGGCCCTGGGCCAGTTACCTTGACTTGTAAGCCTGTTGGCTTGACTGCAGAGTTGAGGCCAGTGCAGCTTCGCCCGCAGGGATGCTCTGAGGAGTAGAAATGATCCATGTGTGGCCCTCATCACACGTGTCCAGCATCGAGCAGGTGCATAACGAATCGCAAGTCTTGTTACCACTCTCTCAAGCCAAGATGCAGACAGGGTTGTACGTGCGAAATGGCAAACACAGGGCTGTGCACTCGGGGCACAGGGATGGGAGCTGCAGTTCTAACAGGCTCAGCAGCAGCAGCAGGAGGCTTTTCTTGTCTTAGTTTTCATGGCCCGGATTTTTGTCAAGCGGTCAAGGAAGTAGCGTTTGGGGTGTCAGAGTCAGTAGGAAGCTGAGTTAGAATGTCAGCTTTTCCTCTTGATCTCTCCTGTGTCCTGGTTTCCTCACATGTAAAATGAGGACGTTGGTAATGCACACGTAAGTGATGGGCACCAGGTCTGGCCCAGAGGAGGAAGCAGAAGAGAAACAACGGTGCAACATTGTTGACTCTATTCCGTGGGCTTGGGTCTCCATAAGAACACCGAGCTGGGTTTGTTTGTGTTACAGTCTCTTGCTGGCCTGTTAATCACCTCCCCTTATGATACTGTGTGCCTCCTCTGCTACGACTCCGCTTTTCTTCTCTTCCTGATCTTGTTCCCCCAGCTGCGCCCAGCCCTGCCTCCCACCCACCCATCACCCATTAAGTTACTGATTCTGATTTCCGTCCAGTCTCTTTTCCCACTTACCGTTGGCAGGGTTTGAGTTCAGGCTCTCACCGTTTCTCATCTGGACTTAGCTTTTTAAGTAGCTCTACTGAGATTTAATTCACATACTATACAGTTTACTCTCTTCAAGGAGACATTCCATGGTTCTTCCCCAGGCGTTTAAACAGTTCTTCACTGGCTTTCTAGTTTCCACGCTCTCTCCTCTGCCCCACGCTCCTCCCGACTGCTGGAGTGGGTATTCCCAAACAGAACCCTGATCGTATTTCTCCTCTGCTGCAGCCCTTCCATGCATCTCCACGGCTTCCAGGAGAGCTGCCTCAGCCGGATATCAGATTCTGCACAAGCCCCTGTCCCCTTCGCTTTTCTGGCTGCCCCCTCCACCCTGGGACGTCCCAGAGCCTTCCCGCAAGAGGCCGTTAGCATTCCGTAAAGCTGTAGAAAACCCCGCATGTGATTCTTCCGCCAGGCCCTGCCTCCTGAGGGCATGGGCCAGGACGAGCCTGCAGTAATATTCAGTGACCGAGGAGTGTCCCTAAATTACTTATACCTGCGTGTTCAAGTGATTAAGCAAGTGCTCATTCAATGTTTACTAATGAATGAATGAGTCACATACAGGTTTTGGTTGTTTTGGGTATTTTTTTCCCAATGAACATGTAGTTAGTGGCAGTTAAGAATTAACTTCAACTATATAATTAAAGACTTTGATGTACCTTTGGGACACACAACTACCAAGACCCTCAGGCAAGGCATCAGAATTCTATATAAGAGAGGGTGAACTGAGTTAGGTAGTACGGGGCACTGGTTAAGACCGTGGGCCCTGGGTTCAATCCTGACTCCATCTTTGACAAGCTGTGTGTCCTTGAATGAGTTTCGTGCCTGTAGTCATTATGAGGCAAAATGAATAAACGCATGTGGTAGGCTTACTGTGTTGCCTGGCAAGTTTAAGTATTCAGTGTGTTAGTTGTTGTTTCAGAAAAACATCTCTCCTGTAAGTCTCTTCACTTCTTTGAAGGGCCTGATTAAACTGATGATTCAGTTTTACAACTTGCCTAGGAAGGAAACCACAACCAACTATATTCACCTGCCCACTAGTTCCCAGTGTTGGAGCGTGTGCTGGGTTCCTGGGAAGGTAAAAAAGGCTTTGGACTTTTGGAGTAGGTTGCTTTTCAGTGGAATTATTAAACAGGTTTTTTTTTCCTTTCCTTTGGTTTCCTCCATTCCTGTGGTAATCCTGGTAAATGTTTTGTTTTTCTATGCGCTGTGCCCCTCTTGAGTTTTATCCAAATGAAACATTGCTCTGTGTTGTCTTAATGGTGTGGGAATGATTAAAGACAGTTGTTGCTAAGGTATAGCTTTAGAAACGCTCATGAACAGAATCCTCCAAGACAGAAACACGGAGCAGTGGAAGGCTTCCGAAGGCCAGCTCTGTCCGTCACCCCTGGCAGTGCCCAGACTGGCACATCTCGCCCACTGTGGGGCTGGGGGGTGGGGGGAGGGGGAGATGTTCCCTCACCAAGAGGCATTTCGTTCCCAAATCTGTTTACATGTGCTATTCTTGTAACTGTAATTGGCATAATTTAATTAAATGGAATGAAAACTGATGAAATGTGTGCACTAAAACAGAGAGCCGTCATTTCTGTGAAAACCTTTGGAAAGACTCCATTAAGACAAATCACTATCAGATTGGGTAAAGATGAGGCAATTATAAAAGATTAGGGAAAAATCATAAAAATATGGACAGCTTTCAGGTTTTGTTTTCACACTGCTTCACACCACTCTTTTTAAAAGAAAGCAAGCCTGGGGATCTTCAGCCTTGAATTTGGGGCGTTATTTACAAGTGGAAGATAGTGAGAAACTCCACCCCTGGATCCTACTCAAAGGAAAGGCCTTGGCCTTACATTACAAGACTTGCAAATAAATGTACTTCCAACGTTTGCTAAAATAAAATGTTAAAGATATGCATTTTTTATGATTCCTTACTTCAGCTAACTTTTTTTGATTAACTGAGGAATTGCTGAGCCCCGCCAGTATGCCACCTGAGTGAGCTTCTTCTGTCCTCGGGGAGTGTGGAATTAGGGGCCCAGCTTTTAAATTTGTCAAATAATGGGAAATATTTGTGTTGTTGAAGAACCAAGTGTCCTCCAAATGGATGGCTAGTGCACAATCCGTTTAAATATGACTCTGTTGATCCAATGTTTGCCAATTAGTTTGCATTCTTTTAAGGTATTAACAGTGGTTAACCTAACCTTGTTTCTTGGCCTAGAACACTCACGATGAAGTTGTTTTCAGAAAAGCATTGTACAAGGATTAAGCACTGAAAATTCAACAGCTTCTCTACACTCTTTAAGTCCTAACTTAAAAATCTAGCTACAGAATTTTCTTTCAAGTGAAATCACAGAACATCATCCACATCCATATTCAAGGGTAAACATGCAAATATCCGAAGACAAATAAAACAACCTTGGGTATTGGTGTGGGAGGGCTGTTCCTCCGGTCTCCTCTCCGTGGGTGCTTTCAAGGCCTCTGTCTGTGTACCTGCGCCCTCTGCGACCCCCCATTACAACCCACCTGGGCTCTCCACTCTGTCACAGAACCGCCCAGCGGGTTGGCCCCCTCTCGGGTTTCCCTCTAACCTCCCGCTTGAAACTTCCTTTTCAGCCCCCAAACCAGTGAGTCAAACTTAGCTCCTTTCTCTTTTCTATTTCACTCCTTTGGAGAATGGGGAGGCAAGAAAGCACTTTGGTTTGCTTTTCTTTTCCCTAAGATGAAGAGCAGGTTTTAACCTCAGAAAACTGAAAGTGGACTTGAAGAACGTGAGAAATTCCCACTGTGTCCAGAGCGGTGGATGGAGTGTTGAGAAGTCTCACCTCCAAGGGGAATACATTGGGGGAGGGCTCGTGTGGCAGGGGACCCTCTTAAGAAGGAAGAGGGACATTGGGGCAGCTCCACCGGCCTGGGAACGGTGAGCCCAGAGACCATGTGGGTTTGCGTGTGGGTTTGCGTGGAGGAGAGGGAAGAGCATGAATTGAGGATGAAGGCTCACTGGGGTGGGTGTGGGGGCCGGGGCTGATGGTGAGTTCGGGGCCCAGGGTGAAATTTCGCATTCCATGTACATTGACTTCCAGAATGGTCTCTTTTAACATACACGCTCAGAGGCAGAACTGCAATCCTCATTTCCCCTTACTAACGTACGCTCTACGTGGCCACCCCCATGATACGTAACAGCGAAGAGGCTGAAAATGGAACCCGCCACATCTTCCCTTTATGAGGCTGAACCCCCAGCCCTCTCCTTCCGCGCGTAGCCCCGGCTGGGGCGCGGTGTGTGCCTTAGGAGCTGGGCCCTGCACCTGCGCCCTGCCGGCTGTCCCCACCTGTACCGCAGCCCTGCCCTCCTCTGCCTCCGGGCTCCCAGCGGCCGCCAGCTTTCTCTGCTCTTCCCGCGTGGGTCCTGAAGACCTGGGGCTGCCAAGTCCTCTTTCCCGTTGTCCTCAGGTCTGCCCTGACTTCTTCGGTTTCTGCAGTCCTAGTGGCAGGGCCCCAGTTCTTGCTGCCTGTGTCCTTACCGTGTGCTTGTTCTGCCAGAAATGCAAACTGCCAGAATAATTGTTTTCAAAGACCTGCTCTCGAAGTTAGCCTCCTGTGCTTTCACATGACTCGTTTTATTTCCTTCTAAGACGCAGTTCCTGAGCTTCGGGTTTGCACTGAAAATACAAAGATGATAAATCGCGCCCTTGCCCGGTAAGGAGACCTCGACCCTCCGACAGAGCATGTCAGGGCTCGTTTGTGGTGCCTGTCTGTGCTTTTTCCCCCAGGTAGAATAGTGCCTTTCAGTTCATGTTTCTCAACACTTAGCGCCTGCTTAACATCACATTTCCTTTAGGGAACTTTTCCCACACTGCCAGTACCACGAACTCAGAATGTTACATTAGCGCTCACTTGAAGAATCAGATGCCGCTTTTGCACCGGGATTTTGTATCCAAAATTGGGCCGGCCTTGGCCAGCCTTGGCCAGCCGCACACCGCCTTCCACTGCATCGATTGGCAATAAAATAGGTTGGTTCAGCATCACTAGTCATTAAGGAAATGCCGATGAAAGCCACGGGGAGATGCCGCCACACACTTGTTAGAATGGTCAAAAGAGAAAAATCGACATTGTCAGGTGTTCGTCACGATGGTAAAATGGTATAAATTTGATCAGTTCACAGTTTTTCTAGTTATTTTGATATCTTGTAATTGTTCTTGTGTAGTTACTTGTTTTCCTTCGCCCTTCCCCCCTTTAGTCTATAGCTTAAAAGTAGCAGAGGGGCTTCAGTTTGTTTTGAAGCGCCCCGAGGTGCCATGTTGCAAAGACTGGATTAAATTAGAAACCGAGTGAGGCTGTTTTGTAGACTCCAGGGTGCTCATAAATGTAAGATGTTGATATTACCACTGTACTTTCATCCTAATTAATAAAATATGTTCCTAATCCCACTGTCTTATAAATGTTACTAAAAATGAACTATCTCCAAAGATGTTGAAAACCATGAAAGGGAAGGAAAAATTGTAAATGTTGATTAGTTACTAGGAAACAGCTTCTTATCTTACATGTTTTAGTTAAAAACCTGTCTTCTAACAGAAGGATAGAAACACTATGTTTTACACACACACACACACATATACACACACGTGTGTGTGTGCGTGTGTGTGTGTGTGTTTTATAAGCTGTGCGTATTCTGAGTCTGAAGATCAAGTCTCTCCTGGGGCAGCCTGAGCACAAGGTGGACGATGAGCTGCAGGATGTCACGATTTGATTACCCCCAAGCTGCTGTCAGTGGCCCCAGCCGTGCCCATTTCCACACGTGCAGGAAGGCTGTAGTGCTTCCGTTACCCTTTCCATTTCAGCACGTCACGTGGAAACTAATTAGCACCATCTGTGCTAATAATTAAATCTGTATCATTGCGGTCACTGGTGCACAAGGAACTCAGGTTGAGGGAGTATTTCACAGCAAAAAGGTGGTGGGATTGGAGCAGAAAAAGTACACTTGATTAATATTCTTTTATGGTGATCAGTTGCCCGAAAGGAACCACCAGAAGAAAGAACAGTTCTCTGATAGGTCAACAGTATTCTTCCACTGCGTGTTGAGGACAGACGTATGAGTGAGACTCTGGGGACTGGGGAGAGTCCATCGCATTTTCTTCTCTTTGCTGTTAGATTTGCCCTGTAGGTTGCTGCGATGTGCATCCAGTCTAAATTCGGACATTGACATTTTACTGAGGGTGGTCACCAGGGATTAGGAGTAGTAGGGTGAGCGTTTGACTACAAAGGTACAGCACAAGGGTGTCTCTGGGAGCGATGGGTCGTTCTGTATCCTGACCAGGGTGATCGTTTGTAGCTCAGTGCATTTGTTAAAACTCAAAGAGCTATTCACTGAGGTGAGTGATTTTTACTCTGTGTGAATTAGAAAAATAAACTGAAGAAAGTGTAAAAACTTAATTGAAATTCATGTTTTGGAAAATCTTTTGTCTGTGGCTCAGGAAATGTTTCCAAGAAGAAAGAAGTAATATTTTTTTCTCAAAATTAAGAATGAAACAAACTAAAGCCAATTAATTTTAAAATTTGATTTTATGGAGCAAGCGGCTCTTTTCAAACTCCAAATAAGATTTCATAACTTTAAGAAATTTGCTAAAGGGAACATGTTAAGAGAAGGAGGCTTCTTTGGCTTTTCTTTCTTTGAACCCTCATGATTCCTTTTCAACATAAAAGGAGCTGTTGTCTTGAGTACTGTTTTGCTGATGAGAGGAAATTAGGGAGGTAAGTCATAGTTCTCAGACATTTGAGAATTCATTGGTCATGCTAAGTATAAAAGAGATCAGCTGGTTCACGTTTTGTTGTTTGCAGAATGTGGGTCATGCACAGAAATGCAGCTAATTGTACGGAAAGTAATATGCTGCTGCTGTTAAGCCTGTTAAAGGCATAAGGTATTTTTCGTGTTTCTATAATCAGCAGGATTTGTAGAGGGCAACAGGAAATAGCCATTGAGAATTTCAGGGTTCCAACAAGTGAGGGATTAAAGTTGATATCAGTTAGTGATTAATTAAGAACCATAAACTTTGTATTGGTTAATTTTTAAATAAATAAACTGATAGTTAAATTTTAGTTAAGCAGCATGTGGCCGTAGTCAAAAGTTAAAGCAGGCATACTCATGACAAGAGACTTACGTTTCTGTCGTTCTGCCTGGAGTTTTTTAATAGTATTTGTACATTTAGGTTTTAGTTAAAAGAAGATCCAGATTTTTGCCTTGTAGGTACATATATGCCACTTAAATCTGAGACTTTTTCTGTAACCTAACATCGGATCATGTTTTTGAATGTTCCATGTGTGCTTGAGAAGATAAAGTGTCTGTTATAAGCATGTAATGTTCTCAATATCTACATCTTCTTCTCCATTAGCTACACGCTATTAAACATTGTCTAAGTCTCCTAAATTATCACTTACCTTTTGTCCACTTGTCTTGGTGTAAGAGGGGTGTTAAAGTCTTCCTATTAAATAGTGTTCCTATTACAAAGCATCATTGGAGTCTCTGGTTTTTAAACGTAGTTGCTATGTTATGGGGTGCGTAGAGATATAAAACTGCTATATAATTTCACTTTAAATGGTGACCTTTAACGTTATAAATGTTATTGCTTGTCATTTAATGCTTTTTGACCTAAATCCTACTTTGTCTGAATATAGACAAATTATATTCAAATTTTATCCCCTTGCTTTCTTTATATTTCCATTTTTCTCCCAGTATAGCTTTATTTTACCTTCATAAATTACTGGTTTGGCTATGTCTCTTGTAAACAGCTCTATAATTCTTTTATTTATATATTTATTTATTTTTTGCAAGACAGTTTGAAATGTTTTTATTTTAATTGGTGTGCGAAGCTCATTTGTATTCATTTAGATGCCTGATGTGTTTGGTCTCAACATTGTCATATTACTGTGTTAAATATATGCTGTAATACTACATTATATTTACTGTGTTTTTTTTTCCCTCAATATAGTCTATTTCGTAGTCTCTTTTCCTGGGGAAAGATTTAGAAAGGTTTGTTTTGTGCTTTCTTTAATGTTCTTAATTCCCTTAGCGTTTACTTAGATTTCTGCTATTTGGTTTGTCAGTTTTGGGTTATGTATTATCTATTTGACAATTAATTAATTCTGCTTTCTCATTATTCCTCTCATTATTTCAGTTGTATTATTTCTACTTTGTCGGAATATTCAGCATTTACATATATCCTTTTTAGTCCTAGATGAGCAATTAAATCTTTTTGCTTGCCAAAGTTTCCCTACTCCTTCATTTTTGCTCTGAAACTTGGTCCCCAGTATGGTGCTTCTCAAACAGGAATGACATACTAACCACTTGGACCTCTTGGGTGGGGCCTAGATTCTTGTTCCTTTCATCCTCTAGATACTGCCTGTGCTGTGGCCCATGACTCCGACTTTGCGTAACAAACGATTCCCCAAGAAGAATTCTCGTCCTTGAATATTTCAGACTGCCGTTCTATAACTTGGCTGGATTAAATTTTTTTGGTTTAGTTTTCATAAAGTTTCAGGAAACTGCTACTGCAATATTATCTTGCTTTATTGCTGTCAAACTCTGATGCTAGTCTGATTTTTCTCCTTTTGTAAATGACTTGGTCATTTTGATTTGAGGCCTAGGGCTTTGTTATTATTTCTTTAAATTTATCTTTAAAATTGAATGGTTTTATAGCTATACATCTCAGAGTTGATTGGTCCAGATCACAGATACACAGTGGGCCCTTTCAATACAGTTTCAGGTCTTCTTTTATTTTTGGAACATTTTCTTGAATAGTTCTTAATATTAATTGTGTCCTATTGTTTTGTCTGTCTTCAGGGTCTCCAGTTATATGTCTGTGGGATCTTCTTTGCCTGCCCTCAATATCAATTGCTTTCTTTCATTCCGACATAATTTTGTCCTCCTGACTTTTTAAGCCTTTCTTTGGTGTCCTTTATATTTTCATTTCCATCTGTTCTCCTTTGGCCACTTTGTAATTTGATCTTCATTTCTGAGATGATTTTGTCTTTTTCTTTAATTCTTTACAGATTGTCACTCCCATTCCATACCTTCCTGTTTGCTTGATGTTTCTGTTCTGAGTTTTAGAATTTCCTGCTTGCAGGTTTTCTTTCACATTTGTAACTGCCTCTTTAATGTTATTTAGTTCAGTGCTGAAAATTGAGTTATGATTTCCATCTGGTTTTTGTTTTGTTTATTTGATAGCATTCTGTTTGTTTGACTTTTTTTGTTGTTGTTGGGGAACAGAACCAAAAACTGAAATACCGTGATTCTTAATGTCTTACTGTCATTGACTGTCTTATTCCCATAGTAACTCTGCACAGATGTTATGTGCTGGGGGTTTGTTGTTGTTCATTTTGAAATGAGTAATTATTCTGGACTAGTCATAGTAGTTCTAGTTATTCTAATTTATACCTAGTTCACTACAAAATCTGTTCTTGTAACAAACTATAACGTATCTAATATATCATCTATAAGGAGCGTGCTAGGTGTGTTGTAATAGTTTAACTCCGTAAGGGGCATTTTGAAAATGAATTTTTGTCAATATACAACCATTGAACAACATCTGAAAATTTCCCCAGAAATTCATTACACTATGAATCCATAAATTTGCAACTTAAATCCTTTGTAACATTTCCCCACGCCACTAAAGGGCAGCATAGTGTTTGTGTTTGTGCGTGTATTATATCTATTGTATATGCCACATATATACATATGTACATGTGTGTGTATGTTTTTCCACTATTGTTGAAGTCAAAAAGTTAAATTAGGAATTATTTTAGGCCCTAAGAGAATTTAAGGGACCTCTGCTGTTACTGCTTAAATTAGGGCAGAAATAAGGATATAGATGCTACATTTTATAATATTTATAGGCTATTTTAAGTAAATATTCAAAATATTTTAGAGAGCTTTTCCTTAAAGTGTGATCTACGTATAGGCACTGGTTATGAGTGTCGAGCTCAATGAAGTGTCAATAAGTGAACATATTCGGAAGACATAGAACCTTTTACCAGAAGTCCCTTCTTGCCCTTCCCAGGCACTGCTGACCAAAAGTAACTACTTTATTGACGTTTGTTGCCATTTCGTTTCACCTCTTTTAAAATGTTGTATTAATTGTATCACACAGTATGTTCTCTCAATATATCTTTGTATTATTCCAGTCTGTTGAAATTGTTTCCCAATTATGATGCTTCTTAACAGTTTCTCCTCTGACTTGTTAATTAATCATTCAGCGGCACCATGTTGATGTGCGCGCTGATGCCCCTGTGTGGCTGGCAGAGAGCCTCAGTTCTCTGCAGATGTACTGCTGCCAGCCTTATAAAAATAGTCATAAATATCACATCTCTAAATCCAGTGAAGAAATTGTCAAAAGGATGCCTAATTACAGCGATTAATAAAATATGAAGCTATTTAAAGATTTGGTGACTGAACAGGACCATTAGTGTGTTGCTAATTCTGAAAGGGAATCTAAACTGGGTGAGATAATTTCACAGCCCATATGGTAGTCAGATCCCCGACTAAAGAGGTAAGTTGGCAGTCTTTTAAAAGCTTCAGCATTTTCATCATTCAATTGGTTTTATTCTCCTAAAAGCGCTGATTCCAATGACTTTTTTTACTGACTACTTTCTGAATATATTATGTGAATATGCTAGAATATATTGAATGTTGTCATTTAAAAATAGGAGTGATAACTCTGTTGCAGAACAAACAAATCAATAAATGCACAACAGAGAGGTGATAGTGACATATTATAGTGGCAGCAGATCCTTGGATTGTGGGAGGAACACCTGAGGTGTGAAATGACCAACCTCCATTCGATTCCCCATCAATTACTGACACATTAATAGTGAAAACAGAAGAAGAAAAGCCTGCAAAGGAGAGAAGCACATTTGAAAACGGGGCCTCTACTCTTCTAAATGCATCAGCCCCCTTCCCCTGCCGCCTCCACGACTGGGGTCATTTTAGGAACTTGAGAGGAGAGAAGAGAGACAAAACGTCTTTCCCTGCTTAATAGTTTTATCCACTTTACATGACGTCCTCCTCACCAAGTTCACATGGAAATGCAAGGGAACCAGAAGAGCCAAAACAGCCTTAAAAAAGGAGAACAAACTTTGTGGACTCATACTACCCAGTTTCAAAACTTCCTGCAAAGCTACAGTAACCAAGGCTGTGGCGCTGGCAATAGAATGGACACAGAGATCCGTGCAGTACAGTTGGGAGTCCAGAAATATGGCCTCGCACTTAGGGGCAGCTGCTTTTTTCCCAGGAGCGCCAACACAATTCAGCGGGGGGAAGAACAGTCTTTCCAGTACGCAGTGCTGGGACACTGGATATGCTTATGCAAAAGGGATGAGGTCTGGCTCCTACCGAACGCCATGTGCAACAGGCTCAGTGGCCTACACGCGACAGCTGGGATGAGGGGTCGCGCAGGACGGCTAAAGGCAGGGTTTTACGGACCAGGCCTGGAAGGAGCACGTACCGCTGCTACTCACTTCCTGCCGGCTGTGAAAATTCAGCCTTGGCCATCAGGAGACAACATGGCCACCAGGAGGCTGGGAATGGGCTCCCGCTGTGTCCCCAGATGGAGGAGGAAATGATTTAGCTGAACAGCTAGCCGTCTCGGTCGCAGGAGGCTGCCGTGGATTATTCTTTTGAACCTTTACAGTTCTGAAGCTCTGTTCCACATGCGTTCTCCCTCATAGAGTCCTACAGTTACAAGAACTAAAAAGGAGTGAAAAATAACACTCAATGATCTTTTCCTTGGATATTAAAAAAAAGAAAAAGAAAAAAGTGAAGTTCGGCCAGCAAAGTTTACTTCACAGCAGTCATGCTTGCAAAAAATATATTCTGTGATCTTGTGAACCTGCCTGTTTGCCCAGGTGTGACACCGGCCTGAGGCCATGATGGCTGGTCTCTGCGGATCACCGGCCTGTGTCCATGTGAACTGAAAGGATAAACATGGTTTTCATGTGAGATTTGGAAACTACATAAAGCTTTTGAAGATGAGTGAACACTGACTTGCAGGACAAAAACAAACAAGCCAGGAGAGGCTCAGAATGAAAACCAAATGTACAGGTTAGATTCCGTCAAAGACCCACTGGGGTGGCCATCAGAAAGTTGGGCTTCTCCACACTGGCTCCTCCCACAGCGGCAGGATCATGGGAGCTCATTTGCTCATCCCTCTGACTGAGTCAGTCCTTCCAGCGCACCTGTTTTGTGAGTTTGGTGCATATGCTGCCAGTTGAAGTAGAAGCAGTACTCCAGCTGTGAGTTTGTAATCTAATTGCCATGTGCTCTGTGGATATGATTACAGAGACTGATGGAAGAGCTAAAGAGAAATGGAATTCAAGGGGCATTATAAACATGGCACAGTGGCGCTCATTTTTAAGAACACGCGTTCTGCAGTGTCTTGGGGGGATCTTGCCCAGATATGATATAATAGAATCTTGGGCTTTTCTGTAATTCCTCTCACCCCACAGCATACATCTGGTTTCTAATGTGTTTAAAATTCATGCCCTTATTTTAAGGTTTTTGTCTAAGCTAAATGTTGTGTTAAAAAAAAAAATCACAGAGAGACTACAAACCAGTTCGGGTTGAAACATGGTCTGCAGACTGCTATTAGCTCACAAAGTGTGATGAGCAGAGAGATGGAGGGCAAGCCTTTGGAAACTTCTCAGGCAGTTTGACATTGCCGTGACATTTACGATGCGCTCAGCGGGTTTTTCCTGTTGAACAAGTACAGACCAATTAGAGCAGTGTTCAGTTTGCATGGTGACCTGCATTTGGTTCCAGGCAGCGGGTGTTAGTCTGCTCTGGCTGCGTAACAAAATACCAGCGACTGGGTGACTTAACCCACAGAAGTTTATTTCTTACAGTTCTGGAGGCCGGATGTCCAAGCTTAAGGTGTCAGCAGGGTAGATTTCATCCTGAGGCCTCTTCCCTTGGTTGGCAGGTGGCCACCATCTTGCTGTGTGCTCATATGACGTTTTCTTTGTCCATATGTGGAGAGAGAGCTCTTCAGTGTCTCTTCTTATATGAACACGCATCCTATCCTATCAGGACGCCACCCTTACGACTTCATTTAACCCCAGTTAGCTCCTTGTGAAAGCCCTGTCTCCAAAACCAGTCACATTGGGGGTAAGAGCTTCAGCATATGGATTTGGGTGGGATGCAATTCAATCCAAGCACCGTAGGACCATATATAGGTCCATATGGACCAAGATTTTAAGAAGTCGGTCCTTCACCACAGTGGGGCTAATTCACCTCATCACAAGTAAAATATCACTAATATAGAAGCAGGAAACTTTAGGTTTAGGTTGAAATATTTAAGTACTTATGAAATTTATGTGTCTTCACATTCAGTAAAATTGTTTAGTGTGAAATGTTTACGCTTTAGACGAGATTAGGTTAAAATCCAGAAAAGATGCATCGGATAGTTAATTCCCTCCGAGGCCTGGCTTTAAGCTTAATGTGATTACAGTGTGGGAGCTGTCCTGTCTGTGCAGCCGGCTCGTAAATCTGTGCTCTATCTGCTGGCCCTGGCCGCTGGCTGCCTGAGGACATCTCCAGGGGACACGTACCAGTGACCATTCCTCAGGCATCACCGGCTGGGCCTTTCAGAAGAGAGACTGCGTCCGCCCTAGGACCCCACTCCTGTGCTTGCTTCTTCCTCTGCATTTTATATCTCAACAGATAGGATCGTTAGCTTGACGGCAACCCATTTTGACACCATGGACTATTTTTTAGCTTTCCCCTTTTCCTTTGGAAATTTCTTTTGTCTCCCACCTGCCGATCCTGCTTCCTGAACGCTTCCTCCACCAGACCCCTCCTTTCTGAGGTGCCGGCCCCCCTGCCACAGGCCACTGTTGTCACACCTGTGGGGTGGCTACTTCAGTGAGCACCTAAGCATCTAATCACTCTCCCGGCTTCAGGCTCTTCCTCCACGGCCTCATGTTAACAAAGCATGGTTCCGCTAGTATGATATCCTTTTAAAAACATGTTTTACTTTTAACCTATTTGTGTCTGTGTATTTCAAGTGTGTTTCTTTTAGGTAGCGTTATGACTAGGTCTTTTTAAAAATCAAATCTTATCTCTGTGTTTTAATTGAGGTGTTATAGCATTTATATTTCACCTGGTTATTGATATGGCTAGGTTTTATTCTGCCACCTGCTGTGAATTTACTATTTGCCCCATTTGGTATTTGTTCTCTTTCTTGCCTTCTGAATTCATAGGGGTTTGCGTGTGTGTGTGTGTGTGTGTGTGTGTCTCCATATTTTTTCTCCTTTGGTGGAATTACAAGGTATTAGCTACAACTCTTGATCTTGTTTTCTCACGGGTCACTTTAAGGCTTATAGAATGCATTTTATTTTATCACACTCTGCCCTCAGAAGGTATCATGCCACTTCGTGAACAGTGTAAGGACCACACAATCATGCGCTTCTGTCTCTCTCCTCCTTCCCAGTTAGGCCCCAGCACTGAGTCTAGACCCTCGGAGACTCTGAGCGCCCGCGGGTTAGGCTCTCTAGCCTGGCTGGTGGGAGCTTGCGCTGCCCTCGGGCCTGTGTGTGCCCCTAGCACGGTCCCCTCCGGCCTGCGCAGACGCTGCTTTCCTGGACCTCACACGCATGTGCTGGTCTCTGCTCCACCACATCCCCGAGGGACACGGTCTGCAGACTTCCCGCGTCGTCTGTGTGGCCCTCTCTTTTGTACTCGATCCTGCAAACAGCTGGTGCCCTGTTCCCACTGCTCCTTCTCTAGGAGTGAGCCGGAATGGCTCACGTCCCCTGCTTCTGGTCGCTCAGGGCTCATGGCCCCTTATTGCCTGGTGTCCAGTGCCTTGAAAACTGTTACTTTATAAAATTTTGCATGTTGTTTTGAGTGGGAGGCCTATTCCATCTTGGTGGAAGTAGAAGTTGCCCATCAGGATATTTTTACTAAGTAAAAACATAGTATTTTTAATAAAATTAAATGTCTAAGGAGAATGAAAATACAACCTTTCCCGTTTCCATGAGTGCCAGCTCTGTCAGTCTAGTTTCTAAGGCCAGAAACCTGGAAGTCACCCTTGACTCATCTCACGCCAACCCCAAATCGCAAAGTCTTGTTTATTCAAAATGTAACCAGGATCTGACAACTCCTCACCACCTCCACTGCAGGCATTGTGGTCTGATCACTGTGGGACTTCGGACAAATTACTGAGCCTCTTTTAGCTCCACTCCTGTTCTGTAAAATAATGATAATAGTACCCACCCTCATACCATTGTTATGAGGAGAAAAGGAAGTCAGTATTTTTAAAGTGCTTAGACAATGCCTGGTGTGTTAGGGGCTCTGACCCTTGTCCCCACTCCAGCCTCAGCTTACAGCCTGGGCCGTCCCTTAAGGAAAGCCCAGTCAGAGCTCATGACCCCCTGGGTTTCTGTGACAAGACTGTACTTCTTGGCAGTTTAGCCCTCGTCCTAGGGACCTCACTGTCGTGTGCCCTGGGGCCCTGAGGAGCCAGCACCCTTGGATTTAACCTCACACTGGGTTCAGGAGACCATTCTCTCCCTCCAGAAAAGCCTGCAGGTCGCGTTCTCTGACCCTCTCGGGAGGGAAGGCCAATCGTGTACATCCTACAGCTGAGAGTGGCTGCTAAGGTGGCAGCCGAGACGTGAAGGGCGATGTCACCAGCAGACATAAGCAAAGCCGAGCGAATGTCCTCTGCCTGACTCCAGTGTCCACACTCGTGATTTATGTGTGAAGAAAGAGGCTAAGGTTATTTTATAAAATATTATTTTCAGGCAGAGATAGGAGTGGATGTTAGACAGACATTAATTTAATATGGAAGAGTTTTATGTGGGCCCTACTCTTGGGCTAAATAGAATTGGAAATGTCAGTCTAGAGCTAGGGCCTTGTTAAAACCTTTTCCTGAGATTTCGCAGGTACTGTCAAGTCAAAAACTAAATTGATATATGGGCTATATCTTGTGAATTTAAAAAAAATCCAATTTGTGTTACTAGAGCAGCAGTAACAAAGCTGAACATCCATGATGCGTAAATAAATTATGTTGGAAATGTAATCTCATTTTTTATTTTGTGCACTCCATTATTTTATTTCCATTGACTTTTTTTTTTTTTTTTTGCATTAACCATCTTTCTTTCACTTAAAACTATAGTCTTTAAAAAGGAAATCATTAAAGTGATCATGGAAATTTTGAATGTGGCTTATAAAAATTCACTAATTGGTCACATGAATTAGACTATACTATTCTTGCTTATTAACAATTTTAATTAGACCATAAATGGGGCTAGCATTAGGTCATAAGTATGATTATACTAAAGCTAAATGATTGTGTCCTACTATTTAAAAAGAGAGTATTTTTTCCAGTCTAGCTGGAGATATGAATAGCATGCAGAACGTAAATGCTGGCTGACTTAGTAGGATAATTAGGGAGTTTTTATGTAAATCTGGTGGGTTTAATTAACCATTATTTGAATCACAGCTCCACAAGCTTGCTCCCTTGCATACAGTGACTTATTAAGTGAGGTCCCAGGGACTCAGAAAAAGGTGCCTATCAGGCAACAGCAAGGTAATAACTTTATGATTTTTTTCATTGAAATTTTTATTAAGGCAATTGTAAGCTCACATGCATTTGTAAGAAATAGTACACAGGGGTCCCATGTACTCTCCCCCCGATCTCTTCCAATGGTAACATTTTGTAGAACTCTAGAGCCGGATCACAAATCAGGATGTCGACACTGATCCCGTTTGCGGATCTTGTTCAGATTTCCCAGTTTTACTTGTACTCATTTGTGTGTCTCTGTGCATTTAGTCCTATGCAATTTGATCACGTGTAGGTACAGAACAGTCGCTCTCATCCTTTTATAACCAGACCCACCTCTCGCCCCATCCACCCCAACCCTCGCCATCTCTTACCTCTGGCCACCACCAATCTGTTCTCCATTTCTTTTGAGATTGGCTCCCCCCCCACCCCCACTCAGCACTATTCCCTAGAGACTCATCCTACTTGCCATGTGTATCCATAGCTTGTCCCTTTTTGTGGCTGGGTATTGTGTCGTGGAGTACATGTGCCACAGTGGGTCTAACCACTCAGTCGTTGAAGGACGGACATCTGGGCTCATTCCAGTTTGGGGGCTACTCCCCATAAAGCTACCACGAACTTTTTTGTCCAGGTTTTTGGTGCACATAAGTTTTCATTTCTCTAGATAAACGCCTAAGAGAAACACTGCTGGGCTGTGTGGTCATTGCATGTTCAGTTTTACAAGAAGCTGCCAAACTGGTGTTCAGAGGGACTGCCATTCTGAATTCCTACCAGCAGCGCGTGAGCGGCCATTCCCTCCACATCCTGGCCAGAATGGCGGTGTGACTGATTTTTATTTCAGCCATGCTGATGGGTTGGTAGTGCTATCTTGCGGTGGTTTTTAATTTGCATTTTCCTAGCGGCTAATGAGTTGACCATCTTTTCATGTGCTTATTTGCCATCTGTCTGTCCTCCAGTGAAATGTCTGTCCATGTCTCTTGCCCATTTTCCAACTGGATTTCTTTTTTAAACAGTTGGGTTTTTAGAAATTCTTCATGTATCCTAGATAGTCATCCTTTGTTGGACGTGTGGTTTGCAAGTGTTTTCTCCCAGTCTGTAGCTTCATATAACTTTTTACAGAACAATAGTGTTTAATTTTGATGAGGCCCTCATTGTGACTTTTTAATGTTTGGTGTTTTTGAACAATAAGGAGAAGTACATTCAATAGCATTAGAACATTTTTCTCTTTTACTTATTTTTATTTATTTTTATTCTTACCCCCGCCCCCACTGTTGCTCTCTCTTTAGCATCATAAACTTTTTCTTGCTTGTGAAAAATACTGTATATTATGCAAACTATAATTTATTTCCAGTGTTGTCAAATATCCATTTTTCTCCTGCCCTTTACAGTCATCTAGGACACTTCCTCCTCATTTGCTCACATTATCTGGAACCATTTGTTAGTGATTATTTGTTCTCTTGAACATTCACACGCCAACTGTGGAGCCTTTCCTTCAAAACCAGACCCACGCGCCGGTGCCGTTTCATTCGCTCACAGTCCAGAGAGACAGAGCGCCTCCCTGGGGCCCATAGAGCGGATCCCCAAGTTTGTTTATTCATTTTCTCCACTTATAAAAAGACTGTCCCCATCCATCTGGATCTAGAGACATGCCTTTCCTGGGGTCCCTGGTTGCCAGCCCACAGGGACTCTTCTGCTCTTCAGCCACCAGCAGAGGTTTGCACGTCAGTTCCTTTGTGAAGGGCTCAGCCGCCTGAGCCGTGAGGACATCCAGGCCGAGTGCCAGCCTTCAAGGGCCGGTGGCAGCTGGGGTCACACACTTGACCTGTCTGCATGCCGCGCTGGTTGAGGAAGCAGCCGTGGGCGGGAAGCGTGCCCCCATCCCCTTTGAGCACTGGACCTGCGGCAGTCCCAAGCCTCGCCGACCACTGTCCCTTTCTTCTGTAAAGCAGGGTGGCGGTGTGTGATACCCACCCAGCCTCCCTCCAAGGATGTGTGAGAAAGATTCTCACGTCCTTTTTCCTGCCGCACTGGACTCTGGCCGGAGGAGATGCCTGCTCACTTTCCCTGCCGCTAGGGGTGCAGAGAAATGCGCTCATCGACTTGGGAAATAGGTCACAATATCAAGTGTATGAGCAGAAAAATAAAAGCCCCTTTTTTCCTTGTATAACGGAGGTAGTATCTAGAACATTCCCACAAATAGGAATCCTAGTTCACCCAGTTAGTTCGGCAAGGACTGCTCGCACCTGCTCACCAGACGCTTTCCTGGGCCCGGTGCTACAGCAGCGAACAAAAACGAAGAAAGACCTCCACCCTCATGGGGTGTGTATTTTAGGGGGAGACAGATAGTGAGCGGGGCAAGTCAATGAAGTGCGCAGCGTGGGCACGGGGGAGCTGCTCAGGGCAGCGAGGACGCGAGGAGGGCCGCGTCGTGATGGGATGGGCGTCCAGTTTCAGGGAGGACACGCCAGAGAGGGTGACAGTGCGTCAGCCCCTGCAGAGGGACCCTGCGGCAGGCAAGAGGCCCGCGCGGCCACATTGAGTGGGTGAGGGGAATGGCAGAAGCTGGTGCGTCCAGAAACACCACGGGGGGGACGGGGAGGCCAGGCCACGGACAGGCCCGACTTCGCTCTGGGTGACATGGGAGCTGCGGGGGGTCCCGAGCAGAGTGCGGGCGGTTGGGCTTATGTGTCACATGGTGACAGGGCTGTGAGGGACAGGACAGCGGCAGAGAGGCCATGGCCGTGATCTTGGACAGAGATGACGGTGCCCTCGGGGGCGGGGCAGTAAATGTGGCGGTGGCAGCGGTGACTGGGTTCCGGGTCTATTTCCAAGGCGCATTCGGAAGGATTTGATGAGAGGTTGCAGATGGGACATAATCAAAGCAGGCGTCAAGGATGACCCCCAGGTTCGGCCTGAGCAGCTAAGAATGGAGTTGTCACCCCTGAGGCCAGAGCAGCGTTATCAGCAGTAGGGCCAAACGAGGCCTGGGCAACACCGCAAGGGCGTTTTCTCTCTGTTGAAAGTCGAGGATTAATTAACAAGCACACGGGAAAGTGTGTGGAGGTGTGCTCATCTTAAAGTGTCCTTCTGCAGGAATTAATATATTTTATTCAGAAACAGCTGGGGGAAGATGTTTTTCTTTTATTTCTTTAATTAGTTACATCTTAAATTCCTGACCTTGTTAGTCCTTCTGAGACACAAAGTACGTCTACCTGCGCTACCAATGGAAACGTAAAATTGATTGGTTCTGCCAGTATCTTTCATCTCTGTGGTGCATATTCATGATCTCCCCGCCGGATGGGGGACTCAGAAGGCATAACCTCTGCCCCGAGGGGCCATATTCTTGTTAAGCGTAAGTAAAAGATGTGGAGACCTCAGAGTCATGACAAGATTGAAACAAACCCCACTGGCTGACAGTTTGGGTTACTTGACTCTGTGTGTGTGTGTGTGTGTGTGTGTGTCACCTCCTCCTCTTGAGTATCTGTCACAAAATGACAGTATTTGGGTTCTGTGATCTGAAAGATGACTTACTAGGAAGGGCATGGGAGGAATCTGTGTCACTTCATTGCTGGTGAGTAGGAAGTGCCCCTCGTGTACAGGGCTTGGGGCTTCACGGTCCCCGAGCCAGCCCCTGGGGAGGGTGACATCTCCTGACATACGGGTCAGTCAGTTCAGCAGTGAAATAACGTCAGGGAATCCAGCCTGCAGGCGGGCCTTGTGCTGGGCAGGACAGGTGCTCTGATCATTGAAACCATTTTAATTTGGATCTGATTTTCCCATGGAAAAGTGACGTGCGAGAGAACTGGCACCCAATTTTCAACATCGTGTAGAATCTACCGGACACGTTACATGTAACCATATTTATTTTTAACTGTAAGTGTCATGCTATTTAGTATAAAACTAAATCGTTTTCCTACAGCAAGTCAGAGAAATTGCAGTGCACTTAGAGAATCCAGAAGAACCTCATTCAGATTTTTACCATCGTCTTTGAAAGAGACTTTGGACTAGTTGGTAATTTGTTGAGACACTGATTCAAGAATAATCATCTGAAAATACTTTTTTCTCCAAAGTGGGTGAATTAACCATGGTTTTTAAAAAAACAATGCCTCCCTTAACAATGGCAGAAAATATATTCCATCGCGGCCACAGTGCTAAGTAGTTCGGTGCCAATTGCATTACTAGCTGTGTCATAACTGTTATTTACATTTCTCCGTGGAGGTGGGTCATGCTTTTTCTTTGGATCCTCTGCCTTTGGCTTTGGCTCGTATTGATTATTTTCGGCCTGTAGATCACCAGCACTTCGTTACATCATTATACACGGACACAAAGCTTCGGAGCAGACGGCAGCCACGCTCAGGGTTGCTGCCCTTCAGAGTCCTTCTTTCTCAGCCGTAAAACTGCCTCACGGGAGTGCACTTGTTAACAGGACGCATGACTGGGCAGTGATGCGACCTTTCTTTACGTGACAGCGTTGGGAAATTCCAGCAAATCTCAGCTGTCGGAGCAACCACAGCCTCCTGCAGACTTAGGTCAGGATTGGCATGAAGCCCGTTAGAAACAGATCCTTTTAAAATTTCTTCAGAGATGATTTTGGAGCCTTGGAGAACGTTCTTTTTTTTTACGTTATGGTTACAGCCCACTTCCCTTTGCCTCATTGCGTTCTCTTTTCCTGTCCCCTGCGTCACGTGGCCTGTCTGTCCCCAGCTCTTCATTTCTCTCTGCTTAAGCTTCTGATTGACCTTGAAGGGAGCAGATAAACTTGCTTTGTGACTTTGGCTCTCTGGGCCTACTCCCCTCTCCTCACTAACGGGGATGCACATGGTAGTGAGCTTTTTATTAGATTGGTATTTCCCAAGCGGAAAAGGACTAGGTGATACAACAATTAAAATAAAAAATCAAAATAAAGTAAAACTTCCTTTAAGTATCTAACGATTATTTAAAGGTGTAGTAAACCACTAGAGGGAGCCCATATTGTTCTGATTTCTGAACCCTATAAAGTTTAACGCCTTGCTTTTACTGGCTATGGAAAGGGTACCCCCAGTGATTGACGCGTGCATAATTTTGGTGATCTCTAGTTAGCTTCCAGGGGGACAGGGGGAGATCACTGGATGGAGACCATGGTCTACAGTGGCATTCTTGTACGCCATGTCACAGAACACGGTGCGAGGACCTTGCCAGGGTCCCTGGCTCTCCTGCTCCCCTTCCCCACTCACTACCCTCATTGCCACCACCCACCCCTTCCTCCCACCCTTCCCGGGGCAGGCCGAGTCCCACCCAGCGAACGGCAGTCTTGTGCTCTCTGGGCACGTTGGAAGGTGAGGAATACAACTCTTTTGTGGCAGGATAGGAACCTTTCTCCCTCTCCACTTTTTTGCACCTCTGCTGATTCCTGCTTCCGTGCCTCGCAGATGCCCTCTTCCTCCAGGCAGCTCTCCTGTCTGCCTGGCGAAGTCCCGGGCTTCTTCTGAGGCCCAGTCTAGGAAAGACTTCCTCTGCCAAGCCTTCCTTGGTAAACGCATCCCTATCTAGAGCATCTCTTTATAGTCAAAGTCCCTGTGTGGAGGTGTATAATTTGAACCACACTTGAATATACGTTGCCATGGAAATGTTTTGTATTTGCTTCATGCCTGGATTCCTCACCTGTAATAGACTGCAAGCGCGTTGTGACAGGGTTACGTCTTCTGTATTCCTGTTCTTTTACCCGTCATGCCTAGCGTTGCTAAGGAATTCTCTTGGTAAATACTTATTTATTTTAAATGTGCTTTAATTTTTACTGGCGGTTGCCGGCACCGTTGTCAGAAATAGGAAGACATCTTACGAGAAAAGCAAGGGCAAGCGCTTCCACGGCCCCCCGCCGCTGGTCTCCCCGTGCGTGAGCTCCGGCGCTCTGGCGGGGAAGGCTGGTTACATCCGTGGCCCGGTGTTCGCTCCTTCCTCCGTCTTCACCCCGAAGCCATTCAGGGCTGGGAACTTAACTCCAACGCCCCGAGCGAGCGCCACATCCTCAAGCTCAGAGCCTTTGGTGATGAAGGAACAGCAGAGATGCCTGATGGCTTCCCAGGGAGCGCGAGGGGAAAACAGCTCCCACGAGGCCCTGCTCCGCCTGCCCACAGCCGATGGCAGCCGGCCCGGCCTCGGTGCCTCTCCCCGCGGCACAGACCCGCCCCCGCAGCGCAGAGCGCGCCCTGGAAAACGGCGCCCGCGCGGGGAGTTCCATGCTGCTTCCGTCCTTACGTAGTAGCTGCCCGACTGCCAGTGACCTGATTCACAGCTGACAGGGACGAAATATACGAGTCATCCCACACAGAAAGTACAGAGAGGGCTTATGCGGCAAAATCAGAAATTAAGCATCGGCATTGAGATGTGTTCCATGAATTTCACCTCTGGGTTCTTTAGTGTCATGTTTTAGGTTAGCTTAATTTGTACTGGATGTTTTTCTTCTTTCTTTGAATATATCACAGCAAGCAATATGAAAACATTACATTTGGGGTGAATTCTACAGTTCTACCAATGACCCGGCCGCAGGGAACAGCCTTCTCCCCCATAAACAACAACAGGCACATGGGGGCGCTGCAGGAGGGCGGAGCGTGCCTGGGAGGCGGTGGGCCAGCCGCACGGGGAGCCCAGAGAGGCGGACCTTTCCTGCTGGGGGAGCAGAGCCTGAAAGAGGGGCCCCTCCTCTTCACGGAGTGGGGTTTTCTGTGATCAGGAGAACAGCATCCGGAGTGAATTTTGTTGTGTGTGTTTGGTGTCCTATCTACATTCAGATATTTAACTCATCTGGAAACTCTTTTTGTTTTTGAAGTAGGAGTCCAACTTTATATATTCCAAAGAAATAGCCATTTATATTTATTTCATGGTTAAATAAACCATCTTTTCCAGTAACTTAAAGTACTACCTTCATCACTTATATGTTGAGAGTCTCTGTTCTGTTTCACAGATCTTTTTGTCTCTTTTTGAGCCAATACATATTGTTTTGATTGTAGTTGTTACAGTAAGTTTTAGTATTTAGTACGTTTCCTAATATTTTCCTCCTTTTTTCTCTAAAAATTTGTTGGTAAGTTTTATATATTTATTTTTCCGTATGAACTTTAAAATTCTTTAGTTCCGTTTCAACAAAATCCATTGGTTTCTGATTAAAATTGAATTAAATTTGTATGTGAATTTTGGAAAGATTTACTATTTCGTGATAAGTTTGCCTGTCTAAGAACACTGTATTTATCAATTGCTGTTGTGAATAGTATTTTTCTAATCAATTTCCATTTCTAACTAGTTTAAAGAAAAGTTTTGTTTTTTTTAATATTTATGTCCAACAACTACTAAGCTCTCTTATTAGTTATAATTGGTTGTTACTTATTTCTTGGGTTGATATTCACTGGCGCAAATACAGATATTTTCTCTGCCAATACTTATACCATTTATTTTTTATCTTCTGTTATTGCATTAGCTAGGGTCTCCAAAACAATGTTAAATAGTAAACATCCCTGTGTTAGTCTTGACTTGAATGGTAATGGCCTCAGTGTTTCACCATTACATAAGTTTTTTCTTGCAAGTTTGTGGTAAATGGCCTTGATCTTATTTATTTTTTTCGACTTGTATTTTAGGTAGCTGTTTGTTTGCTTTCTTGTTTTAATCAGGAATGACAATTGAATTTTACCAGATCTTTCTTAGCCTCTATGTTTTATTGATATGGTTTTTATTGTTTCACTTTAAAAAATATAAACGTAATAAATTATGCTGATAGCTTTCCTAATGGTGAATGATCTCTGCATTCCTGAAATAAACGGTCCTTGGTCATGTCATATTATTCTGTTAATTCACTGCTGGGTTCCATTTGCCAGTCCTGTATTTAGAATTTTTGCATTTATATTTTTAGTGACATTGGTCTTAATTTTAGAATTAATTGGTCTAGCTTTCCGTTCTTTTCCATGACCTGGACCAGTCTGAGTACACAAGTGTCTGTTCTCTGATGATGTTTACTGTCCCATGATAATAGGGGGAGGGTATTACCAAGCTTTTAATCTTTACCGTTGTGCTTTTAAAATATCTTATTGCCCTAAAGGAAGAGCTCTAAAATGTTTGTTTTCCCCTCCCTTTCAAAGTGCCAAGGTTTGGGCTATTTTATTGTTTTTGCTTCTTATTTTGCTGTGTTTAATAAAGTTTGAGAGTTTCAGTAACAGGCAGCTCTCTATATATATGCCATCCAAGGCTCCCGTTGTCCTCTAGTTGGAGACGGGAGAAGGACAAGGGACCTGGATTCAGCAAGAGAAGGAGGACGGGGCCGGCTGGTGAAAGCCAGGCTCCAGCTCCAGCCCCTGCCACCGGGGTCACTTGAACTAAGCAATCTCTGAGCTCCAGGTTGTTTTTTCCTCCCCCACGTGTCCCGTTGACATCTGCCTGATACAGCCACCCCGAGGGTCAGAAGAAACACTATCTAAAAACTTCTAAACCCTTAAAGTACTATATTGATACAGAGGGTATTTTTATAGGATGATTCTTATCTGACGATTCATATAATAGGAGACCTCTTTAATGAAAGATTTTTATGTGGAAATGTTTAGGTAGCTGTTGATTTATTATAAGACACTTTTTTTTTTTTCTTTCAATCAAGGTCAGTAATGACCATGAGATAATTCAAAGAGGGTTTAAACATTGCTAAGTAATCTCAGTTTCGAAGGCGTTACACTTACCCCAATGGGCCAGGCCAGGTAGCACTTTCCCATGCTGGTAGCATTAGCAGTGTTAAGAACGTGAACGAAACGCCAGCTCATTAATGTTGTGGGCTTCATTATACTTTCTGCCTTTTTTTCTCATCCTCAGAGAGAGAGAGAGCAAAAGAGTATTCCTAGGCCCTTTATTCAGTTGCCTGGAAATAGAGGTCCTTTTTTGTAGCGAAATGCTCCTCTAGCACAAAGAAAGGAATTTTCTGTAGGGTGTGCCTACGGTGCCAGCTAAGAGAATCACAACGTGTTTTGAGCACCTGAAATGAAAAGCTCTGAAGAGTTCATTCTGTCCAACTGTGTGCTCTGCACAGTGTCACGGTGAAAACCTGCCGCGTCCTCTCTCGCCCCTCGTGTCTGCGGTGGTCACGTGAAGGGTGTGTAATCCGTTCCTGCAGTTCACACCAGGCCCCTTCTCACTGTGCAGTCAGCTGCAGACATCTGAAGTCCCGATACTTAGTCGATTGGTCATGCCCCCGGGGGCAGAATATAGCCCCCACCTCTGTAATCAATCACGGAGAACATTGGCTTAGGAATCCGCTGAGCAGTGTGAGGTGTGAGCGATTGCACTTGGCCATTGGTGTCTATTGCGTGGTGAGGGGCCAGGCCAGGGCGCAGCAGCAGGAACTCGAGCTACAGGAGGGAGGCGCCTCCGATGACATGCCATTTTGCCACGCACATGACAACAATGCGACATGCCACCTGCAGGTGCAGGGTCCCCAGCGCTATAAAAACACCGGTTACTAAACTCACTGAGAAAAGGGCCTAGGGCTTCAAAGCAGACCGTTTTCCCTCAGTTAAAGTCACTTAGGAGATCTTTCTTTTCACAATAAATGAACCCACAAAGGTTTTCTGAAGGAACAATCTACTTGCTGGATTTCTGCTTTGTGGCATTTGGTGCTGATCTCTCACAGCGCCCAGAGCACAGAAAGCTTAGAGCATAAAATCATTTTTCCTAAGAGAAGACATAATTAAATCATTCTTAAACATGACCAAGAATTGAATCTCTTAAGAGACAAATTCAATAGCCGTCTCTCTTCAAGATCCATGTCCTATTGATTGAATTGCCTGCCCATTACCCATTACTCCTGGAAACTGTCTTCCCCGCTGACTGCAGCGGGTGCTGCCACGGCTCCTGGTGGGGGCTTGCCCAGCCCCCCACCCCCAGCCCAGTGAGGAGCAGGGAGCACCCAGCCTAGGCTCCACCATGCGACTCTTTCTTAGAGGGTTTGGAATTGTCCCCAAGAGGAGCTCGATGTGGTCTGGCTGCTCCTGAGCAGTTGTGACCTCAGGAGCTGTTGTCAGTGTCTGGTCACGCAGTCTGGGCGGCAAGGAGAACCCCTCTGGAGGTAGAGAGCGGCCACAGCAGGAGCTCGGAGAAGAGGCTCCCGGGGCCATGGAGGGTTAGCGCGACCATCTGGTGTGTCATCCTGCATGGTCTGTGGCTCAGGAAGTAGCTGGTTGCACATTGGGGAGCAGGTGGCATAAACTAAGTGACTGTCCAGGTGCCTCCGACCCCGACATCCTGTGGTTCCCTAAAGGCACAAATTAAGCATGTCTTAGTTCTTGCCGTCATTTAAAAACTGGATTTTACAGATTTTCCTGCTTATAGTTTGACCAAGCATATTCAACTTCCTTTGATAATCAGATCCTATTTTTTGAAAGTAATACATATTTATAATTGTGAAGGTCAAACGTCTAAGAGCACAGTAACAACAGAGTAGCAGGTCACTGCTTTACGCTCATTTCTTGGGGTCAGTGACTCAGAATTTTAGCCCTTTCTTCTTCTAATGTCTGCATTTCTAAACAACGTGTTTTTCAGTTGTACTGACTCCCTGCTAACTAATATGTCTAACCATATATGTCTGTTTCTCCGTCCTCCCGACATAGTTTTACATGACAATTTTTTGGCTAAATTAATATTGAATGATTATATTATGATGCAGACATTACTTACAGATAAGCGTATAATGTGCCATGATTATGTGTCTTTAAACATATTCAGGTTGATAATTGCCTTATTTTTCACTTGCCTGGTTTTCTGTGCACCTATTATTGATTCTTTCCTAAGGCTGATATGCTTGAACTCGTCAGATAACTTATCAGTGTTTTGTTCTCGTTTTCCTTTTCCTTGGAGAGGTTATTCCTGGAATTGTGTTATCCTGTGGGATCTTGGCAGTTTACTCTCTATAAACATCCTCACTTCCAGCTCCTTGAGACCTGACTTTGCTTCGCTCCCACACACCCCTTTTCTTTTATTGTTTTTTAAGATTTTATTTTATTTATTTTTAGAGAGAGAGAAACATCAATGTGCCAGAGAAACATCCATGGGACACCCAACTGGGGACCTGGCCTGCAACCCAGGCATGTGCCCTGACTGGGAATCGAACTGGTGACCCTTCGGTTCACAAGCCGGTGCTCAATCCACTGAGCCACACCAGCCGGGGCACCACCATACATTCTTTCTAATCCCCTTCTTTGTGTTGCCTGGTGCATGACAGACATTTTAGGATCCTGTGTGTCTGAAACCATCTTCATCCATTTTCCCTCCAAACTTGGCAGCGGCGTCCAGCTGCCTCCAGCGCTGCTGTTTGCAGGCTGACGCCAGTCCTGTCTCCATATTTCACGCGCGGTCTGGTCAGTGTCTCTGGGACACTTTCTGTCTTTTTGTCCCAGTTGTTTTGAAATGTTATAATGACATGACCTTGTGGGTTGTGTTTTTTTCTTTTCCGTCAATTGAGCTTGACAACTTGCAAACCTCTGTTCTCCAGTTCTATGACATTTCTTGATTATTTCTTTGAAAGTTATCTTTTCCCCATCTCTTATCTTCTCTGTTTCTGGACCTCTATAGCATCATCTGGATTTATCATTTGTTGTGCATTTTCCCCGTTTTCTGTCTCCTTTGTTTGCTTCGATTTGTTTCTGTTTTGAGATTTCCTCAACGGCATTTGCTAATTCTAATGTTGAATTTATTTCTGCTGGCATATGTTTAACGTCCAAGAGCTCAGTGTTCTCTGAATGTTCCCACCCCCTTTCTAAAATAGTATTCTGCACTTTGTTTCCTGAATGCGCTGTCCCTCCTCCGAAGCTGTCTTCTGTCCCCTCCTCGTCTCTGTCCCCCTTTCAGTGTAATGGCGTTTTCATTGCGGGGAGGGGGGCTGGCTCTGAGGACTCCGGCTAGGTGAGGGGGGCCAGAGGGCACAGAGCCTCCTCCCGGTTCGATTTGCAGGACCTGGGCACCGTGGATTGTTGTTTTCATGAGCTTTGGGGGGAGAGGAGGGCAGCAATAAGTTCCTCTGCTTATTCCAGAAGTCTCTGAGATCCCAGCATTACATTTAGATTTTAGCTATTTGGTAATGAACTCTTCTCCTGCTCAGTCTATCTAATACTTATTTAGAAATGCCTGCAGCTTTTTTAAACTTTCTCTTTTTCTTTTTTAAATCTCTCTTCAGGACAGGTACCGGTCATATTTCACTAAAAGTCATTACTTCTCTAGTTCTGTTTTTATCATTGAGTCTTGTGAATTTGATCATTTTTATTACATTACTTGATTTTAAATTGGCCAAATTTTGAATTATCACAGCCAAGTCTAATATTTATATTTTATTTCGACCTTCACCTACTTGAAGAAGAAAGTGAAAACAAAATTAAAAATATGCATAAGAAATTAGGTTAAGAAACTTTTAGAGAATATCAGGAATAGCAGGGACAGTATGTTCTCAGCCACCCACACAAGACGAGAAACTTAATACCTTGGGCCTGCTGTCTTGCCCAGAAGGTCTCCTCTCAGCTGAAGTGAAAAGGGAAAAGTAATATTTCTTTTTGTTATTAAACCAAAGAAAACATAGGCATTCTTCTTTAGAAGCACATTTTTAAAAAATTAAACTCGAAGTTGACTTTATTGTATAATTCCCTGGACAGGGAACCTTGGTCTCCATAACGGTCAGTGTGCTCAGGGACAGTTTGAGGAAATGCGCGTCACCTGCCACGCGGGTGGGTCAGCGTGGTGCCTGCAGTGCCTGAACCTGGTGGCGGCGTTTCTGCGGGGGCTGTGAAACTGTCGCCCGGGCACTAGGCTTTGGTGTTGCTGCTCAAACCTCCAAATAAAGCGAGAATTTAGAAGTCTAATCACCTAGTAGACTTCTCCAACTGCTTGATTTCTCAAGCTTTTTGCCAAATGGTAAGTCATGGTCAATTCACGTTTGAATTATCTGCACCACACACGCGGTGCAAGTATTCCAAATGTTTGAAATGAGAACAGTTATACCAAGCCAGAACACCACAGCGGGTTGAACGTTGAACATTTATGAAATTAAGGACATGTGCCTGAAAACCTTCTCTCCATCTCGGAGGCCACCTACGTTATCAGAGACATAAGCCATCAGAATAGACAGAGCCACTAGGAGGCCAGAACCGAACCTCAGTTTCCTCATCTGTCAGATGGGAATGTAGTTTATACCTCACAGGATTGTCATGAATGTTAAATGAGTGAATATATGGAAAGCACATGGAGAGGGGCCTGGCACGTGATAAGCACATATTCAAGCATTAATATAAAATGCAGGAACGCGTCCCCAGGGGCTGACGGTGACACGAAGTAGCTTCAAGCTTTCCCACCCTCCCCACCACATGTGCCCGCACTGGGCAGTATGGCTGTCACCTGCCACATCAAAGGGTTCTGTCCCAGTTTAGGTCACACTTCTTTTTCTGCACATAACCAGTAACAGGCGCTCTGTGATAAGATTATACTTAGTCCAAACCAGAAGGCCATGTTCACCCATCTTCCCATGTGCTGCTGCACGTGATCACACCCCAAGTCTCCCGACAGCATGGGAGATGTAAGGACATTTGACACGAGGGGCAGTGGGTCATCCGGCCATTCCTTCCTGCTCCAAGCTTACAAGGACAGTATTACGGTCCAGGATCTGAGGAAGCATTTGAACCTTGGATTTATGTTGTGATTGTTCCATTTGATTCACAAATGACTTTCATGTGATGATGTATTGATTTGACACTTAAAAAAATAACCATCAGTTACTCTCAACTATTTTCTTAATAAGGTAAACTGGAGGGTAATAGTAGATCATGTCTTTTATTTTCCAGGAGTTCTTTAAAACTATTAAAAAAAAACTTTACACCTAGGGAAAAAGCTCTAAGACTAGAATCGTGAATTCTAGCATATCCTCCCCCTAAAATTATCACTTAGTAACATTTTGCAGTATTTGTTTTCTCTCTATATAATATTTTTGATTTATATGTGTTCATACATATTTTTTACTGAATCATGAGAGTAAATGGCAGATGCTCTGCCCTTTTATAACTGCCGGTAACTAGCATCTTCCGAGAACTCGGCCATAATGCGACTATCAAATTCAGGTAAATTAACATTGATTTAATAATGGTACCTGTTATACAGTCTGTATTCAAATTTCGCCAGTTGTTCCAATGACAGCTTCTTATGGCAGTTTTTTTCCCCAGCCTAGGAACACATATTGCATTCAGTCAATATATCTCTTTGGTTTGCTTTAATCTGTAACAGTTCCTCTGCTTTTTCTTGTCTTTTAAATTTTAACATTTTGAAGAGTGCAGGACAGTATTGTAGAATGTTCTTCATTTGGGATTTATCTGATCTTCCCTCCCTCTGGCCTAGTTGAAAGCCCTGTTGGTTTTGAGTAGGAATGCTACAGGAGTCACATGTCCTTGGTGTGTCTTAGTGAGAAACCACCGATGTCAATTTGTTCCATTATTGGTGACATTAATTTTGAACCTTTGACTAAGGGAGGGCTCAGCCATTTCATCCACAGTAAAAATATCTCTTTTCCCTTAGTAATTAATAATTAAGCTATTATTGGTAGATACTTTGAGGCTATGTAAATATCTCCTTTCAACAAACATTACCCCATCTTATTAGTGTTGATTCTTGTTTGAATCAAGCATTAATGTGGCAGTTACTGTGTAGAAGCAAAAAGTTATAGCTTAAGAATTGTGTCTTATTTCATTTTCTAGTCCTACCTCCTAGGAGAGTGCCTGGCACATGGTAGGTGCTTAATAGTTTGTTGAATAAATCAGAAATTATTTCTGCATTCATAAATGAAAAGGGAAACTAAGGATATAAATGTGGGAATGAAAACCGAAAGTACTGGAAAGAATTATAGGTGAATATTTGCCCGAACTTTGGATGGAGAAAACTTCACTATAAGATATAAGAATGACACCAAAAGAGAACACTTATAAGAGAAAAGTCCTTCAGACAAATGTCGAACGTAAGGTTCAAGACCGAGAAGGGGCTATGGGGCTCTGCGTCCCCCATTAGACAGTGAGGTGCTGGCCTCACCTTCCGATGGTATAATTTGCCACTATGAGAACAAAACGGTACGCAAGTCTTTACTGTTGAAAAGATGGCTGTGCTATGCTAAGTGGGAAACATAGGTGGGTTTATTTACATGTACGCATTTCTCTAGGAGACATAGGTGGGTTTATTTGCATGTACGCATTTCTCTAGGAAACATAGGTGGGTTTATTTACATGTACGCATTTCTCTAGGAAACATAGGTGGGTTTATTTGCATGTACGCATTTCTCTAGGAAACATAGGTGGGTTTATTTACATGTATGCATTTCTCTAGGAGACATAGGTGGGTTTATTTGCATGCACGCATTTCTCTAGGAGACATAGGTGGGTTTATTTGCATGTACGCATTTCTCTAGGAAACATAGGTGGGTTTATTTACATGTATGCATTTCTCTAGGAAACATAGGTGGGTTTATTTGCATGTACGCATTTCTCTAGGGAAAGGCCTGGCTATCATCCAAATGGTAACTGTCACAGTTTTCTCTGGCTGTTAAGATTGGAATAACTTCTTTTATTTTAATTTTTCTCTGTTTCCTTCATTTTAATAATGATTACATAATGAATCAAGCCTAGTTAAAAATCAAGGGAGAGGAAACTGAGACTGCAGTGCCCCTCCTGACCGGATTAGACAGACATCTTAGCAGGGTTTCTGTTTTACTGCCTCACGGCAGCGTCTCGTTATGTGGCAACTTGATTCTTTCATGACCACAGAGGCAAGTGTCTTTAAACATAAAAACCAAATTATGCATTTCTTCTAAAGTCACTCTAAAAGACTGTACTTTGAAGTGGTGATTTCTTTTGTTATGGTGGGTGTTTGATTTCTGTGTACAGTCGTTCTTTTTAACGAGTCTTTGTTTTGTTCAGTGTCTCTGAATTAAGCAGCAAGGAGCTGTTTTAACATCCAAATTTATTGCGGGCAGCGGAAGTTAGTGATGATGCCTCTTAATGAAAGTTTTGGGTTAGCCAATTTAAAAATGTCTATAAGTAAAAATTATAATCAAGGAGAGATTGTTTTAGCCCACCCACCACGAAGCTTTCAGCTGCCAACATGAAGAATTCTCATTTCTGGAGAAATGTTGTCCCCTCTGCTTTGGGTCTTCTGATGGTTTATTGATTTGGAGAAACAATTGGTTGTGGATAATCAAATCGGATGGATTCCTCTGAGCCCATCAGCATTTTCTTACGAGCCATTGCACTGACAACCTTCTACTATGAAAAAGGACAAGATCAGCAAAAAGGGAGCTCAGACTTTCTCTGGAGTCAAGCCTCCACTTATCCCCTCAGTGTTCTGTTCTCCTCCCCTACAGCTTTGCCTTTTCCAGAATATCATATCTATGCAATCGTACAACTAGCCTTTTAAGTCTGTTTTCTTTCACTTAGCGTGGTGCGTTCATTATGGAGATTCGTCCGTGCTGTCGCGTTCATTAGTGCAGCAGTTCCTTTGTGATGCGGAGCAGTACACAGTTATGTGGGTGAGCCACAGCTTGTCTACCCCTCCTGTAGAAGAAGGGTAGTGCCATTGTCTGTAGGCTTTGTGATTTTGGATAGCGCTGCTATAAACATTTTGCCCACAGAGCTTTGTGTGAATATAGGTTTTCCTTTCACTTGGGTAAATACCTGGGAGTGGAACTGAGTGATGTGTGGGAGTTCGGGTTGTTCCACATCCTCGTCCGCACTTGGTATTATCAGGGCTCTTTGGTTTATTTTGGCCATTCTAATAGGTGTGCTTTAGTGCCTACACTTGCATTTCTCTAATGACTAATGATGTTGAGCATCATTTCATGTATTTTTTTGTGATCCCATATTTTCTTTGATGAAGTAACCATGATGTTGACATCGACTTTTGAAGCATCTAGGTCAGTTTTCTTGTAGACTATTCCAGGGTGTGCATCTGGTTGTTTCTTTATGTTTTTTTTTGTTTTTGTTTTTTCTTTTCCTTCCCTCCTTCTCTCCCTCCCTTTCTTTTTTCAAAACTGATTCCTCTGTCTCTATATGATATTGGGAATTAGGTCTAAAGGTTTGATTAGATTGTTTAAACAACTTTGGCAGGAACATTTTATGAGGGATGTGTGTATGTGGGACTTTTTAAAATAAATTGAATTGGAGCAGATTCAAAGCCACACCTCGATGATGCCACTCACTGCATTGCAGCAGCTTCCCTGGGGTGAGACTCCGCGAGAGGGATGAGCGGGATCCAACCCACGTGGACAGGTTGGACCTCAATACAGGGGGAAAGGTGGAGGGTGTGAGCCCCGGCAGGTGTTAGGTATGAGCAATGGGGGGAGCTCCCAGCTGTTCTCATCTGAAAGCTTCTGTTCTCTCCGTGGAATGGCAAGTAAGGCCAGTGCCGCAAGTGAGGAAGTGGAGAGAGCTGTTGGATGTTTGAAGAGAGAGGAGGAAGTGTGGAATCCCATCGGAGAGCGGGAGATGGCATTGAACCAGAGAAGACTAGCAAATGTGAGGCCCCAGGAGCTCTCTTGAGGACAAGAATTTGAAGTGAGGTCAGGCGAGGTTGTGTGTTTCTCTCCAACCATTTATTCTGGGTGTATTGCTAATAACTAGGGCAATTTTAATTAGCCATGGGCCTTTGTTTGGGGGGATTTTATCAGAATGTGGGAGTATCCATGGGAATATATCAAATCCAGACACTTTATTAGTAAAACTGGTTACAGTATAGAATTTTCACATCCTGATGTACACCCTGAACATACATCCCCTCCCATGGAGGAACATGACGAGACTTCAGATCCAGAGTATATCTGGACCTGCAGGGAATAGTCTACTTCCTAAGCATAGGGTTTTGAAATTTTGAAACTTTGTACCCCCAGAGTATGAGACATCTTATGATAAGTAGTGAAAAAATAAGTATTTTATTTATACTCAACCTCTTTAACATTTCTTTTGTAACTGGATGCAATCTTCCTGTTAGTTAAACCTGGAATGGAATGTTGGATGTTACTTTAAATAGGTTTCCGACTGGGGGAGAGCGTTTTCTGAATATTTTCTGGGCCATCACAGCAGGGTTATGTAAGAGAGGAAATCATTAGAGCATCCTTCTAAAAATAATTCCCTGGAAAATATTCTGTAATCAGAATAGTCTGTTTAAAGACATAATATTAAAAACTCTGCAATCTTGATTTACAATGTACGATTTTAAATTAATAGGCTTTATTTTTTTTAGCGCAGTTTTGGTTTTACAGAAAAAATTGTATTGAAACTACAGAGTTACCATATACCCCCCAGCCCCCCAATTTCCCCTATTACGAACACCTTTCATTAGTATGGTACATTCGTTATAATTGGTAAACCAATATTGATCTGTTATTAACTAAGGCCCACAGTTTACACTGTGGTTCACTCTGATGTACCTTCTATGGGTTTAGACAAATGCACAATGCCACGTATTCACCTTTACAGTGTCATACAAAATAGTTGTACTGTCCTTGAAAATCTCCTGTGGTTCCCCTGGGGTCACCCTGCCCTTCTCTTCCCCAAGCCCTTGGCCACCACTGATCTTTACTCTCTCTACAGTTTCGCTTTTTCCAGAATGTCCAATAGTTGGAATCATGTGTTGATAGTATGTACTCTTCAGACTGTGCCTGTTTCCTAGTTGTATGCATTTAAGGTTCTATTGTCTTTTCATGACTTGATAGCTCCTTTCTTCTCATCACTGAGTAATATTTCATTGTGTAGCTGCACCACACTTCATTCAATCCTCTACTGAAGGACATGTTGGTTGCTTCCAAGTTGTAGCAATTATGAATAAGGCTGATATAAACTACACCTTCATAGTTAAAATAACTTATTCTAAGTTAAGCAGCAACGATGTTTGGTAGACATTACATTGGTTGATTAGCCACAGTGGTCCCAAGAATGTTTCCAGAAGTACCTTCATCGTGCGGGTCCCACTCAGAATCTGGCAGTTCCGCCATACTACCCTGCGATGTCACCTCCTTGCCTACACTCACCCACTCCCTGCTCTGACCTTCTTCCCTGTAAGTCATTCTTCTGTGTGGCCCCCACGCAGATACTGCCATGGGCCCTCTAGACTGGTGCTCCATCACCAGCAAGCCTCCCTCATCCTTGGCTTCTCCACAGAAGACTCTGCCCGTGGAGACCGTGCCCCCCTCCCTGAGGGTACCACCAGGTGTGCTCCCCACCAGACAGGGTGGTGCCTCACATCTGTAACGCTCCCTCTGCTAGGGAGGTAGGTGCATGGGTGGGCCCAGGCCTTTTCACTCAGCAGGACTGACTCCTCAAAGCGAATTCTTTTGTTTTTTTTTTAATTACTTATTTATTTGTTTATTTATTTATTTTTAGAGAGAGTGGGGAAAGGAGAAAAAAAGGCAGAGAAACATCACTGTGTGGTTGCCTCTCACTCACGCTCCCAACTGGGGTCCTGACGTGCAACCTAGTCACGTGCCCTGACTGGGAATCGAACCAGTGACACTTGGCTCGCAGGCCAACGCTCAATCCACTGAGCGACAGCAGCCAGGGCAAGGCGAATTCTTGTATCCCAAATAGAACAGAAAATGGCAGCAGGAAATCGGGGGAGGTGGCTGGACAGAAAGTGGGTCAGGGAAGGAAAAGGAGAAGTGCCATACTCCGGGGTGTGACATGTCAGCTAGCCATAGCTCTTGGAGCTGCTAATGGCCTTTGGGCTTGAGTTTACCCATCTGTCACTAAACAGTGTTGCCACTCTACTCACGTGTACATGAGGTCTGTCCGGAAAAAGTCCAGCCATTGTTAATATTCCCGACAACGGTTTGTGCGACATCGATGTAACCTGGCAGCCAAGGAGTGTGGACTGGAATGTGCCTGTGTCAACAATGACGACCTCACGGTGCTAGTCAGCGGGGGTGGGAAATGCCGTTGAGTGAGCGTGTGTACTGCGTGGCTATCGCGTTCTAAATGAGCCAGTAGAGCATCGAACCTGCATCACATTTTGTGTTAAGCTTGAACATTCTTCTGTAGAAACTATTTGGTTGGCTCAGAAGGCTTTTGGGGACAATGCAATGAGTGCAGTGCAAATAAAAGTGTGGCACAGACGTTTCAAAGGTGGTCGAGAATCTGCTGAAAGTGACCCACGTTCTGGAAAGTCTGCAACAGCAGAACACATGAGGATGTTGAACGTGTACCGGCTGCAGTCAACAAGGATCAGCAACTGACAGTGCGGGAATTGGAAGCTGATCTGGGGATTCCAAAAACTTCTGTGTCCGAGATTTTGACACAGGACCTTGGCCTGAAACATGTTGTGGCAAAATTCATTCTGCGGCTTCTGCTCCCAGAGCAGAAGGAACACTGTGCTGTAGTTGCTAATGACTTGATTCAATCCACTACCAATGAACCAGATTTGGCACCCTGCAACATCTAGGTTTCCCCCAAACTAAAATCACCTTTGAAAGGGAAGAGATTGCAGACCATCCATGAGATTCAGGAAAATACAATGGGGCAGCTGATGGTGATTCCAACAAAGGGTTTTGCAGAGTGTTTTGAACAATGGAAGAGACGATGGGAGAACTGTGTGTGGCCCCAAGGCGCCAACTTTGAAGGGGACTGAGGCGTCATTGTCCTACGCACGTTTGTTGTATCTGGTATCTTCATCAATAAATGTCTCTTTTTTTCATATTTCATGGCTGGATACCTTCTGGACAGACCTCATATATGTTCTGCCTAATTCTGTGCAACTCGGGGCACAGAGGCCTGCCTTACCCTTGTAGAAACGTGGATCAGAAGCTCATGGCATCCAAGAAATTGGTTTACGTTTAATGGGAGATTTAATATTCTATGTTTCCTATCTATTGCGTCTTCACTTGATGTTAGGGGAATTCATAATTCATAAAAGAGTTCATGTAGAAATAGTTTCAGAAGATTTTATTGTTACAGGAAGTAAAAGGAGGATGTGGAGGAATGTTGTGGAGCAAATCAAACCATTTCAGCTTAAATGTGAAAACTTTCCAGGGCTGCATTGTCTCATGCTAAGAGCATCCGTCCAAGAAGGGGCAAACAGGTGTCATGGCACCTTTGTTAAACGTCTCCTTAGAACAGGTTTTTCTGAAGTGTCTGTCTGAGACCTTTAGGGAGATTTGCCTGCCGAGTGCTGTACAGATCTTGGTGCACAAGAGTCTCCATTGTAAGGGGGTCTCTCGACAAGGATAGCGTTTGTAACAAGTCTCCAGGGTTTTGATATTTTCATAAGTAACAAAGGTCATACCCAGCACAGTGGGTGTGTTGTTACGTCCCCTTTTATAGGTAGTAAGCTGGGGACAAAATGAGGCTTCCTGACCCTTCCTCCAGTGTCCTTTCACTCGCTGTCCTTGTGCCTACTCAGTGAAAGGGAGGCAGGGAAACTGGAGGGGTTATTCCACCATCACACAAGAACTCCCGTAGGAGTAGGAATGGGAGGGCCTCGCATTTCGGCTGATCCGATCACGAGCCCCTTCGGCCGCGGCGATACCACTGCGGAGTTTTCCCAGTGACTCTGAGCAGCGCAGCGGCAGCTTCTCGGGACAAGTGCGTTCGTTCCATTCCCACCTGGCGCTGATCGCCTCCTTGAAGCCGATCATATTTTAGAACATAATTTGTAGTTCCGAGATGGGAAACAAAAAGCACGTTAGGTACTAGGAGTCTATGGGAAAGGTGCATTTATTCTACAGTGAAACATGCGCACGCTTGCAACACGCTGTACCTGCCACGGTGAGTGAGCGCTGGTGTGTGGTCAGCAGCCAGCCAAGAGGTACTTCATGTGCTGAGTGATTAATCACAGCATCAAGTTCAACTCATCGGAGTCTTTTTTTAAATCAGTTTTTCTCCTGAATTTATTTCTAAGCACGATCAAACTGTTACTCTTCGTTAGCGACAACATTATCTAATTTAGTTTTTGGCAACTGTTAGCCTAGTTCCTATTAAATGCTCTCCAGAAGTTGAGGTAATGATTATACCACAATAGGTCAGGTTTACAGAAGGGTGATACAGTGTTGGGTGCGTAGTCATGCCACCTTGTAGATGTCTCTGGAGCAAGATTTACAAGTAACAAATCCTAGAAAGCTTCCAGGATGAAAAAATACATACCTACTCACTGTGTTTTGTTCATGAGAACACTGCTCTTCCCTTCCCCTTATGACCACCACCATCTCAAGTACACGAAATCAAGTTGATCCCACTCTTTAATTCATGGCAAAGGCACTTTGGCTTGGGGGCTATTTTATTTGGTCCCACTCCGGTGGCCCTCCCCCTGCAGGGGCACCCAAGCTGGCATGTTTAGTGTGTGCCCTTCCCTTCCACCCATTTATTTAACTTCTGTTGTTTTGTGTATGTTTTTATTTTATGTGCATGCATCTGGGCTCTTCATCTTTAATTATTTTCCGCTCAGTATTGTTTGTGACATCCGTGGTGCTGTACAGAAATCTGGTTCAATGCTACACATACATTTCCACCTTCTGACTCTACCACACTTGCCTCGTCCCTTCTCCTGGTGATGGACACCTGTCCCGCCTCCAGCTCCTGGCTTCTGAAGCCTGTGCTGCGCCCAGCTGCACAGCCCAGCAGGTGGTCCCCGTGGATGGGCACAAAAGCTCACCTCGAAGCACAGCCAGAAAATGCCCAGCTTGAGCAGGTATTAAGCATCTAGAAGGTAAAAATTAGTGCCACCAAGGTACCAGAAAACGTGGGGGGCTTTAGAATATACACATCTTGGATAAAAGATGACGTTCAGAAGTGCAGTTGCAATTACTGTTAATTATAAACTGCCCTGTCTGGAGGCTCTGCTTTTGGAGTGCCCTTTTCTGGGTCTCCTGGTGACTGCAGGTGTTGGCGGCTGTCGCTCCCAGCTGGGCGAGCCGGGGAGTGGACCAAAGTAGCACATCAGCTTCTATTTAAAGAAAGCAATTATTTCGCCCTGTCGCAGGTACTTAAGTCTGTTTTCAGTGTTGTTTCTGTGGTTTTTCTTGATCTCTGTGCACCAGAAGTCAGCGGGAACTTGTTCCGCTCGCACTCCGACCTCGCCCTAGGGGAGCCCGCCTGGAGTGTTGCTTCACAGGGGAAGACCGCCTGGTAGGCCGCAGGGTCTTATCATTTCAGTTGCATGTGTTTTCTTCAGCTTTGTGCCCTAAGGCCTAGAGTCGGGTCTGGGGCCAAGGCAGGAAAAAGGGTTGGAGCCCATGTTTGGTTGATTCTGTTATTATTATGTTTGGAAGTTGTGCAAGCCCTGCTTACTCGGAGACTGAGGGGAGATGAATGTGCAGCCCCGTGCAGTTCTGGGGGAGAAGGCCATGCAGCCAGTCAGATCAGTTCAATGCAGGGGTCCTGGGAAGGATGCAGGATGCCCGGGGAGTTGGCCCTCTGCCCTGCTGACCGGCTGATTTCCGGCCTGTAGCCCGCTGCAACCCCAGGTTACTCACCCCTGTTCCTTGAGGACTTACGGGCCTGGCTGAGCATCAGACCCTCTCTACAGACCCTCTCCCTAAGGCACATCCCTGCCACAGCATCCTTGACCTCTGTCCCCCGCTGAGCTCCGCCCCTCGCCTCCACAGGCCTGCCCTGACCTTGTCACTGCCCGTGGAGCTCTGTGACTGACCTCCGTTTACACCCCTCATCGCTGGCCTCAAACGGCCCTTAGCAGTCGTGCCTGTTTTCCTGGCCCGCTCTCCTGATGACAGTCCCCTGCCTCCCCTCTGTCCTCTAGGACCTCCCCCCTTCCATCACTCAGCCGATGACCTTCCGTCCACTTCGCTGAGAAGCTAGAAGCGCCAGGCGGAACGCATCTCTGCCCCTGTCGCTGCCGCCCTCTCCTGTTACCCTGGGGGCACCTTACCATCCCTGCTGACTTGTTGCATAGCTGGAAGTCTGAGCCTTGGGTGCCCTTCACCCACGTTACCCACCCCCAGTCCCAAAGACAAACTCTTGCTGTGCCCAGACCCACTCTTTCTGCACACCTTCCCATCTCAGCGGCCGCTCCATCCTTCCAGTGGCTTCGGCACATGCCACTGCCACCATCTCTCGTCTCGCCTTTATCTTCATCTTCATCTCCTTGATCTGCCTTTCTCCTCAGCTCCCTTTGGACATTCCACCTAGACACCCAGGCCTGGCTCTGTGTTCCGTGGACAGCCAGCTGCTGCCTTCGGACTTGGGCATCAGCTTCGCCCTTGACCTTTCCCCAGACGGCAGCTTGCCCAGCCCTTTGCTTCCTTCAGGTCTTCTCTTGAAATGAAACTTACCTTCTGGGCGAGGCCTCCCTGCTCTCCTGGCCGTCCTGTCTAAATCTGAACCCCACCCGCTCCCCGCGCCCCTTTCTTGGCTTCGTAAGTGGTACTTGTCATTCTCTGACACAGTGGATGTGTTACTTATACATAAAGCCTTTATGGTTTTCTGTCTCCTCCATAAAGGGAGACTCCGACTGAGCTTTCGTTCGGTTTAGATTCCGCAGCAGCTGGAACAGTGCCTCACACACCACGGTACCCAGTGAGCATTTTTGATGGACGAGTGCATGGAAGCAGTTGCCCTAGGCAGAATTCACTGTGATATTGGCATAGGGTAGACTCATAGACCAACGGAATAGAGCTGAGAGTCCAGAAATAATAAACCCCTGCTTAGGGTGTTCAAGACAAATGGAGCCAAGGCCGTTCAATGGGGGAAACCATGGCCTCTTCAATGAACGGTGCTGAGGCAGCTGCACAGCCACGTGTGAAAGGATGGAGTTGGACTCCTGCCTGACAGTGTAATAAAATAACTCAGAATGGATCAGAGACCTCAGTATAAGAGCTAAAATGACAAAACTCTTTTAAAAAGCATAGGCATAAATCTTCATGACCTTGAACTAGGCAATAGTTTCTCAGCGAGGACACCAAAAGTACAAACAACAAAAGAAAAAGTAGGTGAACTGGATATCATTAAAGTTTACAACATTTACGAAATACAAAACTTGTACTTCGTAGGATACCGTCAAGAAAGTACAAACACACAGAGGGAAGAAAGCTTTTGCAAGTCATCTTTATCCGATAAGGGGCTTAGAACATATAAAGAACTCAATAATCAGGAGACAGATATTTATTTTATATTTTGGTTCCTATGCAATGCTACTTGATTTTGTTGCTCAGATGGTTCCGGCTTTGGCCAGTGTCTCCCCGTCTGCGTGGGGCTTCCCTGTGTTCTCCTCCTCAGAGAGCCTGTGTCTTGTACTCTTGTGACTGGGACCCACTGTTGTTAGGCTGGAGCCCTGCTGACGTGGGACACGGTGTGGGGCAGGATCATTCTGTGATCTTCTGATTAAGCCTTAGTCACTTAGTGGCACTTTTAGGACTGTGACCTCCACAAGTGTTCCTTGGGTGTTATAGCGTCTCTGCCCGCCCACCCCACCCCCCTTTCCCTTGCCCTCCTGCCGTGTTCCCAGTCTATTTCCTTGAAGCCCGCGTGACTCGGTTATGTCTTTGCCTCTGAGTTCCCTAGGCAAGACAGGCGGGCTGGAGGGGACTGGAGCAGGGCGGGAACTCCTTCCTCCAGCTGGAATCAGGCAAAGGTCTTTCCCTGGAGAGGCAGCCTTTGCTGGGGAGAAGGCTCTGAACAGTACTTCATGATGCCTACTCTTCTCCCATTGCAAGACCCATGGGCCGGGGAGGTGGGGCGGGTCCTTGTATCCTCACCTGGAGAGCCTGGTAGGGCTCCTGCAGGGAAAGGCTGGGGGTGGGGACCCACCTGAGACTCAGCCTTTGGTGGTTTGTCACCCGTGCTAGTCACACTCAGCCACCAGGAGTTCATCAAAGTCACCATTTAAGTGTTCCCAACTCTTTAGACCTCCAGCAGCTTCTGTTCCAACGGAGTAGATCTTGGTCTCTGTATTTCTCTGGATGTACGCACCGTCTCTCCAGAATGTGGGGTGGTGATTTGCCCTCAGTTCTCCAGCAGGTCCAAGAAACGTAGTTGGTTTTCAGTTTCCCGGGCTTTTCTTGTTGTATTGACAGCAGTGACAATTTCCCAGCTCTTCACATGTAGAGACTGAAAGAGAAGCGCTCCTAAGTCTTTTCTGAGGAGATTTCATTTGGTTTTTTATAAATTTGTCTGTTACAGAAATAGTAAATTGAAGCATATGTTCAGTAGTAGAAATGCTAAATCTTGCTCTAGGGATACATGAAGCAGAATGTCTCAGTAACTAAGCAGACTAATCATGTGCTCAGTAATTAGCAACAGCGGCAGTGAAAGGTCCACAGTGGAGCAGACCGACATCCAGCACCTTCCACCAGCCGCAGTCCTTCAGGCTCTTCTTCTCCGCAGGGTAGGACCCTTTGTCACCTTTCCCCCGGTCATCAGCGGGTGCCACTGGTGTGAAGCCATTATTTCCTGGAAGAGGGTCTGGGTTTGAAAGCACAGTTGGGTTAGATGCATTCGCCCAGAAGCACTTCTCCCGAAACTGCAGGGAGCAACCTTGTGGTCTCTGGCGGGACATTTGTATTTGCAGGTGACCAGTGTTAATTGGAATGATGAAGACTCACAACAAGGAAAAGGAAGAGAAGGTGATTTCTCTTTCTATCAGAAACAGATACCATCTGAGTTTTAGAAGGCTTCTTTGAAGGACACTAATATTCTTTGCATAATTTCTCTCTTTAAAACAATACCTAATTAGTTAATTACTGCCACTAAGGTTTGGAGGCCCCAAACTGGGTTGACAGTGGTCAGAGAGATCAATGTGACAAAAGGGTAACATAGTAATTTTAGAAATTAGCATTTCTTTGCCTGGACGGCTCACCACTGGCAGGTGTGACATGGGCCACCATGCGAGGCCAGCGGGGCTCAGGTGGCTCACTGAGTCGCCATGCGAGTCAGGAGGTGTCTGCCCAGAGGGCCACCTCGTCCCCAAGCTTGTGCTCTCCCACCCCCAGCAGTCGCTCAGAGAGCACCCGGAGGGTCGTGTAGAGAGGGAGCTAGAACTTCGCTCTCAGCCCCAGCACGTAGCCCCCGTGCTAACATGGCTGAGTTGCTGATGGTGGCCGCAGGCGTCACTGTCCCCCAGGCTGTCCTTATGTGGGAGTTGCTAGTCCCTGTTTCCTTCTCTGCATACCCCGTTGAGCTTCATAATGGCTGTGCAGCGTAGTAGGAGGAAGGAGGGCAATGCCTGGGAGGAGGAGGAGGAGGAGGAGGAAGCACAAACCTGGCAGATACGGGACAGAAGCAGCAGCCCCTGGAGGTGGCACATGCCAGAGGCCACCAAGTCCAGTGAGGGCCTCAGCAAATTGACGCCAGCCCAGAGCAGGCAGGCGGGACCCAGGAGACGAGACAGAGCTTTTGTCCAACAGTGTCAAAGAAATGCCAGGTTTCTTTATTTCATGTTCAGTGTGACTAGTTACCAACTCATTTATTTCTGTACTGAACAGTCTCTTCCCATGGCCATCGCATGTAAATTAGCAGGAAAGTAAAACAAAACAAAAACTAGAAAAAAAACAAAAGTCTTAAAGGGAAGGAGACCAAGTCTGTGAACAGAGAGCCACCCTGGGTCTCAGCTCCGTGTCGCACGTGTGCCGTGAACCACGCACACAACGCAGCCGTCACCACAGTGAAGGGGCAGGAGCTCTCCTCCGCTCTCGTGCCCGTGACCTGGCCTCCTCACCACCACGTTTTCAGCTTCAGAGATTCTTCCACGTCCACTACACCTGAATATCTCTGCATAGAAAGAGTGCTTTGGGAGACCAGGAGGTAAGGGACAAGGGGTAGTTCAGCTGGCCCTGGACTGCACCCCAGAAAGAATAGCGACTTCGTTTCCTGCAAGGCGTCACCATCTGGAGTCTTCTCTGCCCCGCCCTCCCCACCCCCCATCACCGGCCAGGCAGGCACTAGGCAGGTGACCTCAGGGGGCCGACTGTGTGTCCTCCTTGCATTGTGGTAGAGCCACCACCCTCACATGGCCCCTGGAGTGCCCCACAGCTGGCCTTTACGGCTTATGATAGAGGTCACCAATGTGTGTTTCTCCAGGGTGATTTAATTTCTCACTTCAGTTAAAGTAAACCGAGGAAGCAGATAATGAAATGAAACCGTAACCTCAGGGTATCACTTTGCTGCTAGGCCTTAGTTAGGGAACATTTCTGGGCACACAGATAACTGTCACTTCGTTTTTTCCTTGTCAAGTGATGAGAATATTTGTTGAAAAGACAAAACAAACCCAAACAAAACATAATCCCCCTACAGATGACACTTCCTTTCAGTCATCAGGCCTGGCCCGGAAACGGCTGTGTGCACAGAAGTGGCTCTGAGTCGGGGAGCACGCTTCCCACGTGCGCATCGCTTCAACGCTGGGTAAGATGTGCTCACCGCAGACACGGGGAGTGCCCCGCCAGCTTCCTCACCCCAGCGACAGGGGACACCCCCTCACTTGTCCTTCCCCTGTTGAGGAGCCTCCGCTGTTAGCGAGTCCCTACAGTGGAGATTATATTTTAAAAGGAAGAGTGGAGAAGACATTCAGTTTAATTTATTTTTCTGCAACCCTGAAAATTATTTCCTTCTGTGCATTTGGTTTAGCTGGCGTTTCTTTTTAAGCCACTGTTCTATTAAGTAGTGAGATGGAGGAAAAGGAGGTAAAAAACTTTTTGTTCCTGTAGTAATTAATTACTCTCGTGCCTCTCATTGTTTCAATTGTTGCTCCTAAGATTTTCCTGTTGCTTTTTAAAGATTGCAGCTTCCTATTAACCTTTCAAGGCCAACTTCTCATTCCCGCGACCGACCTGGGGAAGTGAAACAGCCCGTGTGGGCGGACCAGCGGTCAGGGCTGTTTGCGGCGCCGGCAGGTCCCTCGGATGCCTGTGTACCCCTTCTGTGGCAGGTGCGGGCCTCAGGCTGGGGGGTGGGAGGGGCACGGTGTGCTGGCGTCGCAGGTGCTGCCCCGCCGCAGCGGCTCTCTCAGGGCCCTTCAGTGACCCCCAGGTGGTAGGACCTGAGGACACTGCCAGAAGCCTCCTTTGAGACTCCCTGTGCCAGCCTGGAGGAAGGGCTGTCCCCGGCGAGACCCAGGGGCTTTTGTCCCTCATTTCACTGAAGCTGTTCTTGGCTTTGGGCTGGCCTGGGGCCCTGCAACTTCTTAACTGGATTCTAGGCTCCCAGCAATGCTTTGGGCTGTCTATTGCCATTCAGTTGCTGTCTCTGTGAAGGAACGAGGTGTGGGCCTCTTATTGGGCCATCTTGCTGACATCGCTGTGGCCTTCAGGTCTTTGGCAGGAGTCTGCCGTGACCTTGAGCCCCACAACCCAACACAAGGCACCCTCCCAGAAGCCACACACTTCCTTTACAGGCCAGGTCTCTGGCTTTAGTGCAGGAATAGAACCTGCACTTACTCTCTTACCAGGTAGCATGAGGGAGGACCCCCTATGGCCCCAGCTTTCCTGAAGACAGTTCTCTGATGCATTCACTTCGGTGCTGACTGCCCGGCCCACCCCTTCCCTTCTGTGGGGTTGAACATGACATTGGCCCTCTCTAAGCCTCCTTTGGGAGGTCCTCCCTTTGTCTTTGGAGACTTGAGCTACACATTCTGCTCCATCAGAAGTTCTGGCAAATTCTCTTGTTTTCCAGTCTCATTTCTTTAGAATATATACTTCTTATTTCAGCGGACTCGGGAGATAAAAGAAGCAGATGTGTGTGCTACCACCCTAAAATGAAATATTTTGAGGGTTGTTTTTTTCCCTTAAGAGCCTAATTCAATAATTTTTTAAAATCTTGGCTCCATTAACCATTGCTTATTAATTGACATTTGGCATGTAATTTGCCTGGTAATCGGCAGAGGATGCTTTTTTTGAAGGAGTTTCTTTTGTTCAGTGGTGGCTGGCTCTGAATGGAGAGAGGGGCCGTGGCAGACACACCAGCGCAGAAATCAAATTAGCTTTTCAGAATTTCAGGAACTCAACTCTAATTTGCATTTTCTATTTTCGAAGAGAGGGTTGGGGACACACTGCGGTAAACACAGCTGCTAGTGTCGATCATATCATGAGTTTTCTGGGTCTTGTAAAATAAAATGGTTCTGCTCACTCTCTGTGCACCTGGCACGAGACTCCCAAGAGTCTGATGGCCCTGCAGTGACCACAGGTGAGGGACGTGCCACTGGAAGAGTGGGCAGTCCTTTGCCGTTGTCACCAGAAAGAGCACTGATTTCCTCTGGGCCTGTTCTTCCTTCCTTCCCTCGCTAAGACATCCTATAATCATTACTTGAAGCATATTGTTACGGAGAGCCAACTTCTTTGTATTTATTAGTTTTAAAATCCTGCCTTTCCCCCCACCAGTGTTTCTTTTCTCCTCTACTTTGTTTAGGACATAATTGTTTGAGTTTTACTTGAAAAGAAGATGGTTGGTGAAGAATCACAATCATGGCCCAGAAATTGTCTTCTCTTTTCATAAACAGGCTATGAAGAGCCCACCCACTATTCATGTTGAATATGTTTTCCTTTAAATCTCTGCAGATTCATATTTCATCTTAGGTTTTCTTTTATTTATGAAAACAAGTAAAAATAGCTAAAATGCTTTTTATAATTTTTTTTCTCAGTTCAGTTAGCATAAAACAGTTTCTAGTCTTGAAACAGATTTGCTGTATGGAAAACATAAACAAGATTTTTTAAAATTAATCTTTTGAAACTTGGAGGATGTCTAAATCATTCCTCCCTGACCATGGAGACAACATTGGCTCTTTTCTGCATCTCTTCACCCCTCTTCCTCGAAGCGGGGACCCTACTGCTGAAGCTGCTGTGGTGCCTGCCCCCCCTAACCCCACCCCCGCCCCCCGCCCCCCACCCCAAGCACTCCAGGTTGTTGAGTTTGGGGGCAGGACAGAGAGAAAGAGCCGACTAGCACCAGCTAATACATTAATTAACATCTGTGAATGGTGATGCTCCTTAAGCCTCTCAGGGCTGTTTTCACTTTTTAAAACTGATGCATTTAAACCAAACCTGTAAAACTGGTGGAACTTCTTGGTGTGTAGCCAGATGTGGGGAGGATCATTGTGATGGAAGTTCTGCGGAGGTGAGGATGTGGAGGCAGAGGGCCACCATCTAAGCAGCCTGGCCCTTTATAAATGCTCCCTCTATATTTGCAGAACACATGAATAAAAAGTGATCGCCAGACTCTGAGTCACAAAGTGTCTGGTTTGGGTCTGTTTCCTGAGCCCGTGGACAGCCCTGGCCAGGTAGGCAGTTCAGAGCCTGACAAAGCATGTGGAACTCACTTGTTAAGTGAGGAATTCCTGTGTTCTTTTTCACATACGTGGCTTTTCCCCATGTAAAAGTAATGCACGTCCACTAAAGACCAAAGACAAAGAGATCGCCGATAGTGCCACCATCCAAAGAAACCCACTGTGAAGAGTTGACACATGCTACAAGCCCCTCACGTCCAAGGGAAGACGTCAGCAGGGTCTTTTTTTCTCACTAATTCCCACCGAGGCTCCGAGGAAGAGGAACTGGGTTCACACTTGTAGGAGACAGGGACAGAGGCCAGGACCGTGCCGTGGCAGCGCGCTGGCAACTGGAGGGCACACGGTTTCTGAAAAACATGGAAGATCTCTTTTCGTGCACTTATTTGTTCATTTCCTGTCTAATATTTCCCCTGCAGAGGTTAAGTGAAATTATATCTCAGCGTTCTAATGGGATGAAGTAATGGCCCAGTCCAGCTTTTTCTGAGTTTCTCACTTGTTCTTTGTAGATCATATTCAGGTCCCTGTTAATGCAGTTCAGTTAGTTCAGAGTTGGAACATACAATGTCATTCGATCTATGCTCTGTTGTCTTCTCGTCCTCCCATGATAGACACCTAATCAGTATCTTCCTGAGTCTTTGGTCGAAGTCGCTTCCCGTGAAGGCTGCCCATCCCTGGCCTCTCCGGGTCTCTTGTTGATAACCAGGCAACGCCTGGTCTGCCCTGGGTTCTGCCGATTTTCAAGTCTTTGGATTGAATTATTGCTTGTTCTGGTATGATGCTGACTTCATTATTTCATGCCTCTCCCAGGAGACATCCATATGTTATTTATCCTTCATCCTCCTTTTAAAAATATCACAGTAAGAAATTCATTTAATTTTTTTCAGCTGTCTTGTTTTGTTGTTGTTAGTGATTCAATGCAACATTTCTTAGCAGCTGTTCTATTTCCTCCACTGATATTTCTTAATACCTTTTAATTTCTTAACTCTAAGATCATCTCACAGCTTTTAATTCATGCTATCACCAAAGAGGCAACTTGAGTTCCTCGATTGTTCAGATTTCTGTGGGTGTTGATCCTGGATCACGAAATAACGCTAGACTTGGAGAACCATCAGTAAGTTGAGGTCAGGCATCCAAGAACAGGCTTACCAGTGGAAACAATCCTGTTGGCTTGTTTCTGTTCTGCCAAGAAAGAAGCCTAATGATGAACCCCATATCGTGATGTCATAGAGAACATCTTTATGATGTTGCGGTAGGAAGGAAATAAAAGTTGTAAGTTCCCCATGCTGTAATGGGTACACTCCGCATATGATAAAGGATGCCCTCTGCACTGCTGTGCCCCTGCCCCTGCAGTCTTTGGAGTGAGCAGCATGAGGTGGTGTATCACCATCAATCAACTCATCAATATTTATTGATTATTATTTCATGAGGGAAACTACACCAGACACTACTGAGGGCACAGCGGATGCGAGGCGCCTCCTGTTGAAGACACATGTGTGTTTCTCATAACTGAGCCTGCGGTGCAGCACAAGGGAGAGTATTGCTGGGCAAAGAAGGAATCGACTCCGCAAGGGTCGTGTGCTCGGATGCTCTGGCTACGAAGACACAAAGAGAAAAAAACATTTGCTGGAAGACTTTACAGAATAATCTTTGTGTTTTTTTTTTCTATAAAACATTGAGGGTAGCCAGTGCTATCAATTTAAGGGAATAACTTATTTTAAAAGAATAAACAAGGTAAGTCCGTGATTATTGAATGGACCACAATGGGGAGGATTGAGTATAATTCATGGGCCTGGTAGGTCTTTGATACATTTTAGGCCAGTAATTAGAAACTGCCCAAGATTAACAAGAAGGCTCGCAGATTGCTTAGCTACTAATTTGTTTCCTTGCACATACGGTCTACTGTTAGTGTGGCATGTCAACGTGCGCTCTTTCTTGTTTTCAGCATGCAATCCTGGCTTTTAAGTTCATCCTTGCCTTTGCCATACCCGATAAACCACGGCACGTCCAGATGAAACTGGCCAGATTGGAATTTGAGTCTCTGGAGGCGCTGAAGCAGCAGGTAAGGACAACTGTCCTGACAATAAATGTATTTCTTTAGCAAATGCCAGGAGACGTTTAACTCAGAGGACCCACTCTCAGCCTGTCCTTCAGCCTTGACCTTACCAATTGAGTCCGTACGAAAGGCTCCAGCTGCGGGTGGAATGACAAAACCGAAGCCCTAACAGTACGAGCGACAGACAGGTTCAGCGAGCTAACTAAACTGAACAAAACAAAAATACGCAGGCGATGTTAAATAAAGAATAGAGCTGGCATTCAGCAGCAAGAACAGAGATTTCCAAGAATTCGCCCTGGGGCCGCTCCCCACAGTTTCTACCTCTGCCGTCTGCCGCCACATTGAGCAAGAAGTGAGTAAATAGAATCCCGACTATCTTGCAGAGTGAGAGAGAACAAGGAAGTGTGGGCAGAAACAGCAAGAAAATGCCAAAAAGCAGAAACCTCTTCTCAGTGGCTTCTACCTTCTACTAGAGACTGAAACAACAAAGGAGAGAGACAATGAAAATACCGCGCTGGGCTTCAGCAGTCCTCCCTCGCGTCGGTGGCCTGAGTAATTCCTTCTTTTCCCTTACGCCATTTGCAGACTCACCGGGCACCTCCTTCCCACACTCTTCCTCCTCCCTCCTCCTCCTTTTTTTTAAAGAAAAAATACTTAAACATCAGATGAAACCTTTAGAATAAAATTATTTTAGCATCATATGTGTTTTACACATAAAGTCAAGGCCATGGATCAAGTGGAGAAACCAAGATGCAACGTGAGGCAAGTGGAATTCGCTTGTAAATTCCTCAGTAAAACTCAAGGTCAGAGTGAGACCAAGATGAGGACAGGCCTGCAGGCTGTCAACTAGGCACCCCAGTCGGTATTTTAAACTATTTGTTCAGCTCTCATTTAAATGGGGAGCCGAAACCATGTGGGTGAGGGGCAGAGAAGTAGATGAAGCGGAAGGGGGGGGCACAGCACAACCCTCCCCCGACCCACGCCGCCACACAGAGATTTTGGGAGGAGCACATGGGCACAGACCGTCCTAAGGGCCCCGATGTGCCAATCCTCGATCCTCGACTTACAGGTGTCCTTCTTCCCAAAACAGACTTGCCTGAGGGTGCCCACATGGCCTGGCTGCCCCAGCTATCCGTGCCACCTCTCCTTCCACCGTCGCCCTCCTCCCACTTTACAGGAAGAAGGCGCACCTCCCACCATCTCGAACCCTACAGTGTGCCTTGTCCCCTGGTGACAGAGCCATTCCAAACAGAGGGGGCAGGGGCTAAGCTGCATTCCATAAAGCACCCCAGTCTCCCGCCCGCCAAAACCAAATCATCTCCTTAGGAGATGCATTTCTAAAAAGTATCCAGAAACTTATGGCCAATAATTGTTTATCAAAGCATATATTGTATTTATATAATTTTTAAATCATGTATGCATCAATAATAATTTTAATGACCTGTCAAAACAGAAGGACATTTTACATTTTTGTAACTATTTAATTTTTGGTGAAAATTTTAGATGTCAACTTAAAATTGTGTGGGAGGGCACACAGCACCCCCAAATTTTAAGGGGTATGTAAGCAAAAAAAAAAAAAATTGAAATTGTAAGCATTGTCTCTGGCAGAGTTTTCCTGCATTTGCCACATTCCTAGTGACGTTTTATAGACCGGGGCGGGCGACTTCCTGCTGGTGTGTACACACCTTCACTCCAGGTCCGGGCCAGGCGGCTTTGAGTTAGTGAGGCTTTCCTCTCACTTAGGATTCCACGTTGTCATGTATGTGTCTAAAAGGGGCTTATATTCATGTTGGGTATTAGGAACATGTCTCAGGTTACTGAGTACATTTACCTAAAAAGCCAGCTACAGAGCTGTTACGTTTGCTTTTGGGGGACTGACGGATATTAGTGTTTATTATGAATTTGGCTAAATGATCTCTCTAGCCCTCTCAGCTCCTAGATTTCCATATCTGCAGACACACCCTACCGGACCATGAAGCAAAGCCCTAATTCAAAGGCAAAATTTATTCATACTCATCTCCAGTGAGAAATGAAACACAAACCAAAATTCTATCTCCTATTATTTAAAGAGAAGGAAAAAAATCTAAAAGCTGTTAAGTCTCTCTGGGCTTTTTTTTCTCCTGAGGGCAGAGATGTGAGTCTCTGATTAATATCACCTTCTAAGAAAAAAGTGATTTTGGTGCTGACTTTGCTGTGAAGGTTCTGGAAGGACAGAGATGCCCAAAAGGTTTTGCCTCGGTCTGTTTATCAAATGCCTTCTAACAGGACATTGCTAGCCCCTACTAAAGGTGAGCAAATGAGGGCGTGTGTGGCTCAGAGGTCTCCGATCGGTCAGTGGGCAGGAGTCAGGGTGTCTCAGGACCTGGACTGCAGGCAGGGAAAGGGGGTCCTGCCTCCATTACTTCCTTGAGAAAGTTCCAGTCTGAGAACACAGGCCTGGGGAGAGCTGGGGTGAAGGTCTGCAGCAGCTGCCCTCCTCCCCCTCGCGCTGGCCCCAGGATCTGGGGCGCAGTCGGCAGTGTGGCGTGGGCCCACGTCCGTGCTGCTGTCCGTGGAGACAGAGATGGCCGTTGCCTCGCCCGCTGTCCAGGGGCCGCAAAGTCCAGACGGTTCTAGGTGTGAAAGGTCACCCGCTTGTGCTTTTCAGAAACTCAAATTAACTGGCGCGTGTTCCGTTTACTTGCTGAATTATTGACATTTCTAGGACATAGAATTTTTCTTATTTCTCTTTAATCTGACATTTAACTCTCTGCTTTGTAAATAAGCAGAGCCTCAACTCACTGCGCTCTTCCCATGTATCGAAGGCAGAGAGGGCTTCTGCCCAGGTCTGCGGTCAGTTGGGCCCCGGATTGAAAACAGGGTTATTGATAACACATTTAGGAATAAACTTCATAAATACCTGGCCTATCTCCAGACTCACTGTTAGGTAACCAGAAGTTGACAGTAAACTTGTCAATAGAAATTATTACATATGATCAGTTCTTATATTATGTTTAATTTATATTTGAATTGCTACTTTTCAACTCAATTTCCATTTTATGGACAAAATACAGTTGAGAGGTTGTCAGTCATCAGAGTTCTTACATTGGGCTGTGCACCTTGAATATAGAAACTTTAAAAAATACGTGTGCCTGGGCTCCATGCCCTGTTTTTGTTGTTGTTGTTTTATTAGTTTATTATTTGACAGGGAGGGAAGGAGGGTGGGGGTGAGAGAGAGAGAGAGAGAGAGAAACATGGATTTGTTGTTTCACTTATTTATACATTCATTGGTTGATTCCTGTATGTGCCTGGACCAGGGATTGAACCCACAACTTGATGTATCAGGACAATGCTCTAACCAATTGAGCTGCCCAGCCAGGGCCCCCCCGAAGTTTCCCATTCCCTAGATCTGGGAAGGGGAGCAGGTAGCTACATTTATAAAACCCTTCCTATTTCTCCATGCCCCACCACCCCCCCTCAAACCCCCAGCCCCCCACAAAGATAGATCCCAGGCATGGTTAGGTGAGTGCCAGGAACGAGTGAGTTCTGGGCCAAGTTCAGCCACTGGGCATGAGCCAGGGGGCCTCGGTGCACCTTAGTTTTTGTTTTATAAAATGAAGGTTGGGCTCTGGTCTGTGGGGAGGCTCCCACTTACACGTGACTCTAATGTAGGAGCCCGGAGCCCGCGTGGAGAAGCGCTCCGTGGGTTCCAGTCACTCCTCGCAGCCTGTGGTGGCCGGAGCAGCGGGGAGTGCAGGGACGAACGAGGAAGGGTCCTGAGAGCTGTTCCCTTTTCAGTGTCAGACAGGAAAGTGTGGGGTTTTTAAGTATGTGTGCAATCAGATATACCTGAGGCAAGAGGCCGCCGGGGAAAATAAAACTGTTTGCTTTGCAAAGGGCATTTTCCGGCTTTCGTTGGTGAGACCTTTACAAAGAATTCTAGGCAGTAAATATCATGCTTGTGATGCCCTTTTATTTCTTTTCAAATTGATTTATTCAACTCGCAGTAATTTTAAGATCCAATTAAAAACAGAAAGGAGTGGCTGGATGGGGTGTCCTGGAGCAAAAGGACAGGACATCCTTGACACCCAGGGCTCGGTCACCACCTGGACTGGCCTCTGGGCAGCCAGCCCTCACGGTGCCGCCGTGGCCACAGAAGGCGGAGCGCGCTGGGTCCAAATGGAGCCTTGGAGAAAAATAACAGCCTAAGAGATCAGTTGAAAGAACAGGTTAAGGACTTTTAAGATACCACAGGGCTCAGGGAGTCATGTAATGTTTTCGTTTCCTAGGGTTAAGTGTGCTTAAACCAACTGCAACCGTCCCCGGGAGCCTCTGACCTTTCCTTTCCCCGCATTTGTACTCTCGCTTTACAGTAGAGAAATAAACATCTGTAATGGAAAGTTAGGAGTTTTCCACATAGAATAAGGTGTAAAGTACTTGACTGTTGAATATGCAGTCACCTGTTGGTCTGTCAGCATGGCCTTCAGAACGAAATGTTGCATCCAGATGAAGAACTGGCTTCTAGGAGAGCCAGGGGCAGGCAGTGCGGGAGGAGGCGTCCTCGTCCCGGGACCCGAGTCCGGTCCCAGCTTAGTGAGCTCGAGGTCAAGGGAAACCAGAGTTCGGAGTGTGTCAGGAGTCCAGGGGTCCGTCTGAGCCAATCAGTCACCTTTTCCTGGGTCAGGTGGTTTGTCTCAGAGTCCTGTGCAGCTTCGTGTGTATGACTTGACCTTTCCGCGTCATACATATTTCCCCGACATGAAATGAATCCCAGGAAAATGGTGTCAACTGCGCAAGGTCGAGTGAGGCTGGAGTGAGACAGTGTGACTAAGACACAGTGGGAAGCAGGGCGGTGGGGAGGTGATGGCGGTTGTGATAGTGATGATGATGGTGGTGGTGGTGGTGATGGCGGTGGTGATGGTGATGGTGGTGGTGATAGTGATGATGGTGGTGGTGATGGTGGTGGTGATGGTGATGGCGGTGGTGATGGCGATGGTGGTGGTGATAGTGATGATGGTGGTGGTGATGGTGGTGGTGGTGGTGATGGCGGTGGTGATGGCGATGGTGGTGGTGATAGTGATGATGGTGGTGGTGGTGGTGGTGGTGATGGTGATGGCGGTGGTGATGGCGATGGTGGTGGTGATAGTGATGATGGTGGTGGTGATGGTGATGGTGGTGGTGGTGGTGATGGCGGTGGTGATGGCGATGGTGGTGGTGATAATGATGGTGGTGGTGATGATGATGATGGTGGTGGTGATGGTGATGACAATGATGATGGTGGACCACCTCATGCTTGGGTGCCCTGCATCACTGGGAAAACCAGGAAGGAATTCTGGGATAAAAATTGTACCCTAAAACCAGAGTAGGTGACGACTCACAATTCCACCTTTGTGACAGCCCCTCCTGTTTTCCTGACCTGAACCCAGCTGGGCAGTAATAATAACAGGGGAGTAACAGCTCGCTGGGTGGGCACACGAGCCAGGCACTGTTCTGAGCCTTCTGCTTGAGCTGTGGCTTCTCAGAACAGGTCGTGGGGTAGGGTCTGTTAGCCATTTGTGCGTGACTTATCTCCAGTTCACAAAGGCTAGCTGTCTTCAAAGGTGGTTCTGCTCTAACAGATACTGGCGCCTGGCACCTCCGCAGCCCCGTCTCTGGTCACTTCTTCCTCTTCCCGTTGGGTCTAGCAGGATGGCACTGCTCATGGATTCCCAAGCGCCCTGATAGTTTGGGACGCTGCCATCTGCTTCACAGACCCCACTCACGTCCAGGGGGGAGTCTCCCCTTCATGTGTGACCTAGGAACCTGGTGCTCATTTCTGTGCATCCTCTGCACTGCATGTGGCCAGGTGATGTCTTCCTCCTGCGTCCCCTCACCCAGCACAGGGCCAGATGCCCAGTAGACTATGAATAAATCTCCACTTAATCAAACTGAATTTATTGACGCATACCTAGTTGAGAGGCTAATATTTTAAGTAAGTGACAAATGATGTCCTCGGACAAAAAAAGAGAAATCTTAAAATAGGTGCTCTGGCAAAATGGAAACAGGTCACATGCCTTTCTGGGATCACTAGGGGAGAGAATGCCTTCTGAGGGATCGGATGAGAGCACTTACAAGGACCCCATGCCCAGCCTTGGGATAGTCCTTTCCTTACTATGGATGTGTAGATTTTTCCCCTAACATCCTTCTTCCTCGCTAGAGAAAAAATTCTTCAAAGGGCACAGAGGCATCTAGACATTAAAATAAGACGCTTCACCAATGCTCTACAAAGCTTTTGATCATTTTTTTCTTCCCTGGTAAATTTCTACATAAATTGCTACTTATTCTCCTGGTTTTCTAAGAAAAATTGAAAATGCATGTGTCTTAATTATTTTTCCAGATGTAAGAAACATGGCCGAATCAGAACCAGATTTATTTTTCCTTGTTGAAATCACTGGCTAGGCCATGACACAGAATACAATTTAGTATTTGTCCTTGTCCCTGCGTGAGCAGACCAGGCACGGTGCCGGCAGGACCCGGAAGCACGGGTCCGTCCATTCCCTGCAGAAGGCCCAGGCTGGCTGCGCTGTGGGAGGGGACACCTGCGCTCTGAACCGTGGCCACAGATGTCATTAAATGTGTCTGTATCTGTAAAGAAAAGAAGTCACCCTATCACAGATTCTAGAGATTTCAGGATGCTTAAAACTATATAGTTAAAAAGAAGAAAAAAAAAAAGATATATTTTGGTAAGATATTAAAAGTCCTAAGAGTTCCAATCTCAGATTCTGTTCTAGATTAATAATTCCATTGCTTTGAGATTAATAATTCCATTGTATTTAGGGCCAACAGGTATGAGAGGAGGTCTTCCTTTCCAGGTAAGTCCTGGGATAGTCATATGTGCATCTATTTACTTGTTTTTACCAAATGTTCTGGGATATTGTTGGCTTCAGTCAAAGATATTTGTCTGTGACCACCAGACTAGAAGCTTCCTAGGGGCGGAATTACTCCAGACACAGAATGTATATTTGCTGAATGAATGAGTCAGTAATCAGTAATTAAAGGTGCTTCACTTGGGTCAAGGCCCCATTCTCTTGTGCCTTTTTCTATTACTAATTCTAGTCCTCTGACTTTGAACTTATCCCATGTGTGTTATATTTGGGATTTCGGAGAGCATTATGGAGTACTTAACATGTCAGGAAACCACAGAATTTATTTTTAACTTTTGACTTTAATTACTAATAAGTTGCTACAATAGAAAATCTTTTATTTAATATAATAAACAGTATTACTTTCCATTGATTTCCAATGCTACAGGACCTCAGATATGATTAAATATTATGCCATGCAATGAATGTAAGCCTAAGAGATTGGGATGAAAATACAGTGATTGATACACTAAGAAATTTAGACTTTAAATCCCTAAGAACAGGGCATTTAGTGACTTCCCACTATCTCCTAAGAATAGAATGCAGAAAACAAGAAGTGTCTGGATTTAAGAACTTCTTGAAATACTGCCCAATAAAAGGAGAATGATCACTTTGCATTAATAATGGCTCTAAGAATACAAATAGTAAATTATTGTGAATTCATACAAAGTCAAAATTAAAAAACATTAAAATTCAACAACAAATATTGAGTACATTCTGTGATCAAAGAAAAATATATAAATTATCAAAAATTTCCTGCATTAGAGTTGAAAAAACTCTTGACCCTGTTCCAAACCCTGATTTAAGTGGTTAAGGAAAGGGCTCGTCTGCCTCCAAGCTGGTCCCCAAGGTCCCTGCCCCCCGGCACTTAGCTCTTGTGGAGTGCCATCTTACCTTATATCCTGGCTGGTCTGTGACCAGTGGAACACCACAGAAATGTTGGTATGTCTCCTCTGAGGCTGTGGCTTCTGCCTTCTTCTCCCTCTTGGATCACTTGCTCTTGGGAAGTTTGCTGCCATGTTGGGAGGACACTGTTGGAGAAGGTCATCAGGAGAACCTGACTGCTGAGCCGGGCCCAGGCACCCTGTCCCCTGTCCTCGGATTTTACGTCCTGCCTGCTGTCCCCACAGTGGGCGCTGTTTCAAGGACTGTGTACGTGACTGGACCCCATTAAAGCCTCTACGTAAACTTCTAGACCCCGGTGGGCCAGTGCAGGGATCTTCTCATCTTGTAGCCTCCCAAGGCAAGCCTGCTATGTAAGTTCCCTGCTGAGCAAAACTGCCCCCTACCAATCTAGAATGGCCTACCTCTTTGTTCATCTCGCCCTGCCCTTGGAGTATGGGGTGCAGTTTCAGATTTCACCCAGGGAACTCCTGAGGATGCAAACTAACTCTCAAGCAGCTGGTGGAGAGGCCCATGTGACTAGGACATGACCTACTGCCAACAGCCATGTGAGCGAACCCTCCTGGAAGCGGATTCTCTAGTCCACGGGTTGGTAAACATTTTCGGTAAAGAGTCGGATAGTAAATACGGCATGTGGGCCATACAGTCCCTATCAAAACTACTCTTCTCTGCTGTTGTGACGCAAAAGTAGCCATAGACAATATGTCAGTGAGAGAAGCTGTGTTTCAATAAAACTTTATTTACAAAACCAAGCCGTGGGCAAGATCTGGCTTACGGACTGTATTTGGTCATCCCTTCCTCAAGCCCTAATCAAGCCTTCGGATGACTACAGTCCTGAACCAGAGCCACTGAGCTGCTTCCCAATTCCCGACCCACAGAAAGTGTGAAGTCATAAATGCTTGCTTTAAACCACTAAACGTTGGGGCATCTGGTACATAATAATAGAAAACTAACGAGTCAGTAATCCAGGAAAGGAGGCTGGGTGACAGATGAACCAAGTCTGACAATGAGTTGATAACTGTTGAAGCCAGCTGATGGGTAGATACATGGGAATTCATTATTTTAGTCTCTCTGCTCTTATGTAATAAGTTGAAAGGAAAAAGAAACTGTTAAATGATTTGCCTAAAACCAGATCATCAATAAATCACAAAGTCCATGCTGCATACCCAGGTCTCTGGCTCTGAAGGCCCATGTTCTCTTGGCGACCTCTTCCTGCATAAATAGCAACCAGTAAAGACTTAGTGATTTGCTTACATTCCTGCTCGATTCTTCCCCACCTTAGTACCTTCAACAGCAACCAAGATAGTTCTTCAGACTTCGATACCATTACTGTTGCTGAAGCATCCTGGTGACCTTTCCACTTCTTTACACCTCTTTGTACTGTAGACTGTAAACTTAGTCATTGCTGAGACATGGAGTGCTGTTCAGAGATCTGAAAGTCCTCCCTCCGCGTGGCCTGGAATGTCATAATATTTAAAGCTTACATTCTTACTGAGCACTGCTGTCAACAAAGCACTCGCAAAGCCGTCATCTCTGTGAATCCCTGCACAGCCTCCAGGGACAGGCCTGGCGGGTTTCACTCCACCATTGCATGGATGAGGAAGTAGACTCAGAACGTGTACACGGTCAGCCAAATAAAATATGGCTGGGTCCAGAATCTGGCTCCTGGTTCAGTGGTCTTTCCTCCCTCTACTACCTCTCTCGTGCTTATGGAGAAGCAGGTAGAATTAAATGAGATCACTCTGTGACTAGCACAGGGCCTGGCACATGGGAGGTTCTAAAACAGTGAGTTTACCTTCTCTTTAAAATCCCTTTGAAAATAAAAATCCCCCTGACAGGGTTTAAACTGACAATACAAACAACTCAACGCGTTGACTGTCAGGAACCTGAAATGGATATTTGAACAAGTTGTCCTGTAATGAGTTCTGTTGACTCCAATGCACTCACCTTCCCAGCGTGGTGGGTGAGTTGGATTCAGAGAACGGGTCTGGAGGATTCTGCTCCTGCAGTTCCGCAGGGTAACCATGAACTAAGAGTCAGTGCTGGACTTTGGGCATCTCTTGCTTTCTGTGGATGTGAACAGGTGAGGAAAGTGATGGAGGAAGAAGCAAAGAGCAGAATACCAGACCTGATAGAGCGCCACTGGGTCCTGAAATTCAGTTCCGAAATGCATCATCTTCTCTTTCCTTTTTCCTCTCAAAAATCAACAGATTGTAGTCACATTGTAGTCATCCATCCTGAACTTGTGGTTGGGAGGAAATGAGATTTTTCCATGTAAGTTTTTGATTTTCTGTTTACTTCTTTTTTATTGTTGTCTGCCATTTTGGAGTCTATAGGCAGTTATTATCTGCCAGGAAACTGTGTTATCAGGTCTCTAACTTTAAATTCTTGATTCCACACACCCGCCCCCTCCCCCCAACCAAAAAACACCAAAATCCCTCATTTGTTACTTGGAAAATAAATGGATCCAAAGATTCTCTTCACTTCTTCATTCAAATTGCTTCAACAGTGTTTGTGTGCATAGATTTACAGGCTGTTTTGTTTGAGTTGTCTTGAAAAAATGATAGGCGTATTTTTAATTTGCATGTCTGGTTTTAGTCACAGGCATGAGGGAAAATGAACTGCCAAGTGTCTGGGAAGCACAGCTCCAACCCCCTCTCCTTTCACATGTGATAGATATTGTTTTGATTGGAGACAGAACCAAATCCAGATCGCTTTTTTCTGACTTCTTGGACTAATGGGTTCACTTACTGTTAATGTATGTTGTAGAAAACCATTTCCAAAATCATCAGTCTGGGTTATTTAAATTTTATTCAGGCTAGATGCGCACAAATCATTTGTGTGAAAATGATGTGTGATTAAACAACTACAATCAGAAAAACTCGCTAAGGAATTGTCACTTTTCATCACAGTCTGTACCAAAACGTTGGCCTTAAGTGAAGCATGTTGGTTCTCTGAGGATATACAATGTGCCTGGAACGGGAAGGGTGTGGTTTGCGTGCCTTGGAAGTTAATAGCTTTTGGAGTCAGGTATACACGTCCCAGCTTCACCGTTACTACGTAACCCTGGGCAAGTTAGCAAACCTCTTGGGCCTCAGTTTCTTCCTCTGTAAAGTGGGCACAATAACAGGAACGCCCACTCAGGGTGAGCAGGCAGAGTCAGGCCCAGGCTGGCAACTCCAAGTCTGTGGCTTTTCCCCCATCTCCTGCCATAGAGCAGATGGGTATAAATAACAGAATTCTCAATGGAGTGCCACAGAGAACTTCTTGACTACCAAGAGGTAAAATACTCCTGTTTAATAGCCCATCCTTAGAAATGGATGGTTTTCCTACTGGACCCTTGGAGATCTTGCAGAAGTGAAGCGACTGCTCACTTGGGAGCTCGCCCGCTCTCATTCCTCCCGGCCCTGCGATTCCTTCAGGACAGGTGCCATCCAGCTGTGTTTTAACCAAAACCAGGCCATCTGGGAATGCCAATCACCCAAAACTAATTTGGATTTCAAATGAATTTCCGGAAATGAAGAGTGGTATCGGGTCACTGGTCAGCGGCCTTCCTTTGGAAATGACAGTGGGGCTCTTGTTGGAGGGTTCTTCTGGGGCTCATGCTTGAAAGGATAAGTCTTTGCTCTTTCCGTGACAGAATTCACTGAGTCATGGATTTGAAATAAGTTAGAGCATAGATGTTCTAATAAGAACAATGATATGAGTTCAACGTGAGAGAACTGAGCTTCTGTTCTACAGAATCTGTCCATGGATCGCGCACACAGACTCTCCCCTTTTACACGCCCTCCCCGTTCCCCATCTTCATCTCTTTTCTTTTCTGTTTTTTAGGAAGGGAAAAGGTCTAAGTGCACAGAGGGGCTGTTCTTTGAATTCGATGTTATCCGACCGCCCTCCATTTAACCTTCATTCTTTGTGCCTGTGTTACCATTTGCATCCTTATTTCTTTTTTTTTTTTTTTTTTTGCTTCCTTTTCTTTTAGCAAATTATCTTGCTTTTTCTTCTGTTTATCTTTGCAGATGCCCACGCATCTCTTTTTATTCTGCTGGCTCTGTCATTCAGTCTCAGAGCACGTGGTCTGGGACCCTTCCCGGGTGGCCGCAGCCTTGGGGCCAGTGCTGTCCCGCAGCGTCCTGCTCGGGAAGCTCTGTGTCAAGTTGACTTCCCTCACGAAGGCTGCCCCCTCTTCCCGGTGGCAGGGGTGGGGGCATGTTGTTACGGGCTTCAGAGACCTTCTTTCTCAGCTGCCAGGGACCCATGCTGGTCAGGCAGGCTTAGTGAAGCCCTCCCAGGATGGCTGGTCCCTGGGGGTGCCTGGGAGATGTGCAGGCTACCTTCCTGGTCACAGCAGGTGAGGGGAGAACAGGTGGCACTCGGGTCCTGCTGGCGGGGATGCAGCCCTCCAGCCAGCTTGCCTCACTGACCTGCCTCTGTTGATGATCATAAACCACTTCACTTTTAAATGCTGCCATACTAGATGGCAAACAAGGAGCCTACCCTAAACTGAACGAGAACCCAAGTGGACATGCGTTCTAGGGAGAGAAACCTTCCCATCTTCTGCTGCGGCCTCTTCCCTAGACTTAGGCAGAGAAAAGGAAAAGGGCGAGAAGAAGCAGGAAGCAGGAAGTCGAGCGTTTGGGAGCTCTGACAGCAGTTCCCTCCTGCGTACCTGAGTTGTTTTATTCCCGAGTGCAGGCACTTTTTAATGGCTCTGCCATAGTAAAGATTTTGGCTGCGATCAGAGTGCACACGATGTTCAGTGTTCAAACAAGGCAGGGACTAAAGACAGTTGTTTGCCCTCTGTGTGGTTTTCTTCATTTGCTCAAAGGAGAATGCTGTAACTAGGCCTGAGAGGGCACGAGGCTGAGACAGCCCTTGCTGTAGAGATGAGAGGTAGATTCAGAAGCACCGGAGTGCGTTCTGGCCTGGGAACGGTCACAGCTTCGTGGGAGAGCGAGTGGGGTGCTGCTCAGGGCAGCTGCGCTCAGCCAGTGTCAGCTGCGCGCCCAGGACGGTGGAAAACCACCAGGGCTCTTGGCTGCCACCTTTTCCAATTCTCTTAAAACTGTCTCTGCACCTGCCCGGGCGTAAAGCCCCTCAGGCTGCCCCAGATTCCCTTTCCAGCCACGGGGACTTGGTCAGTGGTGGTGAGGTGGGTGAGCGTTGGAATTGTTATGGGAGGGCAGAGTGGGCTGGATATTCCTTTACGTTTGGTCGTGCGGCCTGCGTGCGCTTCCACCCATAGCTTTGGGAATCGTATTTAAGCCATCAAATGTCTGCTGCGACAGTCCAGACGCCACTGTGATTTGGATTTATTAGTTAAAATGCATACATATGTACATCTTGCCTAGCTGATACTTGGGCCTATTCTGTTGACAGACACAGGATGCTCCAATCAAACAGGTTACTGGCAGAGAAGGGGAAAAAAATCTGTTTTTGTGAGCTAATGACATCTTAACACATGAAATCTCAGGAAGAAATGGCTGGTAATTATAATCCCCTTGCAACTAATTTTCCTGAGAAACAGTAATTCTAAAATGCAATTGGGTCTGAGTCTTAAAACACAGGCTGAGGTGTCTTTAAGTGGCCCTCCATTAGCTTTGAAACCATCCGCTTGTTTGCAGCCAAAGTATAAATTTTCCACTGTTCTGAGCGCCGTGACAGTGGCCCTGCTCCAGAGAGAGAGGCGGCCCAAGTGGGAGCCCTGTGGAAGTGCCCGCCAGCCTGCTCTGCAAGGCTCTTCAAGTTCATTTCCACTGATTCGATTAAAGAACAAATAGCCAAAGAAAAATAGGACGTCTTTTCAAAATGGAGCTCCACTCCTCACCTGTCCTCCTGGGTTTCCAAGGGATTAACTCTCCCTTAATCTGCCTCCATGGGGGACCCTTTAGCATTCGGACACTTAGAGTAATTAGTCAGCTGGAGGACCGTGGTCAACATCAGTGCGATCAGCTTTTGCAGGAACTTAAATAAAACGGGGAGGCAAGTTGCTGGCCCAGGAAAATTACTGGAGAAAACGGTGGTATTAAGTTAGGCACCACAGAGGGCTGGCGATCCTTCACGTAGTCAATTCTGAACTAACGCTGTAGTCAGACTGTATTTGCGCCTGTCCAATTTTCCACCTGCCGACAGCATCACTACTTGCAAGGGTAACAGCGAAGCAAAACACTGATCGCCCAAGGCCATAGACACAATGAGGAAGTAATTGGTCTTCGGCGCACACACAGAAAAGCCTGCCCGTGCCAGCAGTCTGCTGTGAAACTCTGTGCAGACTTTCTCCCAGGTGACCCAGCAAGGAGGGCGCTGGCGTCTGCTGGCCACGTTGCCAGAACTGCAGCCATGTGTTCAAGAGTTTCAGGGAAGGGTCGCTCTTCAGGCCGCTCGGAATCATGTCCCGTCTCTGGAAACACAGAAAAGATCTTCCGCGAATTCTCACTGTAGAACTCACTGCTGGGCTAGCGTGGGCTTCCCAGGGGCGCAGCCAGAGGAGGCTCAGTGCGGGTGGTGAGGCAGGGAGGGGGCTTGTATGTAAATCTCATGTAGATCAAAAAGGGCTCATTGTGGTTTCTTAGGGTTTTCAGAGCACATCGAAATAGTGTACTATGCTGCAGGCTTGGAGTGTCTTTTTAAAAAAAAAAAAATGTAAAAACAGAGGGATTCACAGTATTCCAGTTATAAACAGTTCCATTACAGTCTAGGTAGTAGAATTCAAACAGTATTGCCCAGCAAAATCAGATATGGGACCAGCAAGGAGATTTTAGTATTTTAAACTACGTTTTTAAAAAGACAGTAATAGGACATATTTAAAATTACTTAGAGGAAAAGTCTCTTTGCAACAACTTCGTAAAATGCGGTTAAAATACAAAACTTGTGCAGTTTCTTATTCCCTTTGTTTTACCATTTTCCAAGCTTACGTTAAATGTGGTAGATTTTGTGAGGCAGGAGAAAGTTAGATGCTCTCAGAAAACATAATGCCTTTTATTGTTCATTTTCCAAAGCAATTAACATGATGGAAACAATCCCAACTTCTCATTTAACACAAAGGAAAGACTCAAATCGATCTCTTCTTCCAATTTTCTTCTTAAAAGATGGGTCTTCAGGAATAATACTGGTGAAAAAAGGATTATATTCAAGTGTAACAAAAAGTTGTAAAAAGTTAACTCCCCTTAAAACACTGGGGAGACACTTAGTTTTGATGGTGCTTTTATTTTTAATCCAATATATTTTTAACACACCATTAACCCCGAGTATGAAATATAAATTAGCTGGATTAGTTCATTTTTATCTTACAATTCAGTAATGTAATATACATATGCTTTTGAATTTGTTTTGGTTGTCATTGTTCTTTGACTGTATAGTAAAGTTAACTGTTGAAATTCATTCCGGTTCCCTTCCCTGCCCGCTCCTGACTCTGACCTTCTGGCTCGGGATTCTAGATAGATCACAGTGTAAAAGCTGTGTAGCTCTGGAAGTTTTCTGAATAGTCACAGTCTCTGTCCTCCACCAATCCTGCTTTCAAGTTACAGTCACTATGAACTATTCACCAGGGTCCGGTGAAGCTGATTTAAGCACACACATCACCACCCCCACTGCCTGTCAGTATCCCGCCACCCCGAGAGCCGCGCTGATGTAGCAGGGAAGGTGCTCCTGCCGATCGCAGAAACGGCCTGCGGGGGGGGGGGGGGGGGGGGGGCGGCTTTCCTGCGGACCGGACCCGCTTCAGGGCCGCTCTGTCTCTCTCCTCCTTTCCCATAGTGCACTTTCAGAGTGGCAAACGTAATTATTCCACCATAACTGCTGTGCCACTTGAAGTAAATTAGAGGGAAATCGTTCTTCTCTTCAGGCCCAGAGAAGTAGGTAATCACCTTTGGCAAAGTAGCTGATGAAAATGTAGCAATAATAGATAAATGTATCAGTAACTAGGCAATGGTAGGTATACATTTTGAAGATTAGTTTGAAATTCTAGTTCTTTTTCAAAACTATGAAGTAAAAAGTGTTCAGGAGTGCTTTTTAGTTTCCCATAAATGAACAAAAAGCCTTGAATCTTCGTAAAGTCATAACACAGTGGAATGGTGGAATGTGAGTGGGACTTCCCGGATGGAGGCGGCCTTTCTCACATCACATCTGGCCTCTTCCCTGTAAACTACATCCGCAGGTTCTTCCTCTAATTAAAATACAATGCTCTGTTTATCCTATTTATCCCAAGATCCCTTCAGGTGAAGTCCTCCAGTGGGAGTCCCCCAGGTGGGAGTCCCCCAGGTGGAACTCTTCCAGGTGGGATTGCTTGGTACCACCTTCTCATAGTCACTGTGCAGAGTAAGGACACCTGGCATTCACTGGCCACAGAATAACTGAGCATCTAAACCTGCATCTAAAACTGTGACGGCCTTTGGATGCGTCTGAGAACACAGGGAAGGCTAGGAAATAGAGGAAGACGTTTGTACTTGTCTTATTGTTATATCTGTTATACAAATGCCGGACCTTCGTACAGCTATGGAGAGGACTCTGTTCTGTAATTAGAACAAAAAAGCCATCCTGCAGGACCATCGCAACTTCAATTCCTTCATTTTTCCAACCTGAAAGTAGTCTGGGGTATTTTGTAACAGTCCATTTTGCCTGAAACAAATTGAACCATGAAACTGCTGGCCTGTGAAATGACTGAACAAATTAAAAATGTGTGTAAACAGCCATATCCAAGTTAACCAGGGAGTCTAGCAGCAGAAGCTCATTAACAAAAGAAAAGAGTCTTGAACTATATTTGTGACATACTTTTGTGTTTGCTTTTTCCCTCCTTTTTGAAAAAAATTTAATGTATCTTTACACAGAATGATTTAATGACAGAACCTTGGCCTAGGTGGGAACCTGAAATTTCGGAGTTTTTTCTTTTTCTTTTTCTTTTTCTTTTTTCATGGATCATGAATGATTACGTATGCTGGGCAGTGTGTGTTTGGTAATGCTGGTTCCTTGCTTTGCCCGGGCAGTGCCTTCGTCAATGCTGTGGCCAGCTTGTCTTCCTCATCGGTGGGGGTGGGGGTGGGGGTGGGGGGTGGTGATTGGGGTAGGGAGGGGATACTATGAAAACTGAAAAACAAAAGCCACCAAACCAAGCAAGCAAACAAACAAACAAAACAGTCTGAGGGACCAAGTTTATACATGCTTTTAGGACAGAACCTAGCGCTACTAAGTACGGACTAGATATTAGAACTAGGTACACATGCGTACTTCTGTTCTAGAAAACAGAGATTGTGAAAGATGATGAAGGAAAAGGAACTTGCGTTGGCCGCGCCCCTGTCCCTCACACAGCAGGGAGCCAGAGCCTAGAGACGTCCTGGTTCGCAGATGGCAATGCTGGCCCGAGGGTCCTGGGACTTGCCCAGCCTCCCGGCCCGCCAGGTCGCTCCATGCAGCCTCACCACCCGGCCTGGTGACGTGTCCAGTTCTGCCTTCTGTCACTGGGGACAACACAGTGGACATTCTGTGGGAAAGTGAGTCCACGCATCCCTAACACTTAATACCATTTAGTAGGACTTCCTAGCACAAACATACTCCATCTACTCCTGCCGGCTCCCCAAAATATATATATATATTTTTAAAGGGAAAATAAAAGACAAGCATAAAGCCAATAAGAATGTTGGAAAACAAGAAAGCGTACCATCCACTAACTAAAAAAAGGTTGATAAATTTCTGTAAAATAGAAACAGCAGGAAGGGCTGACGGAGTACTAGAACAGAGAAGCTGCACCCCCTTCAGACACAGCCAGGAGGGGCTGCCAGGCACCCAAAGGAAGAAAATTGGGGTAGGGGCTTGTGGAAGAGCTTTGGAACTGTGAGGGGTCTCTAAGTTACTCTGGATTTTCCAGGGAGGGGATGGAAGACGCTAACCCCACACACCTGGGGCTCTTATTGTGGCTCCATACGGGGCTGCAGATCCACCTGCCTGCTCCCTGCATACACACGCTAAAGAAAACAGGCTCGTTAGTACAGCACGTGCCCTCTGCTTATATGGAGCCCACGCATAGCCCCTCTTCCCCACTCCGAGGGAGGACAAGGTGGGGACAGATGGAACAAGGAGAGAAGAAACCCCTGGAAGCTGCCTGTTCTTGTCACCCAGTCCTTTCCCAGATGTGAACTGACCACCAGGGATCACCTGGTTCTTCTTTTAAAAATGTGGGGAAACCATCTGGGAACAGCAGGTATTTGCAGAAAACCAATAGTTAGGGAGACAGACAGACACCAGGATGTACTGCTGATTTTTGACAAACGCACACAGACAGTGCAGTAGAGAAAGGGTAGCCTTTTCAACAAGTGGTGCTGGAACAAGTGGATGTCCATAAGCAAAACAGTACCTGTGGGCCCACACCTCCCGCCAAAATGGCTCCCAGACCTAAACGCAAAACCTGAAACTGTCAATCGGCCAGGAAAAAAAGAGAAATATGGCATAAAATCTTTGTGATTTGCGTTAGGCAAGGATTTCTGAGATATAATTCTTAAAACATCATTCTTAAAAGAACAAATTGATACATGGCACCTCATCAAAATTAAAAACATGGTTTTCGAAACCTGTCATGTACATGGTGAGAAAGCGGAATGAAAAGCGGGAGGCCCTGCTGGAAGGCTGTCCTTGGTGGTGGGGGGGGGGTCTCTCTGCACCACCAATTGCTCTCCCTGGGCTGGAACCCACCCCGCGCACACCCGGCATGCGCCCCTTTCCCTCCACTGGGCAGGAGCAAAAAGGCGGCGAAACCACAGTTTCCTGAGATCAAAACGCTGGTTTGGGGACCAGCCGCAGCAGGGTGTGCCTTTGAGCACCAACGAGTGTGCCAGCCCAGGGAGGTGGAAGGACAGGGATTAGAGCCAAGCGGCCTGCGTCTGTGCCCTGAGACCCAAGCGTCGTGGCTGTGGTCACGTGACCTAACCCTGGTGCAGGTCAGTGACGGCACCTGGAAAGTGGGAAGCACCGCGAGGGGTGGGGGGGAAGGGACGCCTGGTGCCCCTGCGCCAGCAAGGTGGCCTCCGCACTCAGGTGTGGCGGTTACACTTCCCGGCTTTCGTCGCCAGCGCAGACAACGATTCCGTGAAAATGTGAACTCACACGCACCTGTGAGGGGCTCCGTAGTTGTCTTCTATCCGTTCTAGCTGGTTTTCTTGCTCGAAGAGAAGGTCCAGGCTCTGACATTGTAGAGGGGATTAGACATTCCTGTGCAGGATGGAAAAAATTCAAGAAGGAAGCCAGGAAAACAGATGTCCTGAAAAGGCTTAGAGTCAAGAGGTGAGAGTGGAAGAATGTGACCCAAGGGAAAAAGAAAAATGCAGAGCTACCGGCGGTGTGTTTGTGACCGGAAGATTTCCCATTGAGGGTAAATCTGAACTTTTCAGGGGGGAGCTGGCCAAGAAGAAAAAAATCATGGGTCAGAGGAAGCCTGCTCCTGACCACAAGGGGCCACGATGCCCGGGGAGCAGGGGGAGTGGGGGGAGGACCCAGGCTCCCAGACGCACTGCCAAGCAGGAAGGATGTGTCGCTTTGGCACCTATTTCTGAGCCGTGAGAGCAAATCTGCCAACACTTGTCAGCCCTACCAGTCACCCCGAGCTTCCCGGCTCTCGCGAAAATGAAGTGTGATAGAGAAAAGTTATCTTACCCTGCAGCGTTCACACCTTCCCCACCCAGGAGTGTTCTTCTCCGCTAGCTCAGTCCCCAGAACAATTAGGGGCTGGCGGGGCGCCCTGCACTGGGAAGGGCACACTCGAGGGGAAGAGCTGGAAATGGAGGAGGGGAGCTGGGGAACAGAAGCGGCGCAGAGGTCGGCCGCCACGTGGCGGGGAGGGAGACCGCGGGTGGTTTCGTGCTGGAGGTCAAGACTTGGTACCCAAAAAGGAAGGAAAGTACAATAAATAGCTGCATGGAATGCCAAAGAACAGGCTTCGGGGTTCTAAGTGAGGCTTGAAATATTGGAGAGTAACAACCAGCAGAAAGTCCCACAATGCACGAGAAGTAGGCACTTGTCAAAGGACAGGCCAGTGTAATCAGGAGAACTTGGAATAATAATTAATGGGAGAAAAATGACAAAGCTTTCAGACTAAGAACTATAAACAGCAGATACGACATACGTAGTTGAGAAGGTGCCCAGTCGCTTCCAGGAGAACGTAGGGTGATGAGATTAGGGGCTTTCGTAGCCTGGGATACTTCTGGGTTGCTCCCAGAGAGGATAAAGTTCATTACCATGTACTTGAAGTGAGGCGTGACAGAAAACCCCTAAGCAGGCCTGCCCAGCTCTGGGGAACAGCCCAGTGACTTCGGTCAAGAGCCAGGTAGGCTTTCTGTTTTCCCGTCCAGCCACGTTCCGCACGTGAGCTTTCTTCGTGGTCTGAAGGTGGGGGCCACACCTTTTCACGCTCGTCCACAGGCAAGGGGGGGCGGTGGCTTCTCTTCAGAGCCTCTGGATTAGGGAGAAAAGCCTTGCCCAGAAGTCCCGCAGCAGGTTTAGCCTCGAGCCCGCCGGCCAGGCATTAGTTACAGCTCATGCCCAGCCACTGGGGAGACGAAGAAAGTATGCAGGCTCTTTGACATCCAGAATGAATGATGGGCTCTCCCCGTAAGGAGGATGTAGAGACCGGGTGCGGGGGGAGGCGTTACGTAGCAGTAGGAGGGAATGCGTTGCATTCTGGTAGATTAATGTTTGCAGTAAACTGGGAGTCAGGAAAACGCACCCCCAAAGGCAGAAGCGTGGCGTGAAGACGCACAGGAGAGACGGGAAGGTGGTGGGGAATACGCTGGGGAAGGCCTCAGCGATGGAGGGCAAAGAAGCGAGCATTTCATCCGAATAAACGGAAGGCTTCACATTTGATTGTCCTTTAAAAATCAATCACAGAAAAGGAGAGGAAAAAAAAAACCCTGACCAAACGCAGTACGTGTGAAAAAAGCAGGCCTGTCTCCTTGGCCGCAAGTTCAAAGGCGCTGGAAGCGAGACTGCCGGGGAAGCTTATGTAACCAGAGGCCGCAGCAGAAGAGTCACGTCCAGTAACGAACGGCCGTGACCCCAGGCCTCCGGGGCCCAGCCCCGGCCACCTCTGCTGCCCAGTCTCCCTCTCTGGGTTTTTCCACCAGCTTCGTTCCTCGGTGTCACGCTGTCACTGCTCAGAAAGCCCCGTTCAGTGACTGCTCTGCAGACACCTCCGCCATTAACTTGGTCAAGTACTCGCTTCCTCAGCCTTTCCTTACCCCTGCTCCCCTGACGCTGACCCCCTTGGCCCCAGTGCCTGGGCCCTCAGCACCCTGGTGCCGAGTAAAACCGCTCACTGCAGCCTCGCTTTCCCCCAAAGCTCCTACCTAGCGCTCACCAGCCCCTCAGCCCTGCCCTTCTGGCTGCCGGCCCCAAGCTCTACTTGGAGGGGCTTGGAGGACCCCAGTGTCTGCAGAGCGGCATGGAGAGCGGGCATCCACGACTGTCTCTTGGTCTAAGGAATGGATGAGAGAATGTTCGAGCTGTGTTCTGGGCACACTGAGAGCAGGCTCTCAAACTCCAGCGCTCCTGGGACCTTGTTCAAATGCCGATTCTGACTGAGCAGGTCTAGGGTGAGCCCCTGATTTCTGCGCTAGGACAGGCTCTCAGGCGAAGTTACCATTTCCTCAGCGCTCCCTGCACAGCACCCCTGCACGGAGGGGCGGCTGAAGAGCAGTGGGGAAGGAGGCAGGGGGAGCCTTTGAGGTGGACCCCGGTGGTTCCCACACTCTCCCTGGGCCTGCAGCGAGTTCCTCCCAGCAGGTAGCAAGGTCAGCCTGGTGATGAGTACCCAAGGCAGGGTCCCTGGGGACAGGGCTTCCTGAGGAGCAGAAACGTCCCCGGGAGGGCTGATGGCAGAGGCCCCCTCTCCGTGCTGTCGTTTCGGTGGGCGGCACTTGCTCCTGAGCAGAGCTCTGCTGGAAACAGCTGTCCTCTCAGTGTGCAGAGGCCTTTCGGCTCTGACGCACCCTCGTTTGGTTTTGTTCCATGTCTGGCCAGTACGTTTTCCTCCTGCGGTCGGCCATCGCTTCCTCCTGCCCCGGACGTTTGGCCGCCGCACTGCGTGTGCCCCGGGGGTGACCGGCTTTGCTAGCGCGCTGAGGGAGTCTTCATACTGATGCCAGTTCCTTCCCGAAACAAAAGTGGTTTCTTCCCCTCCAGTGCCTCCCTCCCTGTTCATGCCTCAACCTAAGGAAGAGCATTTATTCCTGTGCTTTGCCATGACCTTCTCTGGAATGCTCGGTGCAAAGGGCAAAAATATGCATCTGCCCGCAGCCTGGTACGACTGCATGATTATTTATTTGGGGCAAGCTTGTTTGTTGGGCTTGTCCGGCACAACTGACCGGTTTGCTTCCCCATTCCAGGGCCACTTAAATTAACTGGGTCAACGATGGGCTTTGTGAGGTGACCCGGAATGACTTCATAATCCCCAGCCTTGTGCTCCTAAAGCATTCATTCTGTCTCCTCTTGACAAAATGGCTTGCAGGTCACTCAGGGTAGCAGGCACAATTCATCTATGTTTTGTGACTTTTGCCAGGGCGTTCCCTGGTAGCAGAGAGCCTGCTTCTTCTGCTTTTGGCTTCGCACAAGAACACAGAAGTAATGGCAGAGGAAGAACTGAATATTTGAAGGCATGCTTCATTGAACGCCTATTAGGCAGAACAGCTGCTGTTTCTAGGTAGGAGAGCAAAGAGGTGGAGCACGGACATTCTAGAAATGACGACTTTGGGTCGGAAACCTTTGTCTACAGCCACGTGGCCTTCCGTTGAGGATCCCGCTGGCCGACAGCTGAACCCAACTGCGACTGATCTCTTTTCCAGAGGTCAGATTAAAGCAAACACTGACCACGTGGGCAGGACACCATTTTTCTAGAACTTTCCAGCTTCTGAAAAGTGTGTGATGGGAGCAGAGAAGGAAGCCATTGCTGCTCTCAGAGCACAGAAGACCGCTGCATTTTTAGACTTAGAAGCGGCGACTAGAACCAGGCGGGGTTGGAATGAAGAGGGTATTAGGGACTAGCTCCTTTTCTGCTGTGATTTTAGGAGCCTCGTGCATTTCACACGTGCTCCCCATTTGGCACTCTTCCAAGGGTGTTATTCAGATAGAACTACAACATTCTGGTGCTGGCGGCTTTTACTCTCCTTCTGAATTCCCAAACAGTTTTTTTCAATAACAGCTGAATTTGTTGACACAGGCCTCACCTAAAGAACCAAGGACACCTGAGTTCCCCCCTGTAGGGGTGTGCTCTGATCCTGTTTTACAGCCTGGCTTAAGCCGCTTTGGGACAAGCGTGGGAGAGTCTGGGGGGTGGTTTGGTTTGGCGGAGCGGAGGGACTGCCCTTAGTTGGGGGTGGCAGGCGTGGGGTGTGCCTGGCAGGTGTTGTCGGCAGGACGGAGCCCCAGACTGAAGACGGGAGGGGCGCAGAGGCAACCACAGGGACGCAGGAGGTCTGGGTCTCAATAGCCAGGTGGGAGGGGTCCTGAGACGGGGAGGTGGGGTTCAGAGCACTGGTGGTTGGGTGTGGGCAAGTTCCCACATTTTGTCAAATATTAAAAGGAAGCCACCCCTGCAGCAGGAGAGACTTTGGGTGTGACTCTTCCCAGGGCAGCCTGAGGGACCCCGCTCTGCGCCTTCCTGCCCTCCACCCACTGCTCTGGGCTTGTGGGGCCTGCTGGCGTGGCCACGTCGTTACGTTAGAATATGCCCAGAACACTGCTGTTTGAGGTCTGTTTGCCTCTAGAGCTAACAGATAACAGCCGTCTTTCTCAGACTGTGGTGCTTTAGGAGGCGCGTTTCTTCCCTTCCCCTTTTCCCCTGACCCTTGCTTAATTCTGCCCTGATTCTAGCTATTGGGCTGGCCAAAAAGTTTGGGGTTTTTTTTTTTTGTTTTGTTTTTGTTTTCCATAAGATGGCTCTAGTAGCCCTTAGTTTTCTAATTTCATTCTAAACAGTTTTGTTAGATTGTATTGTGACAGCTGTCATATCAGCGTGCATTAAAAAATGTATCAAAATTGGTATAGCCATTTTAATATTGAAGATGGGAGAAAGTAAGCAACATTTTCGGCATATTATGCTTTATTAAAATTTTAAGAAAGATAAAAACACGACTGAAATGCAAAAAGAGATTTGCGCAGTGTATGGAGAAAGTGCTGTGACTGACTGAATGTGTCAAAAATGGCTTGCGGAGTTTCGTGCTGAAGATTTCTTGCTGGACGATGCTCCACAGTTGGGTAGACCAGTTGAAGTTGATAGCGATCAAATTGAGACATTCATTGAGAATCAGCATTATACCACTCGGGAGATAGCTGACATACTCAAAATATCCAAATCAATAAAGTTATTGGTGAAAATGAAACATGTGTTTTTTATTTTATGGAAAAACCATACTGACTTTTTGGCCAACCCAATACATGACCTCAATCAAGCTGCTTAGCCTCGTCAATGACGTGGATGGAGAAGCCCTTGGCAGGGTGTATGGGCGCAGTTGTTTGGGAGGGAGGGTCCCGACCCTCCCCTTCTGCTGCGGTGGGGAGGCCGCCAGTCAGCAGCGAGAGACGGATGCGGATGCACAGACTCTGTCCTTCCAGATGGAGACGTCTGCAGGCGGCTGTTACTTTGTGGGGGAGGCGCTAATGGAGTGAGTTGCTAACAGATTTCAAATGGGGTAATAATGTAGTCAATTGGTCGTGATCTCCTGCGTGCTGTGGATAGAAGGATCCCGATGCTGATTGCGGCCTAGCCAGGGGGGGTCTGCTCTGAGCGAGCGGACGCCCAGGAAGGAGGTCCAGGGGCTGCGGGAAGCACTGCAGGTCTCAGAAAAACACTCCTGAACTCCAGAAAGGAGATGGGCTACGCATTTTTTCTCGGGGTAGGCTGCAGTTTGGCCAACACACTTAGTGATGAGGTTCCTATTATAATGATTAGTAATCGTGATGAAAAAAAAATCAGTTGGTGCTTTTTAAAGAGTCATTTGGAACAGGAGTGTTTTAATGACTCATGAATTGGGGAAGGTTTTGTTCTCCGTCTGATGTTCTTTGCAGGGAAGAAGTCAGTACTATATGTTTAATGAGGTTTTAATTTAAGAATCCCAAAGAAGCCAGATTTATTTTCAAGGGGATAAAACCCCCAGGCAGGGCAGGTAAAAAGGAGCCAAGCCTGACCCGCCTCCTCCCCCGTGGCCCCAGCTCAGCTGGAGCCCACAGCCCCACAGGCCTGGGAAGATCTGCCAGCACCCCCTGCGATACCAGCTTGCTTATCTGCGACAGGTGGCAGACAGCAAATCACAGACTCCCTAGCCTGGCCTTGTCCGTGAAGAAGCTTCCGGGGCTTGTTGAAAATTCAGAGTCCTGGGCTCCACTACAGACCAGTGAGTTTGCAGTGATCGAGTCTGCAGTGAGCAAGGGCTGGGGATTCTTGTCGCCGCAGGACCCAGCCCTCGTCAGTGTTCTCCAGACCAGAAGTGGGTGCTTCTGGAGTGAGCGCCCTGGTTCACTGAGTCAGGGGAGGGTGTGGGAGCGGGCTGGGTGGGGCTCAGCCACCCCCCCCACCAGCAGCAGGGTGGAGGGCGTGGGGCGGTTCTCGTACAAGCTGCATGACTGACGGCAGACTGAGGGGACCCAGGCCCAGGAGCAGCAGACAGAGTTGGGTTCCCCAGGGAAGCCTCTCACAGCTGGGTGGTGTCTGACAGCCTCTCAGGCAGGACGCTGGGGCCACCCCTTGGTGCAGGAAAGGCTTGCCTGTCACTCACCGACCGCAGAACCAATCTGCACCCCGTCTCAGGCAGCTCCTTTCCTCTGAACTGCCTGGGCTTTCTTCGGGCCTCAGCCACAGGTTTTCAGGTCTGGTCCTGCTGTCTGCTTAGAGTGTCCCGCCAGGTAGTGCAGGAGATACAGGGAGACAAGCCCCAGACCTTCCCCAGCCCCCAGCCCGATGAGGCCACCAGGAGCAGAAGCGTTCCTGTGATACTCACTCCCTTTGGGGATCACAGGTCCAGCCCCGAGGGACCCAGCCAATGGAGGGAGAAGCCCAACCCTCCAGACCATGGGGCCGATTGATCCCTGGTTGGCCCTGCTCTAGGACAGGCCCAGGAAGGGCAGAGGAGGAGACAGGCGCTGGCGTGCCAACTGCTGGTGGCACCTGGCGTGGGACATGAGAGGGCTGTGGGTCCCTGGGCACCTCCTGGCTCTGCTCTGAGCAGCGCAGTTCAGTGCAGACCACCCCGTGACCCCTGGGCATGCCCAGCCTCTTAGGAGCCCAGCTGAGAGGGTTTTGAGGCCCTTCCCTTGGCCTTGTTTACACCCCCATCGCCACCACTGAACTTGAGCCTGAGAGGAGGGGCATCTCCAAAAAGTTACATTGAGGTCACTTAGGACTGGGCGGTTCAGGGGAGAGAGCCCATCAGGCGGAGCCCATCCCCCAGCCTCTGTGCCGTGGAAGACCCCTTCTGAGTCTCCCTGCAGCCTCTGCGCTCCTGGTCTGATGCCAGGGGCTCCCCAGCCTTGGCCACACACATAAATCAGGGGGCGGGGACAATTTGCACCTCACAAAGAGCCTCAAAGGCTCCTTTGAATCAAAACCCATTTGCTTTTCCTCCCCACGTGGAATGCTGGCATGCGTGGCTGGAAGATTCTGTGACAAGCTAGGGAATGTTTTATCCTCATATGGTTCTAGTTTAGTTAAATTTATTTAGCCTTTAATTTCCTATGGTTACTTGTCAAATCTGGAAATAGATTCATATCTTCTCTTTCTCTCTCTCATAAAAACGCGTTTTTTTAAAGGTCTCAGAAGTATCAAATGACACCAGCTGAAAGAGTCTGCAAGTGACTCTCCGCTGAAATACGGCATTTTTCCTGTGTGGGGACATGTCGCAGTTAACAGGCGAAGTGGGCTCGTGTGAGGACGGGAAGTGTTAGTAACAGAAGGTAGTGGATGCACAGTAACTTCCGGGGACTCTCGGGTGGCAGTCCTGCCTCCCCGTCCCAATGTGTGAACTAAATCAATCTGTCCCCAGTGCCCTGTCGGGCTACAGCCGCATAAACTGTGCTGCTGTGCGTCATTCGGGCAGGCATGTCTTTAGGCCAGTGTCACCCTCTGCTCTAGGCCTGCGGAAATGCTGCCCCAACCTGCACGCCGGTCACCATGACCCTGCCCCATCCCCTTCCCCATCTGAAGCTGAACCCTGCTTCCACGTGGACGCGTGAGGGCCAGGCAGTCCCCTCCCACCCCAGGTGGAAAGGGGTCAGCCTCCAGGGGCTCTCTCTGCGCCCCCCTGTGGAAGACAGAGCAGGCTCAGAAAAGGTGAGAGCTGTCCGCAGGAAGTGGGGTCTCCCCAGAGGGAAACCAGGGTGAAGAGGAGGCCGAGGCGTTCGCTTCCCAGTCTGTGGAAGGGCCTCCTCTCCCTGAGAGCTGGAGGGGGCACGGTGACACCTCCAGCTGCGTATGGCACATGGGGCACCCCGGAAGAGCAGCCAGGCGCTCAGGGCACCGGCACTGTTTGTCTCAGAGTTTTGTTTTTCCCGTAAGTAAATAGTTGTTATCAGAAATCTCTGTGTGTTTTAAGCCAAATTCCAAAGTAGTTATTCATTTATTCAATATGTAGGACAGAGCTTGTAGCGCTGTGTCCAGCACCCGCTGGACAGAGGAGGCTGAGACCTGCGGGGGTTTGGGGGGGGCAGGCGGGAGCAGCAGGATCTCCCCCACCATGGTGACTCAGTCCTGGGGTGAGGGCGCCTTCCTTCTGACCCTTCCTCTGGGCCTGGCAGGCTGCCCCCCTGCCCCTGCCCCAGTCTTGTCCACAGGAGACTTCATAGGACGTTAGGAGGCCTGTCCCCCGTCATGTTGGATGGGGGTGCTGGGCCCTTTTGCTGTAGGGACGGAGGGCCAGTAAAACTGCTTTTGGGACCTCGTGTACAATAACCCTCGCAGCCACGCTGCAGAGTGTGCTCCCGCTGTACGGATGAGGAAACCAAGGCTCAGCGGTCACACTGCCAAGTTCACGCGGTTCACAGAGGCAGAGCAAGGACCTGGCCCGGGTCAGGGCTGCAGACGCCCTGCTCTGTCCCGCTGAGCCGGAGGTGTCAGCTGCTCTCTGTCCAACATCTTTAAAATCCCCACTGCGCTGGGCTCCCACATCTCCCGCTTCTCCTCTCGTCGGGTCCAGAGGCAGGGGACCCTGTACTGACAGGAAGCTTTGACAGAGAGCTAGGGACACGCTGCCCGGGGCCGCTGCAGAGGGTGGGAGCGCGTCCGCCCTGAGGTGCCCCCACTGGGTCTGCATGGCTCACCCGTATCCTGTGTTCTCTCCACAGCAAATGAAGCTCTCGGCCGAGAACCTGAAGGAGGACCTGCAGGAAGGAGGCGGGAAGGGGGCGGCGACCTGAGCGCAGCAGAGGGCACCCGGAGCGGAGCGGCGTTGCGGCCCCAGCCCGAGGCTCCGCCACACGAAGCAGCTCCCCAGGCGGGCACCCGGCCTGCCCCTCTGCCCGTTCTGGCTCAGGGCCTGCGGCAGTTCCCCACCCCCGCCCGGCACCACCTGGTCTCTGCCCAAGCCCCCCACTGCACCCCACACTCCTGACCTTGCTCCAGAGCCACCGCTGCCCTCCCGAGCGTCTCGTGTGGATGATGCCCCTCATGGTGACAGTGACAGTCACCCCCACCCCCACCCCAGCCCAGGGATCCGTGGCACAGGGTGGCAGGCGGTGGTGTGAGCTCTTCTGCAGGGTGAAGGGTGCCCAAGAGGCAGCGTTTCTAACACCTGACACCTCTGCTTCTTTCCTGGTTCTACTTCGCAACCTGTTAAGACACTTGATCAGCAGAAACACCAGTAACTGAGCTATTAAAGGCGGCACGCACCTCTCTGACGCCTACTTGCCACATGTGGACTGAGAGGGCCCACTGGGTCCTGGCAGGAGCTTGGGGACAACTCGTTTAAGGGGGAGCCGTGAGGCGGGGAGCTGAGCGTGGGGCTGGGCACCTGGGTGCCCCTTCGAAGCCTGCAGCCGGAGCGCGGGCGGTTCTCGGGAGCTTCTCTGCCCCTGGAGCCGGCCCCGCAGGTGCCTGGCAAGGACCACGGGGCTGCTTCCGTGCACCTGGCAGCTGGGAGTGGGCTGAGACCTGCGGAGGAGGGGCCTGTCTTGGCCAGGGGTGCTGTCCCCTGCCAGCTGTGCCCGTGGGGCGGTGCCTCTTCCACACGCACAGTGGCCCTGTGGGCCACCCAGGCACGGCCCTCCAGACACAAGGCGGCGACTGGAGCCTGGGCTGCTCCCTGCCTGGGGTCTAGTCATGTGGCCACCTGCGAGGGCAGAGCCTGGCTTCCTTCTGCCCACGGCTCAGGCTCTGCCTCATGGAACGGCCAGCCCTTCCCCCCAGGGCCTGTGTCCCGCGCAGCTGGGACACTGCAGATGGTAGGCACGTCCCCTCCGGAAGCTGCAGGGACCTCGGCCGCCTGGGGAGGACGGGACAAGCAGGAAGGGACTGAGGGCCCCAGATTCAGACATATCTCCCTCCCTCAGAGGCCCGGCTCTGAGTCCCTGCAGATAAAGACGGGGTGGCCTCAGCTGCCCATTCAAGCCTCACATTTTTGGGAGCCCCAGCTCCCCCACCTGCCACTCCTGGCTCTTCAGTTGGTCTCCCCAGACTACTGCGTTGCCAGCACGCCCTGCACCCGCTTGGTCTGAGCACTCCATGGCACACGCACGTATTCAGTGGCTGTTCAAGGCTCCGTGAATGCTTTCTAGAACATGCTCACACTTTGTACACCAGCAATGGTTGCTGCCATGGTGGTCCTGCACCTGGAGCTGCCTCACAGTCCCAGCCTGGGCATCTGGGACCAGCCCTTCCTGCCCCCCAGTCACATGAATGCAGTCGGTGTGAGGCGGTGGGTCCCAGGGATGAATCCACGCACTCACCTCCTTGCCCGTGGGCTCCCGTCTACCGCAGGGCCGGCAGCCTCTCTGCAGGGCCGGTGGCCCTCCCCACTCCTGAAATGCCAGTGCAGACCCTGGGCTCCCTGCACCTGTGACTCATTCCCAGACGCGTCCCTCTGCCCTTCCAGAGTCTGACCCGGCAGAACCATACACTTAACCAGGATGAGGCCAGTCATGCTCAGGGGAAGGGGACTCCTGGGGGCCGTAGGGACACCCGGGGCCCCAGGGAGGAGGATGGGGGTGGGGCTGGCCAGGTTGTGCCAAGAGGGAGGTTAGCAGGAAGGGGTACTGCGGGGTCCACTGGGCCCCTAGTTCTTCTCTGTGTCCAGCATTTGGAATGAGGGGCCCTTAGCTTGTGGTGGGTGCTCAGGAGTGGCAGTGGGAGGGCCTGCCCCACACCTTGTAGTTCTTGTCACCTTGATGGGATTGCTTGCAGGAGACTTCTAGGACAATGCAGTCTCTGCGCCCCATCCACACCCTGGCCTCACGCACATGATGAGGGTGCTCTCCATGGGCCACTGGTGTGTGGGCCTCATGTGATCAACTGGGAAATGTGGGGGAGCTCGTGGCCTTGTCTGACGACAAGCGGCTCACAGGAATCACAGCCCCCCTTTCATACGGCCGTGGACTTCCCTGGGGCGGTGGGGGAGAACAGCCCCAAGTGTCCCGGTCACACGGTTCCATCCTACCTGCTGCCATCCTGTTTACACCCGAGAGCTGAGGCCCCAGCAGGAGAATGCAAAAGGGTGGGTCCAGATCTCCTGACCCTGTCAAGGAGGGAGCAATCGCCCCCCAAATCGCTAAAGGGGCACAGCTGCAGGGCCGGCCTGAGGTGTGAAGAGCCTGCAGCCAAATCGTCACATGAAAATGCTGCTCAGTACCAGGAAGACACCGCAGTGCTCAGGAATTAAGCAGGGGCAGCTTAGTAGTGGACACACCAAACATACCTCCCTTTACATCACTGTCTGGCTCAAAAAATGGAAACCACGTATGTCTCCCCCTAATGGGGCCTGAAAAGCCACTTAAAGTGACCTCTGGCCCTCCCAACCCTGGAACACGAGGCCGAGAGCTGGCACCAGCTGCAGAGAGGCAGCGGCTCTGGAACTCTGCGGTCTCTGATTGAGCACCGATTGGTACACACCTGTGAGAAACCGCCTGGGGCTGGAGAAAGAACCCCGCGGAAAGCAAGGCTCCTTGATGCTTAGAACTTAAACAAAGCTGGGAGCAGCTTACGTTCCCACCTGCTGGAGTGGAAGGACTGGTGAATGCTTAGGTGGGTACTGCCCCAGCGGTAGGCCAATCAGCCCTAAAGACCGCTCTGGATCTGTCCTGAGACTTGAAACGCAAAACCCCAAAGGATCCGACTGTTTCCAGGTAACTATATACCAGAATAAAATCCAACTCTTTCTACACAAATACAAAATTCAGCACTCAACAATGTAAAATTTACTGTCCAGCACTGCAATAAAAAAAGTAGCTGTCTAGAATTCTGTACCCAATGAAAATATCCCTCATGAATGAATTAAAAATACTTTTTCAGACAAGCAAGCTGACAGAATGTATTCTCAGCAGCCCTGTACTGTAAGAAAGTTTAAAGTTCTACAGGCAGAACGAAACTAGCACAATGAGGATCTACACAAAGAAATGCAAAGTGCTATAAATGATAAAGATGTAGATAAAAATAAGTCTTCCCCTCAATGTGTCATCTCTTAAAAAATAAAACAAGTTAAAACAAAAATATGTATGCATATGTAAAAATAAAATGTGACAACACAAGGCACAGGAGGAAAATAGACAGTTGTAAGATTCTTTCATTCTACATGAAGTAATGCTACTTTAAGGTAGACTGAATACATACGAGGTCTGTCCAGAAAAAGTCCAGCCATTGTTAATATAACGGAGACAAATGGTTTACGCAACATCGATGTATACTGGCAGCCAAGAACAGTGGACTGGAATGAACGTGTGTGAACAATGACGACTTCACTGTACTAGTCAGTGGGGGTGGTAGACACTGTTGAGTGAGCATGTGTACTGTGTGGCTGTCACATTCAAAATGGCTTGAGCGAGTAGAGCAATGAATCTGCATCAATTTTTGCATTAAGCTTGAACATTCCCCCATGGAAACTATTCGGATGACTCAGAAGGCCGCAGCTATGGGCAACCGGTGACTGGCAGCTTCATCATGACAATGTACCCGGTCATGGATCACATCTCAAGCAGTTTTTTTGTAAAACATCAAATCACTCAGGTGACTCAGCCCACCTACAACCCATATTTGGTGCCCTGTGACTTCTGGCTTTTCCCAAAACTAAAATCACCTTTGAAAGGGAACAGATTTCAGATTGTCGATGAGTATCAGGAAAATACGACGGGGCAGCTGATAGCGATTGGAAGAACTGTGTGAGGTCCCAAGGTGCCTACTTTGAAGGGGACTGAGGCATCATTGTCTTATGTACAATGTTTCTTGTAGCTTGTATCTTTAATAAATGTGTCCATTTTTCGTATTACATGGCTGGATGCCTTCTGAAAGACCTTGTATATCTTCTCTACAGCAACCACTAAAATATAAAGAAGCACAACCAATAAGCCAATAAAAAGTGCTGAGTTAACCCAAAAGAAGTAGTAAAAGCAGGAAAAAGAAACAGAATAGATAAAACAAATAGATAAAACAAAAAGATGGTAGCTTTCAACGTAACCATCTTCATAATTACACTAAATGTAATTGGTTGAAACTTTCCAAATAAAAGACAAAGATTTACAGATTGGATTAAAAAAGCAAGACCCAACTATATGCTGTCTACAAATAAATAAACAAAAAACTACTTTAAGTATAAAGACACTGGTTAAAAGTAAAAAATGGAAAAGGATATACTCCCACAAGTCAAAGAAAGCTACAGCAGCTATATTAACATCACACCAAATAGATTTCAGGACGAAGAAGAATTTACCAGGATAAAGAGGAACATTTTGTAATGGTGAAAGGGATCAATTCATCTAGAAAACGTAATCGTAAATGTGTACGTACCTAACAGCAGAACTTCAGATTTCATGAAGTAAAACAGACAGAAAAGAAGTAGACAAATGCACAATTCCAGTAGGATTTCTGCACTCAGTAAGGATATAGAAGACTTGAATAACATCAACCAACTTGAACTAATTGGCAACTGGAAAGGTTCACAAGAGGGTGGAGAAGAGGAACAGAGCAATGCAGCGCTGCTAGAGAAAAAGTGGGGAACGAACCGTGTTTGGTTTACTTGCTGTGAGGAATGATCTGGCAGAGAAGCGAAGGTTGACAGTGCGAGAGGATGACAGATCCTCATGGCGGCCTCCGTCACAGCGGTGAAGTGTCAGGGTGCAAGTGCAGGACCCGACCTTGGGATCAACTTCAGGAGGAAGGGCAGGATGTGGATACACCCAAAGGCAGGGAGGTAGAAGTGGGAGCCTGTGGTGACTCTAATTGCTTCAGCTTATTGTTTTTAGGAAGCATGGTGGCCAGTGAGTGAGGAAAGCAGACGGATTGGGGAAATAAAGTAATTGCTGGGCAGCGCTGGGGCCTGCCAGAGACCGTGATCATGAGGGTGAAGCAAGAACAGTCGGGAGTGTGTTCTCCAACAGTCAGGCGCAGCGACGCAGGGCGCAGCAGATGGAGGGCTGGGTCCCACCCGGCCGGGACCACAGACAAAGCTGCGTTCATGGGAAGAAACAGAATGTGGGACACGGTTTACATTGCTGAACACCAATATGCCACTTTATTGTTTGGATTTTTTTCCCATTTGTCACATACCTGTCAATGTTTAACACAATGAGGAAAATCAACCAGCAGTGGAGGCAACTGACCAAATCAGCTGATAACTCTGTACCCTCTTAACACATATCAATTCTTACTTGGTAGAAATAGCTTTCATTTGATTCAGTCTCACGGTATTCTTTAAATCGGTGTCAAGATTGTCACATCTTTAAATACAGATAGAATTGCCAGAAGTACATAATTTTTTATATATATACACATATATGTATATATATACACACACATACAGAAAAATACAAGACTAATTGTCCACAATATTTAATTTACACACTACTGTAACTATGCAACTTCTGAAGACAGGTTAAGGGGTACAAGAAACTGTAGAGCAAGTAAGTAGTTTGGTCCAATATTATCTTAATGTAATGGTTATTCGCTCCCTCCCTTTTATGTGACAACACACTATGACATACAACACATGCACAACCATTCACTTATGAACAGATGAGTAAGACGCCACGCAGACTAACGTTTGTATACCCGGAGGGTCAACCAACCACACACAACTAATAAGGCTATAATACAGCTATGCAGCATAAATGGTCAACACTGCTGATCCTAAAGTGAGCACCATATGTACATCTGAATATAAAAAAACCATTGAAAACCGAACACATAGGGGTTAAAAGGTGCCATTCCGAGGCTATACATAATCACAGGAAAAGTATTTACATTGCTTGGAAAACAGCTGCAACAAAGAGTTTATTGCCAATGCCCCTTATAAACCTCTCTCCTAACGTTAATACAGATGTTACGCTCACTGTCTATGTGAACCACACATCTTAGTTCTGGCCCTTTGTAAGATCCCTGCTCAAGAATTTCAAGCAAATGTGTTCTATGGCTTCACCCACACATCTATCCTTGTAGCTTTCAATTATAAATACCACAATGAACTAGAGCTATAGCTTAAAACATATCTAGCCTAGGTCTAGAAAGTAAAAAGAGTATTTTAAGTATCATCTTTACTTAGTTTAGTAAGTATACAGTGAAATTCAGAGTTCTGAGTAAAATATATGAATACTAAAGTAGCAAGATCAGTGTGTACTTGGAGAAACTGTGACCAACAGATCACTGGCCTTCGGGGCTCTGCCCACTCTTGGACCAGGAAACTGTCGCTTCAGAGACATCACTGGAGGCAGAAGAGTGCAGGAAGGTCTAGCCCCGTCCTATCACCAATGTGGATATAAGCATTGCTTTTAAGACCCCAGGGCATAGCAGGACAAAGGAGCATGTGGCCCCTCCCAAGACCAGCAATCTGCCATATACTGTGTCCTAGAAATAAAATGTCAGGAAAGATGATTATCTGGTCGGAAGTAGTCTTTGTACAGGAATAGTTTAAAGCAAGAGTTCTTTGATTATTGTTTTGGCAGGAAGGCAAAGTGAAGAACACTTCCAGCAAAAAACAAACAAACACAGAGCAGGCTTTGTGCATTTCTGTGTGCTGTGTGTGTGAGTCCTACCCTTTCGTGTGTGTTTTCTGATCCGCCAATGTTCACAGCAAACTGAGCTAAAGGATGTAAAGTGGAAATAAGGAAGAGACAGCCTCATTACCAAACTCCTAGAAATCAAATCACTATATGTTTTTAAATTTACGGGGTTTTGACTTCGCCTACCTCTGTGTGTACCTTTAATTCCATATTCGGCCCTATCGTTTCTTCTATCAACATGGTTTTAAAGGAAACCCTGGGCTGTGCCCCACAGGAAGGAATTTACACAGAGCATCATTTTGTTCTGTTAAACAGACATATACTCTATAACTAGAGTTAAGACATCATCAGTTCACTTTACCACATTACAAAATAAGATTGTCTGCTTGTAATTTAGCACTACAGGGAAAGCTGCCTTATAAATCTAAGTACTTTATCTCACCTATTACAAAACAAGAAAATCTTTTTCAGTTGAATTCTAAGAGCCCAAACCTTTTTTCGCACTATAGCTTAAGACAAACAGGTGTGGGTCTGCTGAAATCGCGGCTGAAAGTTCCAGCGCAGACGCCGGCTGGCCTCGGCCGCCCGGACCTGGGGCCTGGCAGGCACGGGTCTGTGGGCTCCAGGCCTGCCGGCATCACGCCGTTATTGCTTTGGTCTGTCGCAGACACCAGAGTGTGCCTCGGAGCACGGAGTGTCCATACCACAGGAAGGTCGGGACAGAAATTTAGATTTTCCAACAAGGAAACAAAAGCATTTTCTCTCTCTCTAGGTTAAGTGCGGAACATCAAATTCCTAAGTGCTCTACTTATATTAGGTTCCAAATATACATTTTAATTTACTCCTGGTCATCCGCATTAAATTTATGAATGTAAAAATGACATAATGGACTTCTCGGCTGGAAAAGAAAGGTAGTGTCTAGCAGCAGCATGCACAAAGACCATGCATTGTCACGTCGCCAGGCGAACAAATGAGAAAGTAATAAATAATTGCCTGCTGTAAAATAGCAAAACCAGAGAGGAAACAGTGAAGCGAGCAGCCCTCACTGCCGGGAGCAGGAAGCGTCCGGTGGCCTGGCCCCGCCCTCAAATGACGTGGCAGCAGCTGGCCTGGCTGGAGGCGCACAGCAGCCCCTCCTTAGGGTTCCGCTGGATGTTCACAGAGATGGTCTTTTCACACAGAGGTAGCTGGAGCACGTTATTTTTCAGGTTCTTGCTCTTTATGCATTCTAACTCAGCTGTGCTGGCCGCCACGCGGTCAGAGAAGAACTTGATGCCGCCCACGGCCGCGGCCTGGCCCGCATTCCCTGCGGAGCTGATGCACATTTTCCACGTGGACTTCTCCTGGACCTTGACGCTGGAGAAGGGCAGGCCGTGCTGCGGGTCGAGAATGTACTTGGTGCCCCCGTGGAGCTGGGAGCCCAGGCACAGGCCCATGAGTTTGAGGCTCTGCACCAGCTCCCCCGCGCTGCGCGCCGCCAGCTGCGTGGCGTTGGGGTTGGCCGGGCCGGCGCAGCGGCGCGCGCTGCCGGAGGTGCCACCCGGGGCGCCCCCCGAGCCGCCCGACGCGCTGCCCCCGCCCGCGCCGCCCTCGCCGGGGCTGGCTCTGTCCGCGCCGCCGCTGCTGGGGCTCGGCTTGCTCTGGCCGCCCCCGCCGCCGCCGCCGTCGCCCTCGCTGCCCGGCGGCCCCTCGCTGCTGTCCCGGCGGTGCCAGGAGTAGGGGAAGCCGCTGTCCTTATCGAGGCGCCGGCGGCTCTCCGAGTCGTCGTCGCTGGTCTCCGAGCTGCTGCAGCTGGAGCCGCGGCCCTGGCTTTTCCGGCGGTGGTAGCGCTTGTGCACCGTCCCCGGGGAGGCGATGTTCATCTTTAGCCGGCTCAGCTTGGGAGGCAGGTTCTCATCCATGTCGAACTCGTCGTCCGACTCTCCTTCCTCAAAGATCTGGTTCAGGACCGGCGCGCTCTTCCTCGAGGTCAGGCGGTTGGTCACCGAGGGCTTCCGGCGCAGGACCACCTGCGTGGACAGGGACATGGGCTTCTTGTCCTCCTCGTCCTCCTCCTCGTCCTCCTCCACCCGGAACAGGCACTTCCGCCCGCTGGCCGCGGGTTTCAAGCTGGCAGGCGGCACCGCAGAGAGCGCCGGGCCGGCCAGCTCGGGCACGTCCTCTTTCTTGGCCGAGTCACACAGGCCTTTGCTCCTGTGGCCATTGAGGACGTTGTCGGCAGCCCGCGCAGGGGACTGAGGAACAGTCGCGTGGGACAAAGGAGTGGCCGTGAGGTCGTCCTCCAGGTCCTGGGGCACGTCAATCTTGGTCGGCCACGACTGCCTGCGGAGCAGACGGGAAAAAGACAAGCCGTGTGATAACATGCAGACCTGGCCAAAGGACATGCCATCATTCTTACTGGGACAAAGCGCACAGACTTGCTTGTGCACCCCGGAAGGCCAAGCGTGGTTCTGAAACAGGGTTCAGCCTCTGGCTTTGGCCAAAAGCAAAAAACTCCCTCCCAGCTCACAGAGAAGGGGCAAAGGGTGACTCGTTTCTCTGCAACGGTTTATACCACAAGGGAGTTGCCGCCAGAGCAAAACCCGGGCACCACACATATTCCATTCCTCTGGGTCTTAGATCACAACCTTTGAAGGTGTATTACTGCTAATAAAATTCACCTGAAATTTCCAGCCCTCCAGATATTATAAGGTGGTGTAAAAGTCTGGTATTTGCAAAATAAATGGAAACAGTTAAATGAATTTAAATGTGAGAATACTGAAGAGTCAGTGTACACCGACAAATATAAATCTCTTCATCAATAAAAAAAGTGCAGTAAGCTAAATATAAATATGTCTATTTTAAATGCCCACACCAGGGTCCTGGGTAGCAAATTCCACTATTATTTAGGCTTTCATTTTATTCCCCACTCTGGAGATACCCAAGTAACAAGAACACCGCTCAACAGCCAAAGAAGACTTTTGAAAATGAGGTCTCGGGCCTGTTTTGAATAAACATCTCGGAATCCTCGGCTGTCCTCTCTGCCCAGGGGCCTGGCAGACACCAGGCACATTTAAAGTGGCCACTTCCACACTGACATTTTCATTTCACACCAATTACGTTATCCTAGAAACACAACCCAATTAAATCTACAGCTTGATAAAACTTATAGGAATTTATAACAGACATCTTCCCCCGACTCAGAGCCTCATATTCTCGCGGGGACAGAGCGGGTCCATCTGCCATGGTCACTGCTGGGCGGTTTACAGAAGCTGAGGGCTCCGTCATGGTTTTGAGGTCAAGCAGCGCCTTGGACAAGTCACCTGTCTCCACTGACGGCCCCACCAGTGCCCAGGGAGCCTCATGGTCCCACAGAGCCGCACACACATCGCTTTCAGGCTGAGCAGCCGCTCAGCAGGTCACTCGGCGAGCCCTGGGGAAGCCCTGGGGTGGCACGAGGTGCTGGCCCGTCTGACTCACCAGAGCGGCAGTCCCTCCGCTGGAGAAGGATGGGGAAGGGCACGGACGTGGTGAAGGCTCTTGTCTCCTCCCCGCCCCACCCCCAGAGCCAAGATGGGGCAGGGCCACAGCTGCAGTGTCGCCATCAGCTGCTCGGGTTTACCTGAGTTAACCAGGCTGCTGAGTGGCTCACAGCTACTAAGCGCAGAGCTAAGCCCGGCACAGCCTGGGAGGAAAGGAGGAGACAGCACGCCAACGGGAACTGTGAGTCGCACGGACAGCACTGGGCACACTGACTGGGTGCTTACGAAGGCCAGCACTGCTGACAGCCAGACAGAAATTAACTCATTAATCCCACAGTCCCACGAGGTAGGTGCTCTTATCCCCTCTGTACAGATGAAGAAACCGAAACACCTGCCTAGGGTCACACAGGCTTGAAGACAGTGACATCTAGGTTGGATTCTGTGCTTACTGAACCCGCAGGGCAGCGGCCTCTCTCTGCGACCTCTCAAGCCCTCTGCACGAATGGACACCTGTGGTGGGGATGGGACCTCACCTCCTAGTCTCTCTCTGACAGGAAGCAGGTACTGAGCCTCTCCCGTGCTGAGGTCAGCTCCTGGGGGGACTTCCCAAGGCCTCTCCTACAGACAGACCACACCACGCTCCATCCCACACTGGCAAGAACCGAAGAGCACCCCCACTCTGTGTAGCTGGCTCCCCCTGGCTCCGGGGCCACCCCTCCCTGCTAACTGAACACCAGCCTCCTGACTGAGCACCGGTCACTCTGACCACAGGCACCCTCAGCAACAGGCCAAGTTAGGCCCAGGGTTTTGACAGTAAAGAAGAGGCAAGTGAGCAGACATCTACCACTCGCCAGCAGGCCCCAGGCCGCAGGAGGACAGAGGCCTTTAGGCATCGCTACTCCAGAGCCTCCAGCAGGCGAAGGAAAACCTGTGCGGAAGGCTCTGATGCTTCTTTGTAGCTACTGTTGGCTTTGCAAGTTCTAGAAGGAAGTGAGGCCAATTTATCTGAGTTACTACTTGATCACCTTTAGATTGAGCTCTGTTCTGTTTCACTGAACAGAAAATAGCTCAAATCCTCATATTCCCTTCTCCAAAAGACAGGGCTGGCCCCCTCGGCAGCCCGGCGTGCAGTGACACTCTGAGGCTGCGCTGTCCCACCAGTAGGCTCAGGTCAGGACTTGGGTGACCGGTCCTCTCCATGTCACCCTCCTGGTCTGTCTTGTGCCCAAGAGGCCCCTGGCTCCCTGCGGCCTGACCTCTTCCATGCAGACACCAGACAGAAGAACACACCCAGGACATAAATAAAGCTCCTAAGCTCAGTTTCCAGTTCCGACTCCTAACTCTTTAGCCACCCAGACCGTTCTCTGTCACTTCAGCAACCATCCGCACGCGGCAAGCTGACTGCAAGTAATTTAAAATGCAATGGTTTTCTTCCTCTTTTAAATGATAATTACATAGTCACACACATATATTCATATACAGTTGGATGTACGAGTAGAGAATTATTCAGAACCGGGAGCAGCCTTTGGTTTGTGAATCACTACAGTTCTGTGGGTTACTTTATCTGGATATGAATTCTAAATAAATTTCATCATGATGATATAGAAAGCAACTCTTATTATACTTTGATTTTAAATGGAAAGCTAACGTGGCAGAAGAAAAGAAACTGGGGAGGTGGGAGGAGAGAAGGAGGAGGGGAAGGAAGAGGGAGAGTTCGGGAAAGGAAGGGAAGGGAGGGGGAGGAAAAGGGGCAAAGTATTCCTAGGATGACAGCGAACACAGGGAGCCGGGCCGGAAGTCCTTCACAGGTTTTAAGTCACTGGTCCCTCACCATCGCCCCAGGAGGGAGACGGTGTTATTACTCCCATTTCACAGATCACGAAGCTGAGCCACAGAGAGCTCTAAGTGACCGTCCCAGGCCAGGCAGCCAATAAACCAACTAGCTGATCTGACTGTCAAACCCTGACATCCTGAGATTAACATATTGGCCCAGAAATGCCTTGTTATTTTAAAAAATTATTTCAAATAACAGGAAAAATCTGACCTTGTTCCTGGAATAAAAAACTAAAGAAAAGAATACATTAATACACATCAGACCTAAAAGAGTTCAATGAAAATAACTTGCAGACACCCTGGCTTGTGACTGCCTCTCCAAACATGTGTTCCTGGCCAGGCCGGCAGCCACACTGAGCCCAGGAGGGTAGGGCGTCCTTGGTGACAAAGAATCTAAGTCCTCCCACTCCCCCCCCCCCCCCGCACATGGAGAGCCCCCACGTGGCTTCTCCAATGAGGCCGTTGTCACAGTTCATGCTCTCTCGCATTAAACAGACAAACAAACAAGCAAAGTTCACTATTGCAAAACGTTAACTTACTAAAATCAGTGAAGATTTTTTTCTCACCTAAACTGGGCCTTGATGTTGCTGGGGCTTGCAGACCTGGTTTGTATCTCTTTCTCTTGCTTTTCCCGCAGGATCCTTTCCGCAAGCAAGAAGTACGTGGCTGTGATGTGGTTGTACCTGTTGGTTTCCAGGGCTCTGAGGGAGACAGGGAGGGTGAACACAAGCCACATCAGCTGATTTTTTACAGGCAGAACTGTGGCCCCACCCCAAGTACAAGCAAAAGAAATCCAATGACTTGGAATCTTTAAAATTATGCAAGATCACAAACAAGAAAAAAAACCTGAAATTCTAGAAAACAATTGCCTAAAAATATTTAGTAAGGAAAGGCCAAAATGCTGAAGGCAGCGGGGTGGATGCCGGTTTTAGATGCGGGAACGGTAACAAGGCTTCCGAGGATGGACACGCCATCCGAAAGGTGCGTCCGCGCGTTGGCGGTTACTTTCAGGGTGCGGGCGTCCCCGCTGCCACCAGAAGTATGCAGCGAGTTACATGACTCTGCACTGCAACACTAACACCAGTCACGAAAATCAGGGCAAGGGTTTACATCACGCTCTCCGCATTTACTGGGCTTTTAGGCACTGATGAATCGTTAGCGTAACTGCGAGCCTGACATCAGCACCTTCTTGGTCAGTGCGTTCGCTCATCCATCTCAGAAGTAATGCCCTCCGCAGGCCTGGGGCGCGGAGCTGCTGGCGGCAGAGGCCCTCGGGGCACGTGGTACCAGAATAAAAACAAGGGGACAAAACCTACGAGCCAGGCCCTGGGCCGGGAACTCTAGATAAAAGGCACAGCCCTGCCAACTGGGATCACTGTCCACGACACAGTGTCCACAGGCCCTGGCAAGGACAGAGAGAGTCGCTCCAGGAGCCCCGACCGCGGCCGGGACAGACGGGCGGCGACCTACTCGACGATGGCGTCTCGGTCCGCGATGTCCCCGAGCACCATGCGCTGGATGATGCCGTTGTGCTCCTCTTCCGAGAGGTTCTTGTACGACACGAGGGGGATGTTATACTTGGTGGCGGGGGAGGGGTCCACTCCCTGAAGCCAAGGATGGTTTTCAATCTCTTCCAAAGAGGCCCTCCTCTTAGGGTCCCTCTGCAGCATCCGGGTGATCAGGCTGGAAAGGGAGGGAAATCCATCGTTAAATCAAGTGTGGGTAGCTCTTTGAAAAAGACTAATAAAATAATAAACCTCAGGCAAGCCTGCTCAAGACAAATATAAGAGAAGGCAAAACATGCCAACAGCGGAGTGAAAAAGGGCAGCATCCGCACAATCCATAGACTTTAAAAATATGAGGCTAGTATAAATACTTGAGGCCAGCAAATCTGAAGATTTAGATAAAATGAGTTTCTTGAAACACATAACAGCAAAATTGACACAGGAAGAAGTGGAAAACTGAATGGTCGAATGATTATTAAAGATAATTCCTCTATGAGGAAGACAGAGAGGCTTCTAAGCTATGGGAACTGCCCCATTCCTTAAGCTGGACAGTAGGTACAGAGGTGTTCATTTTATTACAGACACATCTGAAATATTCCTGTGAATAATATATTTCAATATAAAAGTAAGTTGAGGTTTTAGTTTTTCCATAGGGGCTGTGGACCACTCCCTGAATTACAAATATTTAACGGGCATACAGCATACACCCTGCTCCCTGGGGTAGAGTAACAGCAATAAGGGCATAAACATCACCACCATCAAAATTCCTATCCAGTGCCTCCTCTGTGCTAAGAACTGAGCTAAGAGCTTTATATACATTCATTTACTTCCAGAAAAATCTAAAAGGTAGGTTCCAGCATTCTCACATCATTGGGAAAGGGAGAAGCTAGTATTTGAATCCACAGAGTTTGAATGCCTAAGTTCTTAACAATCCACCACGTGGCCTAAGGTGGGGCTCGCTCTACTTGGAGAAAAAAATTCCTCAAGCTATCAGATTTCCTTCTCTTTTTTTCCTAATTACAGTTGACATCAATACTATATTACTTTCAGGTGCACAGCATAGTGGTTAGACATTCATATAATGACAAAGGGCTCCCCCTCAATGAGTCTAGTATCTACCTGGCAGCGTAACAGTTACCAGCTGATGGGAGAAACTCAGAACTGTGTTACTACAGCAAAATCCTGAAGCACAGTAGCTATCATCTCAGCTGGGCTAGTTTATAAATATCACCCATAATGTCAATGGAACACTGAACTTCCCACAGTCCCTTTATTCCACTGTATGCCTCACTACACATATCACAAGACTGTGTAGCACTCTAATTCCAAATAAATCAGCTCGGATGTACTTTTGGTTGCCGGCTTCCCGTAGTCACATACACCAAAACAGCTCTTCAGTGTGTGGGTACAATTATGACACACTATGTAAATCCTAAAATGGTGTGTTGATGATCTACAAACTCTTCTCTGGAGCTTAAAACAATTCTGGGTGGTTGCACATTTTGCTGATGCAAACAGAGAAAAGTAGCTCTCGTGGTGATGTCTCATTTCAAGTGAAAGTAACCCCCACTCCTAGAGGCTGAAGAAGCATGTAAGGAGTTTCTTAAACACTGGCACATTTAAGAAATAAAGTAACACATTCTGTACTCTAATATTAAATTTCAAATCATATTCTGGGATTGACTTCCCTCCACATACTTAACAAGAGCAGAAATATTAAGTTCAAAAATTCAGATGAACCCAGATACCCACATCCTTTTTTTCTACTTACTCTTTGCACTCCTTTGACACACGGGACGGTACTGTGTATTTACAGTCCATGATCATGGTCAGCGTTTCGCTGTCATTGGCCTCTTGAAAGGGCGGCTGCCCGCACACCAGCATGAAAAGGATCACTCCCAGGCTCCATATGTCTGCACATCAAAGACATACTGTTAAATATTGGACGAGGCAGAAAACCAAAAACTCTCGAGGAAAAGTAGACTGACAGTATTATTTTATTTTGAACAATCCAAAGCATTTATATCTCAAAGTAAAAGGACCTAGGGAAGAAAAGTTAAGCTCCAATAAGGCAGAGAAGGTATCTGTCTTGTTCACTATTTTTATATTCTCTGAAGGTCCAAGCAAGTGCCAGCCAGGCACACAGTGACTGGTCAATAAATGTTTAATGAAGAGATGAATTAATTCGCTTGTTAATGGCAAGAACACCAACTGGAAAGTGCCTATCAAGGTTCCCAGGCTGAAGGACGTGCACAGCTAGTTCCCATTACATCACACACAGGCGATAAAACTAAGATGTTAATACTCTTGAGACAAGAAAAGGATTTTGCCTAAGGTCACAATTATCTCTGTTGTTCTTTACCTCAATCCTGGAGAGATAACCACCTTGTATAACTCGTGATCATTTTACTTCTTTACTTTTAGAGAGAGGGGAAGGGAGGGAGAAAGAGAAGGAGAGAAATATCCATCGGTTGCCTCTTGTACACGCCCCTTCCAGAGACTGAACCTGCAACTGAGGCACACGCCCTGAGCAGGAATTGAACCGGAGAACCAGTCAGGGCATTTTGTAGATGAGAAAATTAAAGCTTGAAGGGGAGAGAAATATTCCTGGGCTGTCAGTGAGGAAACAGACTGGTTATGTATTATCTGAGAGGACAGAACTAGGAATGAAGGTATAAGTACCCAGAAGCCACACCTTGGCTTAAAAACAGCAGGACCTACTTAATAAAGCTGTTAAAACCCTGGAAAAGGTAGTAAGTTTCCCGTCACTAGAAGGTTTCCAGCAAAGGCCGGGCAAACACCGGCCTAACCCCTGCACTGACTGTAAGGCTGGACTGCTGGCACCTGAGGACTCTCCCAACTCTAGTAATAGAATGACGCTCACCATAGCAAGTAACGCCTTCCTTCTTGCTGTTACACAAAAGGCAAAGCCATGAAGCAGATGGAAAAATGATGTCTTTTTCAGATGAAAAAAAGAATAAATCCACTTAGGAAAAGTATCATATAAATTAATTCATTCCAAAAACTGAAGTATAGACATCGATTATACAAACATACACATATGTGATAAATTCAAGAAGCTTTCTAGACCCCAAAATGCTTAGGGGAGAGTGGAGGACCACACCACATGGGCTTTGTGACCTCATCTGTTAACACCCAACTGCTGTTTTCACCTAAGCTTCAGCACCCCAAATAATGCAGGTTCCATGTTATTTTCCGGGAGAATTAAAACGTGTTAATAAAATACCTTTTCCTCGGTCCAAACAAAATAAAGAGGGTAATAAAGGCACACACTGGTTTTTTTATATGTACAATAGATTTTACTAAGGATGCTCCGACTGAAGTTAGCAAAGCAGATGCAAAAATCTACTAAAATGAAAACATATAAACGAGAATGAAAGGGACCGAAGGAAGACTCAGTCAGCCCGAACTCTTGGCCCTGCAGTGTCCCTGAGAGGTCTGCCTGGCACCGCTGGCTGGGCACATGAGTTACCGGCCCTCCCGCTCCAGGACAGTTAGCTGGCTCCGCACGCTGTCCCACTCAGTGACTCGCATTTCGTTACCTGGATCTCGGGAGGCAGAGGGTCGTTCCCACTCAAAGTCTGTTCCTTAACCATCCAGTGAGAAGAACGTATCACCCCAAAAGTACCTTATTAAGACTCTTAAAGGAAATTTATATAGGTTGATGTTTAACTTAAACCCTCTTTGTACAACCTGAACCTTCTATTATTAGTCACCTGCCCCAACTCTCTGTGAACAAGTGGCAATTACAATTATTCTCTCTTTACTGCACGGGTCCCTCACTTTACAAAACAGAGCTATTCTGGAAACCAACTGCAGTGTAAACTGGCCTTTTCAGTAATATTCATTACACACAAGGACTGAATTCATTTTTCACCAGGATGTTGCTTACAGCACACAAGTGGCTGTCTCCTCCCCAAGGAAGCGGGGATTTTAAATAGCTTCCCAAAAATGGGCGTGAACATAAAAATTAGGCTTAAAATAAAATTCTTCTTTTGTTGCTAAAATATTGACAATGTCTAACACTACTTTACCACTATACCCAAAGCTAACCATGAATATGTATTGTATTTGAGATACAATAAATTCATATCGTTCCATATACATCCTACAAAAGCAATTTTTATAAAATGAATTTGGTTACATGATTTCTTGTATCACCTCACACTGTAACTGCAGATAAAATAGTTGGTTTTTTGCTTTGTCCCTAAGCTAAACTGGAGGTGGTATCTGACAGGCAATTACAAAAAACTGATGGCTTAAAAATATGATGAATAATATAAATATTAACGAATGATTACCCCCAATCCCTATCTGGTTAAAGAAAACGTTTCTTTTCTGTTAAATATCAACCTCAACAGCAACAAGGAAGTCCAACTATTTGGAAATGTTCTCTTCACGATCACTTGCCCAAGCAAACCAGCGCCCTCTGCTTGTTGGAAGTGATGCGGGATTGACTGGAAGAGCTAAAACAGAAAACCAATGTAAATGCGTGTACTGTTTCCAGTTAGGGCCCGAGTAACTTCTGAACGTGGAAACACAATTTGGGAAACGAGGACATACAATGACAGGATCGAAGCATTAAGCTGGGAAGAACAGCGCTGTCACTAAGAGGGCAGAGTTTCGGAAGGCGAGTGACCCTCCCGCTGAGACGCCATGATTGTTCGGGGCCCATTTATCCCATTCACTTTGTTTGCAGACTTCTTATTTCTCTTCGTCCTTTACTTTTTGTCTTTGAGTCATTTTACTTTTTCATCCTAACAGCCAAAGGAAAGATAAATAGGGTCCCTAAACGAACACAAAGCGGTATGACTTTAACCAGGTTATGTGAAAATGCAGCCCCCAGCTTTAACGCGGGAGCAGTAACAGTAATCTGCTTCCTCTTCAAGTTTCTGTGCACGTGGAGGGATTGAAATGGAGTTCAGGCTAAATCCTCAGGGCAGAGCCCGGCACCCAGGAAGCGTTCTGGGGAGGCTGCTGCCACCTGCTCCCATTCAAGCCTGCCAGGCCCCAGTGCAGCACAAAGGAGAGAGAGAGAGAGAGAAAGAGACAGAGACACAGACACCCTGCCACCCTCCTACCCCCCACCCCCCGCTCCCACCCTTCCAGCGCTTCAATCCGCTGTGAGAAACAGACAGGAGGTAACCGAAACAGCAAGCACGTAAGCTCATGAAGGCACAAAGCCAACAGAGAGAAGAAAAACGCCCAGAGACGGGAGAGAGGAGGCGGTGATCCAGGAGCTTGGGTCTCCAGGACCAGACAGCTGGCGTTACAGGGCTAAGAACGGTGTCCAGAAGGACCACCTACCACGCTCCCCCCTACAAATGGGGATGGAGGTGGTCATTGTTTTAATAAAAATTCATTTTAGTAGGTATTTTTAATTATCTTTCTCCATTAAAAAAACAACAACACGTGCTAATAAACTTCAAACTGCCCAGGTACAGATCAGGGCGTCAGCCTGAGATCCTAGGCCCACAGGGACCCACTGAGTCTGCAATGGGGGGTGGGGGTCAGGAGGTGGAACGAGGACTTCACGTTCTCTCCATTTCTTAAAAATGTTGATTAAAGTCTCTATTCATAGTAAAGGCACACAGGTTAACAGACATCAACCATCTGAAAAATCACACTTAATGTTGATACTATTTGAGCATGTTGAGATTTCAGACCTAGCTATATAGACCCTTGGTTAGTAAAAATGGAAAAAGAATATATCACAATAAATACAATTTCTGTGGTTAAAAAAAAATCTTCCAACTCGTGGAACTGTGGGAAGGGGTGGAGAGATAATGCAGTCTTCGCTAGTATAAAGGGTGGGAGTTACTGGTCCCCCAAACTGGTTCTCAAATTAGCTGGAAATAAGATCACAAAAATGAGCCCGGAAGTCTCACCTGCTAACATTCAGCAGGTCCAGTTACAACAAAATTGAATCAGACTATTTCTCATGTTGGGGTGGAGTTTATATTACAAACTTCACTTTAGGCAGGGTAACGAAAGATCAAAATGAAAACAAAATAAAACAACGTGCTAATGATTAATTTGAGAACAAGCAGTTGTCAAAGCGAAGGGGCAGGGAGAATGTCCTGACCACTGATTTTTTAAGTCATATCTGAAGTGAATTAGCTAGACAGCGAAAAGAAAGAACAAGGTTTAGAAAGTAAAAGAAGAGGAACGACCAGAAGTAAGGTTTAAGGTAGAAACTTCTATTTTTGTCTCTTCTGAACAGTGTAGCCATGACTCACAAAGGGGCCACAGCAACAGGACGTTCTGAAACCACGACAGACAGAGCAGGGACCAGCACCATCCCCCACTGACAACCGGCAGGATTCACGCCACCACCTTTCAGTCCCCGCTGTGGTCACCAGCAAGTGGCACGTGACCCACACCAACACCACGGGCAATGCCCCCGCAGGACAGTAAGGGTGGCTGCGGGCGCCGTGGGCCCCGGGAGTTCTCGGCGGGAACCCAGGACCTTGGCTTCCTGTGTGATACTCAGAAACCTCAAGTCCGTGCTCTACTGACCTGAATTCCTGTCTACACAGTAAGAACTACTCCTGGCGGTCAAAATCAGCGAGGGCTCTAGTTCCTGAAGACTCTTTCCCAACCAGACCAGTGGCTGGTTCTAAGGGACATGACTGGAGACCCTTCTGAAAAGAGAAAACGGTCAGGTCAGCCGCACCAACGGTGGAAGAATGAAAGCAGAAGAGGAATGGAGAACTGGGACAAGTCCTTGTCTTAGGGTGTCTCTACTAGTCCTGGTTTAATCAACATTCTAGTCAGAAGCAAAGATTTATTACTTCAAAGGAATTATTTCTTCTCTTAAAAAAAAGTAAGTATAAGTGACATTATCTCATCTCTACTTCAAAAAATGTCTTCCCCAGACTGCGTCCATTTAAGCGCTAAATGCCCCGTGGGGACTTGGAGAATCCACGCTGCCCAGACTCGCTCGTCCTCTTTCACCCAGACCCACCTGTCCCCATGTGCGTTCCAGCCTGGTCAGTGGCAACTCCAACCACGCAAGACTTTGGAGACACCTCAGACTGGACATTCTGCGGGTCCTCTGACTTGCAGATCAGGGGGATCCTGCCACTCCTGCCAGAGCCTGTGTTCAGGGCCCTCCCAGGCCCTCCCTGACCCACATCCTCCCTGCGGTCTGCCCATCCTGCCCTCCCACCTGCCGGGCTGGGCCCCCGGGCGATTCAGCACCATCCCTACGGGCTTCGGTCACAGACGCTCTCCTGTTCTCTCCTTGACTCGGAGGGCCTCGAAGGCAGAGCGCCCCTGAAAGGCAGATGCAGCAGAGGGAGGTGTAGGGTACAGGGCAGGGGTGGCTATTCACACCCTTCAAAGAACAACAGCTGAAAGGGAAGAGTAAGACGGGCTCCTTGGAGTGTGTGTGATGGGGAGGGGGGGCATCCAAAGACAAGCTGCAGTTTGTTTTAGTTGTGGAAGGCCTTGTGCAAACTTGTTTTACAAGTCAAAAGAAAACAAGAAAAAGTTCAAGGAGTCAAAAGGCTATCAGTCACACGCTGCGGGCCTGCACAGGGCAGCGCAAACCCAAAGCAGAAAAGAAGCCAGCTTTCCCACGCAGCCCTCTCTCACCAATAACTTGACATTTCTGATCTCAGGAGAGTTGGGAAGTGACCTTGACAAACAGATAAGCCAGGCTAAAACATGACAGTGTCTAATTTCTTTCAGGAGAGACCTGGGTTCAAATCCTACTCTGGCCATTCAATAGGCTTTGCATTCGTGGCCTGGCTTCTACACATCTCAGTTCTCTCCTCTGTAAATTGTGGACACTGCCCCCATCTGAGAGGGTGTCCAGGCACACAGTGTGACACATATCACTGCACAGCCCGCCGGGATAACAAACATGGTGACCTTGAAGTACAGGAGAGGGCCTGAGAGGGGAAAGCAAAAGGGAGTTTGTACTTTCTATTCAATATATTCCTCTATTATTTAAATTATAAGAACATTCATTTATTACTTGCAAAAAATTTAAAAATTAGCTGTGCTTAACAGATTATTATGATGTATACATATACATACACAATCTGAGGAAGCACACAGCTCTTTATAGGAAGATAAAAGGCAGTAAAAACCTGGACAGGCTCTCTGCTCACTGAGACAGTGACTGTCAACCTGTGCTCTGGGGACACTTGGTTCAGCAAGGTTCCCGCATGGATTCATAGACCAGTCTCTCCACAGCATGAATAGCTACAGCAGCAATTATTTTCATTGTAATTTTTAGCACAAGTGACTTCCTTCAAGGATTTAAAAAACTCAAATATTAAACTCACTGATGTTTAAAAAAATCCCTAACAGTCTTATAAAATGTGATGAAAGAAAAGAGGAGGGGCCGGATTATGGGGCCACAGAATCTCCACCTGAAGCTGCTGTCCGGGTGGCCCCTCGGTATCCCAGGGTCTAGGCCGGGACCTCGGTCTCATGAGGCCAGGGAGGGGTCCAGGAACATGCTGCTGGCCTTTGCCCCACGAGTTCTAGTTCCCCGCTTGAGGACAAACCTGAGGGTTCTCAGGGCACTGAGGACACTGAGCTGGGGCCACTGCAGTCCCCCACTTTGGGTATGTTCCCAGTGCATCAGTCTGGAGGCTATGCCTGCCTTGAAATTCCCACCCGGCCAAAACAAGCCCTCCAGCTATTTCTAAACACTGCGGTGAGGCAAGAATCAGTTACAAATTTGTACCTTCCCCAAATCAGACCTTTCTAAAAAGACCTCATGAGAAAGGGCTTCATGGTGGTCCCTCAGACACCTGAGGGTCTCCAGAGAGAGGCAGCAGCTCTCGTCGGACCCGCAGGGAGTCTGGATCTCATCAAACTGACACGGAGGAGGCAGAAACGGGAGGGCCGTGTCAGCGCGGAGGGCGCCCACCGTCGAACTCTGTGAAGAGGTTGAGAAGCGTGTAGATTTCCATTTCTTAAGCTCATCACTGCAACATTTACTCATTTAAACAAACATTCAGGGCCTGTCCTGTATGCCGGGTGATGACAGGACACAGATAAGATATAAACACACACACAGTTCCCTCTCAAGGCCCTGCTATTGAGCAAGTGGGGGAAGCGAGCCATGTGCAGTGCGCAAGCCTGGGCACCGCCCCATCCAATTCCAGAGGGAAGAGGCGATTGGGCATGTGCCCTCTGCACGCCATCACCCTCTTTTTATAGCTGCCACAAGCCCTCTGTCCCTTTCATCCAGCAACCCAGTGTGCCTGCTCTGCGCCGGGCTGTGTCCCAGGCACCAGGCCTCCGGGCGTCCGCAGAGGGGGCCTCACGCCGCAGTCTTGTTCCCCCATTCCCCAGACCCCGCCGCTCATCCTGCGGTCCTCCAATCATTCTGAACTCAAGTTTTAAACTATTATATTAGGCACTGTTGTGTGCTAGCCTGGATGTAATTTTGAACACTTCACTAACGTATCAAGATAAATTAGGCAAGTCAATGTTTTCCAAAGACAGAGTAGGTGATACAGAGCCCGTGAGGGACACGCATCCGGGACCCCAGTGCTGCCTCTGCCCATGCACGGGGCTCAGCTCCGTGGCCCCTTGGTCTGCGTCGGCTCTCCAGGTTGTCTACCCGAGTCACGTTGCCCTGTGAGGACCTGACTGACAGGCGCCAGGGCCCTTGAAAGACGTAAACCCAAGAAGTAACTGCGCTTGTTAATGTTCTTGTTGCCGAGAAGCCATTCTGGGAGTCGGGACAACTCCAGGACCACACGTGCCACTCCCTGGCATGAGGGGATGGGGTTTCCTCAGAAACTGTCCCTGCCTGGTCCTACCAGGGCCACCTCAGAGTGAGCACGGGGGGCCAGCAAGCACAGCGCCGCACACGCCAGCAGACACGCGTGGTCTTCAGCAGCTCTTCGCGCCCCGACAACAGCTGCACGCGGCCCCCGTGCTGAGTGTGAGCAGCAATGCGCCTCTGACTAGCAGGAGTCCAGGTTCATGGCGTGAACATCTGCTCCAACTACTGACCTTCTGTCCTGCAGACTAGACTTCCTTCGGCAGGTTAAGGGTTCCCCTACTCCCTGCTTCCCGCACGCACCTTAAAAAAGGCCCAAGCAGATCTGATATTTTCGGCTCCCGAAAGGTTTCTGAAGGGAGCCTAAGCGCTTTCGGTTCCTACGTGGATTTCTGTGCTAAAATAGTGACTGTCTGGGGTGGTTTGAAAAGCTCTTCTGAAGATCCGAGAAACTAACTAGTTATCAAATACCAGGACTTTCATTATTTTCCTTTTATCTCACATTTAACACACACTCAGAAAAGTGCCTACTTTAGAAGTTAACCTACTCCCTGAATACAAATAACCTAACAGTCTGAAAGATAAATACAACTAAAATCATGTGGGGGAAAAACACACAAGCCACGGTGCGGGCCTGCCCTTCGTCCCAGTTCTTCCACTGCAGCCCACACTTCAGAAATTCTCCAAGGACAGATCAGCAAAGGGGAAGCAGGCACTCAGAAGGGCCTTAGAGCCCTCCCCACAGGCCGCAGCCCCAGCCCCAGAGAACCGTGACTCATCCCGGGATCTCTCCTGGAGGGGGACAGGGAGGAGGACAGAGGACGTGCTGGGTCCTGCCGCTCACTGCCTCTGCCTCTGCCTCTGCCCCAGGGATGCTGAGAGCACTTCACACGTACCAGTCATTCACCTACTCCCTCCAGCAGCCCAGAAGGCAGGAACTGCGATTACCTGCATCAGACAAGGGGAAATAGCAGAGAACAGAGAAATGGGCCACCTGCGGGGCAGGAGAAGGTGGGGCGGGGGCGTGACACCTGTGCAGGGAGGCCAGGCCAACAGGAGGGTGGCGTGTGGGCACCCGTGGTCTCGGCAGAGGGATTGGGGGGGGGGGTGCTGGGCCAGGGGTGCGGGCGGAGTGTGACCCACAGCCAGGAGGCAGTGGGGCTGGAGTCCAGCAAGGAACTGGGAACCAGCTAGGAACCAGGGGGGAGGGAACAGCCAGGGCAGAAATGGGGGAGCCACGCTGGGGGGGCCACGCTGGCCCACAGGAGGCGCCAGTCTAGGTTCTGAATGAAGTGGCAGGTCCTGAAAGTGCTCTGAACAGAGGGCTGGCTCAAGCAACCCAAAGGGAACAGAGGGGAGGAGCTGGCGAGCAGGGCTTTCTTTATGCGGGGCGGTTCCCTGAAACTGGCACCTCAGCCTGGGGACCCAGTGCACTCCCTTGCCCTTGCAGCTGTCCCCACTGCAGTTCTGGGCCTGGCCTCGCCCAGAGTCCCAGGGCCTGCTCGCACCTGGAACTGGGGACATCTGAACACCTTGGCAGCAGGAAACAGAGAAAAGGAACCTGCTTCCCTCCCTCCTCTTCTTTCTAAGATACACACTCCCGTGCCATTTGGCCCAATCTCTACCTCCTCAGACAAAATACTCGGAGCCTGGGCTCCAGTCTGAAAAGTAGATAAAAAGTACCTTTGGGTTTTTATTCAAATAGGACGTCCAAGGATGAGCCCCACACACCTGTGGTCCCACAGAGAACCTGAGAGGGAGGGGATAAGAGGTGCACTGGGCCACTTAAGACACGAGCCTGTGCAGCCCACAGCACTGAGGGCCCTCCGGAAACCACAGAGGTGCTGGGAACATGGATGAAGGGCATGAGTCTGGGCGTGAGTCTGGGAGAGGTGGAAAGGCAGCCCTGCCTGAGGCCAGGGGATGCCTGAGGGCTGGGACCAGATCTCCAAGAGATGGCAGCAGAAAGGAGGAAGATGGGACACTCTGGGCCCCTCCGGGGAGAGGCAAGGACAGGTCCCTCAGGGGTATCGAGCCTGAAGTTCCAGGAACTGCAACAGCATCAGGAAAAATTCCAAAGGCCCTGAAACTGGTTTCCACTTACTAAATAAGCCCAGAGGGCGATTAAAAATGGCAGAAGGGAACAGAGGAGGAGAACCTGAAGCTCAGCTATCGGCATCAAAAACACATATACATTCTTGTTCACTTTTTGAAACTAGAGGTTAAATTTTTTTCCCCTAACACTTATTCTATAAAGAACATTAAAATTAAAATGTTGGGAATCTATTTTTCCACTAGTAACGAAAAACATTTGAATCTGTGGGTTTAAATCAGTGGCAGGTTTAAGGCTGGGTCCACATCGGCCCAGGGGAGCTTTGGGGGCTGGGCCAGGACCAAGATCAATGAGAATCTCTAGGGGTGGGGCCCAGGCAAAATTGACGTGTTTTGTTTTTAAGATTTTATTTCTGTATTTTTAGAGAGCAGGGGCAGGAAGGAAGAAGGACAGGGCGAGAAACATCAATGGGTTGCCTCTCATGGGCACCCGGACTGGTACTGAACCAGTACTGAACCTGCAACCCTGGCACGTGCCCTGACCGGGAATAAACTGGTGACCTTACGCTTTGCGGGATGCCGCCCAGCCCACGGAGCCACACGGTCAGGGCGGCGTGTTTTTGTTCCAGTCAATTTTGTTGAAATTGATGGGTGGTGAGCTGAGAACCACCTGTTTAAAACTTAACACAGCACCAGGGCAGTCAATTATATTTTTCAAAATAGCGTCAACATAAATTTCATTTGCCTGGGCCTTATAACACAGTGGGAACAATGAGCAGCAGAACTAAAAATGCAGGAGGGAAAATACCAAAAACACATAAATCATCTCTATCACATTTCTCAGGCCTATCACTGAAAAATCTATGAGTGAGTTAGCCTGGAATAACCATCTTTATGGTACCCATAGAGTATTCCACCCATAACATTTTGTGCTCAAGAATCTTTATTACACATATTAAATTCAACAGTAGCTTATTTATAAAACCAAAAAGACTTCACTGGAGGCATAGAAGAAGCTCTGCTGCCTGCCTCCCAAGTACAGCCTTCACCTTACAAGCCCATGTGCTGTGAATGCAGAGCTCACACTGAATCAAGTGCTTCTATTTATAGAGTTCATGCCAGATCAATGAATTCTGATTTCTGAAGTCAATGTCATTTCTCACAGGCAGGTGAAACTTCAGAAAGTTTAGGAGAGGATTTTTATTTTTGCTTTCGGTTTTATAAGACAAATGATGATGTCATACTCTGGAAAAGGCATCCTTCAGAGCATGTGACCTTGCACTTGGTGGCTGGGTTGTGAAGGGGGTGCACCACAGCCCCACGGTATGTTTTCCAGTTCTCAACAACAGGCTGCTACGCATACGACCACACCTGGACCCCAGGGGGCGATGCAGTCCCTGCTGGGCACATCCCATGCGCGTAGGTTTTATGTTTACCTTTTAAAATAAAACAAACAAGGGTCTACGCTAAGTTTAGCAGACCGAACCTCCTTCCCTGTGCAGAGAAGGGGCGCAGATCATCCCTCAGAATGTACGATCCCAAACGCCAGCTCAGACCTGAGACTTGCGCACCCCTCAGATCGCCAGGTCTCTCATCCATCCGGGCACAGTCAGGCCCGCGTGTCCAATGACCAACAGTGCAAGTGTAAGGAAGATACAGCGTAACCAGGTTCTGACTCTGGGAGAGAAGGCCCCAGTCGGGAAGCACTGAAACCCTCTGAAGACACGCGTCTCTAACAAATGGTTCTCTGAGGTGGGAAAGGAAACTGCACACACTCAGACTTGGTGCCGCTGGGCCGCACTGTGAAAGCAAGAACACGAAAGCTTTTGTGGAATACATCTGAAATAAAAGCAAGGAGCTCCCGATCTATGACATAAGTCGTAACAGCAGACTTATATAAACAAAAGGGGAAGTTTCCAATTTGTTTATGTCCTTTAGGACTACTTCAAAGTCCTACCGTGAAGGTATCAGTACTACCTGCACAGGAAGGAGTAATCCTTTAAAGGTGTTGCAGAGAGAATGTGGACATATTTGAACATATACACGTAATGCTGGAATCAGTGCTTTTGGGAGCCACTCATTTGCTAGATTCGCTAGAAGACTCTGCCAGGAGGGGGTGTGCTGAGATATTTTATCACGGGACCGCAGCAGGGTGAGAAACAACTGCTGTAAGTACATTAATGTGACTTCTAGCTTAACCACAGCTCTTGGCTTGAATATGCCAAGATTTCCAAAAACTCATACATTCTGTAATACAATCCACAGGCTACATATAAATTAATCGTCCAGAATGTCTCAACTTATGTTTTACTAACCTACTTTTTCACAAGGCAGTTCTTTTCAGATAGAGCAGACAGTCATTTTTAAATACACACTGGGTTTTGACATGTTCTTCATGTGTTAGGTCAGAGAAAAGAATAAGTAAAGATGCTTCAGAATACAATTTTAAGATGTGTCCATAGCCTTTATCAGAACTTAAGGCATTACTGAACTAGAAAAAAACAAAACAAAAAACCACTGTTCTAAGATAAATACAAGCACCTACTTTTAGCATGGTGGAGGCTAAATGCTCTCACCTCAGTGAACATAGGATAATTTTTGGCTTATTACCTGTTTTTGTTTTTTAAAATAGAGTATAAGACTGACATTTGCTAGCATTCACTTGAACAGTGTGTTTCTATCACAGCAACTTTCCTTCCCAGACCATAATCAGGCATTATTATTGAAAATAAAGTAAAAACACCCGTCCACATCTCAGGAACATCTACAGTTAGATCCCTGTCTCCCAGAAACCATTCACTGATCCTCTGTTTTTCAGAACATGTAGTCTAACTTGAAAGGCAGTGTCTTACTGTACATGCTAACACGATACGTGTATGTGATCTAACTCTATTTTCATAGATGAAGAAATGAAGCAGAGAGATCAAGGGCTCTGTTCAGGATCACAAGTCTTAAATGGTTCCAAGGCCCCAATTCTTCACACTGGGCCATAATCCTCATAGCACCTTTCCAGTATGGGTCTCAGGGAGTGTTAAAGGTATCCAGAGGAAAGAGGTAACTGGAAGAATCTAAGAAGAGTAGAAAAGTACTCAGACCTTAAAAAAATAATTCTAAGAAGCAGATGAGAGATGACCTTAAATGATAACTTACTCGTTCTCCTTTGTCCTGACAAATGTAAACACTTGCCCTTTAAAGGGTAAAACAAACGAACTGCCAGCTTTAGGGCTGCATGACATTCATAAAACCCAAGCTGTTCGTTACGAAGCATTTACTAGAAATTCTCTTAGAACTTATTTTCAGATACAAAGACCAACTGATGTGACCACCTGCACTCTGGCCAGGAGATTCCCGTGAGCAGATCCTGGCGGGGACCTACCTACTGCAGGCGCGTCATACTCGTCCCCAAGCAGAATCTCTGGAGCGGAATAGGCAAGGGATCCACAGCTCGTGGTGAGCTTCTTCCCTGGCTGAAACTTGTTGCTGAAACCAAAGTCTGTCAGCTTTACGAGACCTTGTTTTTCGAAGAAGACCACATTCTCTGGCTTTAAGTCTCTGTGAACCACGTGGAGTTTATGGCAGTAGGATATAGCATGAACTATCTGCGCAAAGTACTTCTTGGCCAAGTCTTCGTTAAGCCCCTCCTCATGTTTCATGATGTAATCGAACATGTCTCCCCCGTCCCCAAGTTCTAGAATCAGATACAGCTTGGTCTGGGTGTCAATGACTTCATAGAGGCGCACAATGTTGGGGTGCTGCACTAGTTTCATGCACCTCACTTCTTGGAAAAGATGACCAGTGGCCAGTGTGTCCAGTTTTGTCTTGTCAATAACTTTCACTGCCACTTTCTCACCTGTGAAGACATGCCTGGCAAGTTTAACCACGGCGAAGTGGCCTCGGCCCAAGGTTTTATCCAGATCATATAATCCAGCAATCTTTCCATCATACCCTCGTTTGAATCCTGCCATGCTGGCCCAGTGGAAGAAAAAATATTTAGACTGTCTGAAATGGATCTTCTCATATGAGAGTATCTGGTGAAAATAAGGAATTCATTTTCAATGTTGCCATGGACATCTACAAAATAAGGGAAGAAACAAAATTAAGTTTCTGTAACATTTCATTTTGTAGCTTCATTTTTTAAAAAATCTTAAGAAAAGCTTTAAGTAAATAAATTGAAATTGCATTCTTATTTGAAAGCCAACACCCTTTATAAACATTTGACTACTCTGTAACAATGTTATATTCAGGATAATAATATCTTAAGAGTTAAAATGTCAACTATAAAAGAGGCATAAAGTCATTCTCACATGCAAATTGAAATGATATGAACTACAGATCTGGGACTCTCTCCACACATATATTCTCATATATATATATATATATATATATATATATATATATATATGAATACAGTAGGTCAATATATATTGATTACAGCAGTCCCTCTCTATATTGCAGTTCACGTATCATGGTCTCACTGTATTGCAGGGTTTTTTAAAATACTATAATTATTAATCGCAGATTTTTCACTACATTGTGGGATTTTGCGGTACTGTACAGTCGTCCCTCTCTATATTGCAGTTCACTTATCGCGGCCTCACTGTATCACGGGATTTTTAAAAATATTATATTTAATTATTTATCACGGATTTTTCGCTATATCACAGCATTTTGCGGTACTGTACAGTAAATACTAAAATAAATGTAAGGTTCCTACTTCGCGGATTTTCACCAATCACAGGAGGGTCTAGAACGTAATACCCGTGGTAAGTGAGGGATGACTGTACCTCAATATATATACACACACACACATATAAATAAGCTTAAGCCAATGTTACTATGTGTACTAATATGTTTCCTATGCTTTAGTAATTACCGTAGTAATAAATACCAACGAGCACGTACTGAATGAGTACCGTATAGCATCCTCATTTCATCCCTACAACTGCCCTCAGAGACAGGCTACAGGACCCGTGTGCGAAGGAGGTGAGCCATGTGATACCAAAATCTGTGCTCCTAACCACTATGCTACGCTGTTTCGCAAATTTATTTCAGAAACCAAAACTAAATTATTAATTTTGTTTCTATTAAGATTTTTAAAATAAGAAACCAGTACTATGTATCGGTGTTATGGGGAAAAAGCAAATTTCTTCTATATTATGTATTATCTTTAGCATCTGAATAATTTTCATAAGGTTAACAAGGAAATCCAAATGGTAAGATCTTGCTTTATTTGGGCAGTCGTTCCCACCCCCAAAATTTTAATTTGAGCATATTTAATTTTCAAAAATAGAACTCTAAGCTAACTCCAGGGGGCAGAAAACTATCTTTAAATCTTTAACTTCAATTAATTATAAGGGCAGTAATTATTCTTAAAATTCTATCCAAGTCAATGTTTCTGTCGTACAAGTTTGCAAATGCAACTTTAGTTTTCAAAACAAGCTTCTCCAGGCTGCCCCCAAGGTATTTATTGCTTTCACCTACCACTTATTTTAGATGTGCTCCTGGAGAGTGGAATATAAATCCCATTTTACAAGTAAATCTAAGTGTGTTTACATTTAAACTTAATTTAATTAAAAATTTTTAATTACAAAAGTAATAAATGAATAAAGAAGGAAAAAAGTCTTTTTCAGGGTACCCGGAGATACTTGCCATTAACACTTTGGCATGTCTCCTCCCAGGACTGTACTGGCAAAAGGACACCGAAATCATGTTTAATCTACTAGCGAGTTCACGGGGAAGAATCTTACAGGACCTCTTCAAAATGACAGGCTACCCTATAGTGAAATCATTAATCAATCGCACTACCAAACTATAAAATAATTTACTTTTTTTGTACATATATGCCTTTTTCAGTGTCTATGAAACTACAATTGTATACCTAAAAATGGGATATTATAATTCACTGAAGGTTGGGAGAAAAAATATCCTTGTTACTGAGCATCTTTTTAAATATTAGTCCACTGTCTAATCTCACTATCAAGTGTATTTTGAGTTAGCGTCGGAAATAATTAAAAAGTTTTTTTGATCTCTGAGGGTCTTGCAGTGCCTGAAAATCACTGTGAACACCAATGCCGAGTGCTAAGGCGCAGCTTATGGAAAGTAAAGGTGACTGTACCCGCTCTGACACATACCCTGCAAGCTGCACACTGAGTAATCCTTGTTGTTATTGTGTTTTGTGAGATGCTTCTTTCTCCTAAAAGGAAATACAGAAAAAGATTTTAGTTTAGTTCTATTTGTTTTAACTTTGCTTCAAGTCAAAATGTATACCCTAAGGCTGGACCCAAAGATATAAAAATGTCGTATTTGTCTTTAGTGACCCCGTCTGCCACTATCTTTCTCTCCTCTATGAATGGTAACCCATTCCAGGAATCTGTATTCAACAGAAATTTCACAGTGAACAGATACACAGAAATTATTCCATGTAGCCAGGTCAGAAAGATTATTCCACCAGCAAGCGGAAGAAGTAATAATAATGAACAACAGGAAACTAGTCATTCTCTAAATGCCTCCTGAGTAGCAGGGCACCAAACCCGCATTTCACAGAATCCTCACCAAGAGCTGCGGGATGGGCACGGTGAGGCTCAAACTGCCCAATGGCAGCAGCGTGCGGCTCCAGTCCTGCTCGCCCAGCTTCCAAGCCTGATCTGCCTGCAGAAGCCCCTCCCGGCTCATGAAACATCACTCCAACAGCTCAGGAGGTCAACCTTTCCAACACAGTCCCCCAGCAGACCAGCAGAAATCAATGATAATGCCACCGCCAGCAAACACACGACACCCCTCTGCTTTAGAGGCTTCCCACCAGACAGCACAGAAAATACAATCTCTGTGGACACAGAGAATGTGAGCAGATCACTGATCCTAAGCTCGTGGCACGGGGAGGCAGTGCTGACTTGAGGTCGCCTTGCAGGCCTTTCCAGGCCCCTGAAGTAGCACACGAATAACTGCGAGGCCTGCGCACTCACAGCAGTCCGAAGGCAGTGTACACAGAACACGACAGGTGAGTGTCCACATAATCATCAAGTTCAATTCACATGAGCCTGGGGGAAAGGGAGCACAAAGAGGCGGGGGAAAGGAGACAAGAGAGGTGAAAGAAGGGAAGGCGATGTGAAAACAAGTTTATTGCTGGGAACAAGGGCATGAAGAGAGATGGAGACAGTTCTACAGCACAAAACGGGGCGCCAGCCGTCACGGGCACAGGTGAACGCTGGGACACTCCCGGTCCTTCTGCTCCAAGTGGGATACAGCAGCTCCTCCCATCAGCTGCGCCTGCTTCTCCTTTCCAACGGCCTCTGGTCCGTCCATAGTCTCTGTGGCGAGGCAGTGTAGGGGTCCAGTGTGGCTGAGTGTGCTGGAGGCCAGCGACTGGACTGGGACCCCAGCTCACCAATCACTGGCCGCAGGACCCGAGCAAAACCTGATTTCTTTGTATGGTGAGTTTCCTTATCAGAAACTGTAGTAGTAAGAACAGAACCTCCTGCGTGGTGGTGAGGTTAAATGAATTAGTGTAGCTCAAGTGTTCAGCATAAAAGCTGGCACGGAGAAAGCATTCATTTAGTACCAGCTATGGCCACCGTCGTTGTTCTAATGGAGGTATTAGTATTCTCCCTCACCCGATCTCCCCCTCTACCCCAAGAGAATGAATTGACTGAGTCATCTCTCGCTTTGGCTTTCATAAAGATTCTACTGTTCATTTTTCCTAAAATGTATTCAATTGAAAATGGGTGCTCTAAGATTGATAAAAGGAAATCATGTCCCTAGTTGAGCATCAAAGTCTGATGAGTTTTCAATAAAACAGCACAAAACCTAAGTATTTGCTTTTAAATTGATATTAAGATGACTTTCTATCAAATCTATGCTTTCATAAAAGGACTATTTCTTCACATTTTTTCCCATCAAAGTAATATATTCGCATAGAAAAAAATCTCAAAAATATAGACCAGAAGCAGAAATTATAAAGAGGTATCCACAGTTCTACCACTGAAGATCAGCCCTATTAATATTTTGGTGGTCTCTCTGTAAATATTCATATACAACTTCTTTATATTATTTTACAAAGGTGTGGCCATTCCACACATAACTTTCTATCTGTAGCCTGCTTTTTCACCCGCCCTATCATTTTCCTTCTAGTATTCTTGTTTCAATTATGAAATACCTGTGCAATGTAGGAAAAAATACAATTAGAATACATAAATTGGCAAAAAGAGGGGATTTCTTAAAACTCATCCATTATTCTACCCTCTGTGATAACCTCTGTTAACATTCTGGTAAACAGCCTTCCAAATTATCTTCTATGTATAATGTATGTCTAGACACAATTTTTAAATAAAATGGAATCCATTCATGCACACACACACAGATAGACACACATACACAGAGCAGGGAGTTGTATCCATTTTAAAATATTTCTCCTCACGGAACAATACAAGCTCACTTTAGAATATCTGGAAAATGCAGCAAAGCACAACAGAGGTCAAAGGCCCACCTGTAATGACACCCAGGGTGGCCTCCCTTTAGATTTGAGTACAGATCCTTTATACCTATGCTTCCTTACAAAACTAAGATATTGCATATGAAGGGTGATAACTACTTTCCCTCTATACGACGAACATGTTCCCATGCACCAAAGTGCACTAAATCAATATTTCTAACGACTTACACAGCTAAGATGACATTGTTTAAAGCAGGAAAACCACTACATCAGACCATTCTAACGCAGTCTTCTAACTTAGCATCTGCTCGCACGTGCACAGACCGAGGCTGAACCTAAGAGCAACAGGCCAAGGAGCCGAGAGCGTCCCTAACACCTGCAAAGAAGTGCGAGCGTGTGTTGCAAGAAGACACTGCCGTGGCCCCAGCGAAGAGAGCAGAAGCCACTGCGGCGCGCGGGTGTGGCTGGAGGAGGAAGGAAGTGTGGGTGGCCCGGCACTCGCTGTGCAGCTGCTGAGAACAGTTGTAGAACCAGCCCCTGCTCACCCTCCTGCCATTTTGGAACTCACCCTGTTATTCTTGTCAAAATTCACTGTTAGCTCTCCACTGACACCACCGCCAGACAGCGTGGTCTGTACACCAGACCAATGTCTCCTTTTCACACCTCCTCCAGGAGGGGCGAGCACAAGACGGCCCACTGAACACACGCAAGCTGAACAAGACGGGCCACGTGCAGAGACTACGCCGCCTCGCTGGCCGCTCTGTGTTCCGTTTGGGGTAGTATCGTTTTCCCCACAAAATCAGACCTCCGATACCCAAATGTACAAAAGCCTCTCAAATTACATGCTTTAAAAAAATATGTGCCCTCTAATACAAACAACTAAAAGATGAGGTTTTGAAAAGCCACACTAAAACTGAATTTATGCATCTTACACATGGAAAGTATCTGGTTATCGTCTACAAAGATAAAAAATAATGAAAACTGTAATTCTAACTCAGGGGAAATATGAGACTAAACTGCATGTTTATAGAAAAGCCAACTTGAGCGGAGGCACTAGCACTCTCTCAGTGAACACTACCACCCCGCCCTTTCCGCTGGATTTCCAAAGGTATCTGGACCAAAATGGCATAGGCCAAAAGGAAGACCAAAGACGAAATCCTCCAGGAATAGCAACAACCTGCAGGCCACGCAAATGAACATAACCCTACCTGGCTGTTGCCGCTGCAATTCTCTTTATCCAAAGTAAACGATACACCACATTTCTAGACCAGCACTCCTCCTCCTGGCAGGTGTCCAAATAAGCTATAAATCAAAGATGGAGAAGCAGGTTCCTGGTCGGGGAAGAACCCACAGGTTTTCACTGGATTGGCTGATTACTACTGCACGGTTATCAGGGAGTATCAGTCTGCAGTCGCTGGATAGAAGTAAGATGGGAACTACAAATTAAAAGGTTAAAGTCGATTATTTCTCATGAGAAACATCCTACCAGGCGAAGCTGTATTTCCAAGTGTCTAAGAAAGTCTTTCGCAGCGGAAAGCATGCCCACCAAAGCATGTTCTGGAAGTTTTCTTTTGCATAGTCAATTTTAATGGACTCAGGGTCACTGAGGTGACCAGGGTGCCCGGCTGAAAAGCCTGTTCCAGCCTCGCGAGGTAGTGATGGGGCTGCCAATGCAGATCGATCCCTTGAAGCGCGGGTTTAAGTCATCTTTATTTCCTCTGGGTAAAACAAGCCACAGTCCGGGATATATCAAGGAATCGGAATGTCTGCAGGAGCCAGGTGATTTATTAACTGATGTGGAGCGGTGCTTAGCGCTTGTACAGATAGAGGGGTTCACATGCAAGTCACAGGGCCTGGACAAGCAGCACAGGCAACAAGTTCAAATTCCTAAAAGGTACTGCCTCTCATTAAGGTGATGAAAAATGCTAAGCGCGTCAACGTATCCACCTAAGGGTAAGTGAGACGTAAAAAATTAGTCCGGTGACAGCGCTGGGATAAAGTGCTCACAGAATAAATAATGACTTAAGCAAAAGCCGGCATGTAGAAATTGTCCCAAAATAAATAGAGTCAACCCACAATCACTTCTGTGCCAGAAAAACTGAACATAAGTTGGAAGTTATGGAGAACTTAAAAGCTTAACAATCAAAACCTCCTTCCAAAGCTTCTATTAACACTGTCAAAACCCATTTTCACTGCCTACCGCACTCCCAACGCCCCCGGCCCTGCTGATGCTGTGACGAGGGTGGTTATTAAGATAGTCAAAAAAGAATGTTGGAACAGAAAAAAATAAACTAATCCAAAAAACAAAAACACTGGCACCTAACATTTCATTGACTTTGAAACAACAGGATCATTTGGGATTCTCTCCCACTGGTGGGACTGCAGATTACTTTTCTGAAAGGCAATTTGGCAATACACGTACCAGGAGCCTTAAAATAACGAATGCCTTTGATTTTAAAATCTTACTACGAGACACAGACAAGTATTTATATTCAACAACGTTCTGTGATATTTATATACGAAAAAAAAAATCAGACGTGACCTAAAGGTCTAGAATAACCAAATGGTTAAATCGCAGTACACCAAGTACCACAATACTGCTGTGTGGTGAGGCTAGTTAATCTCGTGGGGAATTCACACAATAAAATACTAAGTAGAAAAATTCGCGTACCAAACTTCATGGCACAGGATCCCAATTTTTGTGAAAACGTATATAATTTGCACATATGTAAATAAATAAAATGTTAAATTGACAAGATTATAGAATTTTTTTCTCTGTGTTTTCCTGTTCTTTTCAAGTTTTTGGCAGTGAACGTGTACTGCTTTTATAATCTAGGAAAGGTGGAGGTTATTAAAATTTTGACTCTCTGTACATAATTATCCATTCAGTTTCCTTTGCCACGGAGATCTATGAAGGAAACCAAGTTCCCCGAAAAGATGTTATCTAAAGCCCATTTATGCGATCTCAACCAACAAGGTGTTCCAGGAAGCACTCTGCCTCCCTTGAGAAGCAAGGTCCGCAATGCCCTCAGGCTGAGAAGGAGCAGGCCCGCAGAGCCTATTGTCACGAGCAAATACTTGAGCCCTAGGTGTGCAGGGCACAACACAGTCCCTGTCCTTTAGAATCTTACAAATAAGTTCTCTGCGTATAAAACAATAAATAATTATACAAGTGAGCCGAGGCAAGCTGTGTCACAGGACGAGGAGAGGCAGAACCCCGCGGACAGGGGCAGCCCACGGGCCAGGGCCTGCCTTCCACAGGGAGTGTGGGCCACGGCTCCCAGAAGTGGGGTCACAGCAACGCGGAGGACTTCCGGCTGGCTGACTCCGGAAAGGACACCACGAGTGTGGGAGAGGCTATGATTTGGGGTCCAAGTGAGGGAAGTTCAGCAGGGCTAAGCAGGATGATCCTGCAAGATGCCCAATGGGCTCACCATTTAGGCAACTGTAATGAACCCTCACCCACTCAAAGCCAGTGGGAAACTGGCCACGCTAAATAATTCACCACATGTCTGTTCTGAATTATACTTAAGGTTAATTAAAGTCATTAAAGAGTTAACAATGTTACAGAAGCAGCTTCTCATCACCAAGCTGACATGAGGCTTCAACAGAGGAGAAAAACCCTTCAGGTTCTTAACATGAAAGTAACTTCCTATAAGGTCATTAGAGAATTTAAACCAAGTAAAAAGTTCACTATTTACTTCAGAGTCCCATGAAACATCAATTTTTGTTTTGTTTTATCAGATCTCGCTCATTATCACCTATATTACTTTCCTAAAAATCTACTCTAACTATCAATAGGTTTAGGTAGAAACAAGTCCTATAGCGAAACCAGGAGGCTTTGTCTCCTTTCAAGTTCTAAAAACGTCTTTCACTGCCACAAATGCTCATTTCAGAATTCCAGCTGTGTTTATATGCAGGTCTCCGAAAGAGCAAACAAGTTCATTACTGGGCATCCAAATACAGAGTGGACTCTTCACTTTTTTCTATCATTTATTCCTCACGACCAGCAATATAAAGGAAGTATCACACCCATTTTACAAATGAGAAAAGGAGGATCGTGGAAGTTAAGGATGTCCTTCACCCCAGTCCAACACCGGGAAAGAGCTGCCAGGATTGCACCCCAGGTCCCACTGACTCAGGATCCCACATCCTTCCCAGCAATAACACTGCCGCCCTTGGACACCGGCCTTTCTAATTCCCAGAGCGACAGCACTAAAGTAAATCTATTTTGACATTTCTGTTGTTTCTCCAATTCTGACAAGCCACGCAGGTCACCTGGCCCCAGCAATTAATTAAAAGGAGAAAATTCTCTGACAAGACCATAGAATTTTTTTCTCTGTGTTTTCCTGTTCTTTTCAAGTTTTTGGCAGTGAACGTGTACTGCTTTTATAATCTAGGAAAGGTGGAGGTTATTAAAATTTTGACTTTCTGTACATAATTATCCATTCAGTTTCCTTTGCTACTGAGATCTATGAAATATAAACCAAGTTCCCTGAAAAGATGGTGTCACCAAAGGCTCACCTAATGAACATCATTAACAAATAACTCCATCAGAAACTTTTTTGAAATGTTTAGAAACTGCATTTTAAGTTGAGAAGGAAAGTTACAGTCAAATAACCATTCAAAAGACAAGCAGGCGGAGGTAATTACCGGCCACCTAAAAACAGAACAGTACCTTGGAAGTAAAGTAACTTCACCTTTCGAGTCTGCATACAATTTAGTGCCAGCAAGATCCCTTCCCAGTGGCACAGAGCAGCCGACACCAAGCAAGGAATTCAGGGGAAATGTAGGGAGGTTCTGCTTTCTGCTTCAAAACTTTATCCTCCCCGAAAATGCAATTTTAATGTACTTTGCAAATTACATCCCCTCCATTTGTTTCTGAAAAAAGGATTTTCCTTCACAAGAGGATTAGCGAATACTCACCAAATAGGAGAGCAAAGGATAAACTCAAGCCCTAAAACTGCAGACTGAACATTCTATTCTAAATTTCTCCAGAAGTTCTCCTAACACTCTATGCCAACAAAGAGGAACTGTCCAACCTGCCGGAAAGGAGGTAAAACAAAGCTAACCTGTACCTTAACATTCAACCACTCTGCTTGGGTCCAAATAAACAAATTAATTAATTAAAAGGCAGTACAATATTTTTACTATTTAAAAAAAAAGTCATAAAAACATTACATTCTGGCTACATAATTTTGTCCATAAAATTATGTGTTACTACAGTGCCATGAACAAAAATGAACATGATCTCACTGGGATGTAAAGTACAGCGCAGGGATTATACTCAATAATATTGTAATAACTACATATGGCGCCAGGTGGGTACTAGCCTTATCCGGATGACCATTTTGTAACTTATAATAATGTCTAATCACTATGTTGTACACCTGAAACTAATAAAACATTGAATGTCCACTGTAAGTGAAAAAAATAAAATGAACTTTACATAAGTTATACTGTAAAACGTACATTATCTAAACTATAATCTCCCTAACATAGAAAGACCCACGTGGCTGAATATTAAGGGCAGATATATGATTCACCTTTTCCCCTCACTATGCAGTATGAAGACGTTATCATGACCCACAAGGTGTGTATGCACAGAGGGGCAGAACATCAGAGAGGAGCTGGGACAGCCCCCTAAGATTCGGCATTTCAAAAGACAGCATGGTCGACTTTCCTTATTAAGTTCACCATAGAGGTACACTTTAAAAAGGATCAAAATTCATTTACTCAGCAAATATGCGGAGCAGCATCAGGGCACCGTGGGCACGTACCACAGCATCTGGAGCCCAACACGTTACCCAGATTCTAACACAGGCATGATTTTATAAAGCAAAGATAATCGCCACCTTGGACAGTTGTTATGAGAGCCACATGGGATAAAACATATGAACGAGCAAGGTGTGAGTGGGACCAAAACCACGCGTTTTCGCACGACCTCTCAGAACTAGCCTTCCTCCCATCTTAGCTCCCCATCTTATTTTGATATCAGCACCCTCACCCTTACTAGGCCCAATGAACTGCCCCTCAACACCTTCCTGGACACACGAGGAGGGTCCCTGACTCTAGGTGCTGACAATGTCTTAAGGACACACATGCCTGAAGAGGTTTTCTTTCCCCTAAGTCTGCCTTGGGGAGGGAGCTCAAAGAAATGGATTTTTCTGTGTTTGACCTAAGAAATGAAAATGGTGATGGAGGGAAAGAGGCTTTCCAGGGGACACCTGATAGAGCTTAGTGTGTCTGGGACAAAAACACATGCAGAGCACAGGAGACAAGGCCAGACACAGAGGCAGGTGCCAGGTACCCAACCACCTTGATTCCACGCAGACCAGCTGCTGTGCCCGAGGTCCGGCTAGCCCTGCCTGTGCTTTGGAGCCCAGCTGAAAGGTCACCTCCCTGCCCACCACCCGCTCCGCACACCCCTGCACGGCTGCTCCCTCACAGCCCCACGTCCTTCTCTGTTCTGGCCCTTATCACAATCGGGATTACATAATTATCTGTGATTGTGGGATTAGTGACGTGGATCCCCCACCAGAATAAACGGTCAGTTCAGTCCATGTCAGGCCCGTGTCTGTTTTACTCTGCTCTGTCACCCACGGCCTGCTGCACACGGGTACATTTTACCACATGGACAAATGAAAGCTGGCACTAAGAAGCCAAAGACGAGTCCTGAGCAGGGCGACAGCGATCAGACATGACAGTTCAACAAACCACTCTGGCCGCAAAGTGAAGATCGGATAGAAAGACCAGACTAGAGCTGGGAGACAGGGAAGGAGACGAGCGAAACGTCTCCTGGTAAATGAAGCCTCAAAAACTGAAAAGCGAGGGCCGCCAGCCTCTGGGCAGTGATGGGAAGGAGGAGGTGATGGAGAGACCATTTAGGAAATCGGACCCAAGACCTCAGCGCACGGGTAGGGGGCAAAGCGGGGGGACCTTAGAGCGATTCCAGTGCAGTATGCTAGCAGGCGGCACCCGTCACTCAGGCCGGGAATCCAGGACAGGAACAAACACTCCTGGAGCATCTACCACACGTCAGCGCAGAGCAGGCGACTCGCTTCTGGCGCTCAAGTTCGTGACTGCAACACAATTTGAATCCAGCCCCAGCTGTGTTAAAATGGGGATGGCTTCTGTGAACAAGACTGACCAAAATCCACAAGCTCAAGCTCAGATTCTTAACAGCTTCATCATCAAGACGCTGCTTGCGTACAGCGGTCATGCCCGAGGCAGGACTCTCGTCTGGGGATGCAGAAATCAAAGAAGTGGTCTCTGCCGTCCAGATGCTGACAGCTTTAGAGTTTGAGAACGAGAACTGCATTGCCAGCAGCTGAGGAACGGAGGCCACCGAGGCTATGATCTGACCGGCTGCGTGGCCTGTAACCCACACTCCTGGGGCACTGATTTCATAACGCACATTACATTTCCGGGCCAATATGTAGCTGAGGGTGCCCGCGTTTAGAAAGACAAACAGACCTGCAGACACTCCAGAACATAAAACATCACAGCACATGGGCAGATAATGCTCTCCGACTTTGAAACAACTACAGAGTAGCCACAGAGCAGCAGCTGGGGGGTGGGGGGGGTACGACACAGGTAAGGAGAGGAAATGAGGCCTGATTTGTCTTGGAAGAGCCTACCTGAGCAGAGGCCAAATGCTGAAGGTGCCAAAGCGGACTCTGAGGAGGCTCTGGAAGTGACAGCAGAGAAATAAATGTTCAGGGAAGGCAGAGCAGAAGTCCTCTTTAGACGGGTTCCTCCCGTACCACCAGCAAGCAATGGTTTCCCACGGGACATAAGGCTTCTACCCAGTACAGATGTACAGAAAAACAGATGAGGAAATGACCCGCGGTGCCAACAACATCGCTCCAGATCACCCAGTGCAGACAACACACTTCCAGCGTTCACTCATGTGGCCGCTGAGCCTGAGACACTTGACATCAGCTCTTTCCAATCGAAAACAAAATTCCCGGACACTTTCCCTTGAACCCCGACGCTGCTGCCCCACTCCTCCCCCGTCCTCTTCATCTTCCTTAAAAAAAGAACAGCTGCACTGTTTCCACTACCCCAAATGCCTTTCACCCACTTGGACCTGAGTTCTTCCTCCACCACTTGGCCTTGTCTTCTCAGCCTCCCTGAACTCCTAGCCCTCTCCCCTTCTCTCTGCCTGGGGACTCTACCTGTCCTCCCAGAGTTCAATTATCTCTGCCTCTGTGAAGCATTCCCAAGTCAGATTCCTTGTCGCCATCTCTGTGCTTCAGTGGAGATTTGCCTGTGCTGTGCCTCACCGAAGCATTCGCCAGGCTCTGCTGCGATTGTTTACCTTGGTGTCCCCAAGTGCCTGTAAGCTCCTTTCTATGCTCCACTCTGGCCTGGGGCCCCAAAAATAGACACACAAAGGCTCCATAAATAAATAATCACAGATGAAACCTGCATTCAAAACTGCCAGAGTCCAGTCAACATCTCCACCTAAGTTGCTCTTAAGAATTTACCTGCACACATATGCAGGCCGGGAAGTACCTAAATTCTCCACAACAGTTTTCCTATAAAAGCATGTTGGCTAAAATGCTACCTTTTGGTTGCTAAGCAAACAGCTGGCATACAGTTAAATCAAGTCTTTATAGAGAGTTCCTTAACTATGTGTCTAATTCCTAAAATCCTGACCACATGGAAAATGCACTTTACCCTTTTCTTCCTGGGCAGTGCAATGAGCGCCTAGGCTCAGAGGAGCTGCTACAGAGAAGAAATCATGCCGTATTTATACCAAAGCTGAGAACCATGGCTGCTGGATCTCTCTAAAAATAAATACCCTTTTTTTTTTCTATTTAGTTTCACTTTCAGATGAAACACCCACAGGAAACTTTAGACAAATAGTATTTCCTACATCCAGTAAAAATTTCAAAGCCCTTCAACTTTAAAAAGGACAGTTAAAAAGACTTCATTTTAGGATTATGGGATTAAGCTTGAAGCAGAAGGGCCCACCTATATTGCTCGCCTAGAAAAATGAAAATTCGTATAACCTCTGAGTTCTCCTATGTTTTAAATGAATGGGTCTTCCTGCAAGAAAAAGTCACTCAAAACAGTAAAAGATGAATAAGGTGAGAGTAATTTTTGTGCACAAAATAAAAAACTGATTGTATAAATTTAAAAAATAGAATGGTGGCACTCAAAGGTCCTGCCTGGAAAGCCTTGAAGTGAAATATTAAGAGAAGCTAACATCATGCACTTGATTTTCAATTACTGCAACGTTTCCATACATGACCTTGGGAATGTCATGTCATTTCTCTCATGTCTGGTTCTGTAAAATGGGAATGTCATCTGTTTTCCTAATAGGGAAAATCAGGTAGTCAGACAAAAGAATCAATTTTTCTTGAAAGGAACGTGTCTCATCAGTATGCTTTATTCACCACTTGCACAGTACATTCCTCTTCAGGAACCCAATTCCAAGAGAAATATTTAAGCAGACGCTGAAGACAGATTTCCTTACAGGAATGATTTTATAAATCTGGAAAGCAATGTAATAAGATTATAAATTAACAAAGTGGTTACATAAGCCCTGACAACCCAGGCTTTGAAGTTCACTGATATACATTCTGATAAACTAGACTGATTCGGGGCTAAGAACCCAAACTGAGGAATCTGATGTCTGATAAGAATTTGGTGGAAATTCAACAGGATACCCACCATTTGGGGTTCCATCACTTGCAAGCCATTCATAAAATGAGGAAAGCATGAAGTCAGCTTTAATATTGGCTCCTAAGACTTTGTGAATGCCCTCAATTACATGGAGGGGGGCAAAAAGTAACTTGACAGTTTGACAGGTCCTATATCCACGGACATCCATAGATTTACGAACCCTACTGATTAATTCCGCCCGCCCCCCCCCCCCCCCGAATCCGGGACTGGCACCGAACTCCCTATGAAGCTACTGGGTTGTTTCTGATCCGACTGTCAGGACCAACGCAGCTCCAGCAACCCCCCCGGATAAAAGACTGTCACTTTCCTGGCTCCCAAGTCCAAGTAAAAGGCAGTAGGTTTTTAGAAATTGGTCCAGAAAGAAATCAACAGGCGATGGCTACGGAAAAGAACGGAGGTTTCCCAATGTGAAAAATTCTAGCTCTCCCTCGGGAACGGCACTGCTCCTCCTCCCCTGCCCCGCTGCCCTTTCTCTACTGACAACAATATCCTCATTCTATTGTAAGGCTGCAGTTTTACCGAGAAACCCCCTTGCTGCGGCCAGATTTCTAGATTCGTTGGAGAAAGGAAAACACATTCGGAGAAGAATACACATTGCACGAGAGAGCCTGGGCGCCGGGAGCCCGGCTGGGGCGCGGGGCCCGCTCCGGGGCGGGGAAGGGATGCGGGCGCCTCCCGAGGTGCCGCAATCCCGCCGCGGCCGCAAGGGCAGGGCCTCCGGGCGCCCGCGGCCGGTCGCCGCAGTGACGGCTCCCGCTCCGGCTCCGCCGCCGCCTCGCTGCCAGGCCGCGTCGCCGTCGCACGGGGTCGGGACGCCACAGCCCGGGCCCCGCATCCGCCTGGGCCCGCGCTGCCGCCGGCGCAGGGGAGAGCGGAGCGCGCAACTTACTTTCCGCCTGCGGCGGGCGCCCCGGCCCGGGCTCCCAGCCCCGCAACGGCAGAGGTACCAGCGGCTGAGGCCCGCCCGCACCCCCGCCCTTGGCCGCCGCGCCCGGCCGCGATCTGTGCTTCCCCTACCTCAGCCCGCAGGCGGGCGTCCGTCTGCAGTGACCGCAGCTCCGCCGACTCCCTCCCGGCCGCCGATTCCCCGCACCCAGAGCTAATCATAATACCGAGCGGGCGGGCGGGCGGCCGGCAGCGGGGAGGGGTGGGGCCGAGCTGCGCCTGCGCGAGCTGCCCGTCACTGTGACGTAGTCAGGGGGCGGGGACACGGGAGGGGCGGGGCGAAGCGCACCTGCGGGCCTGGCGCGGGGGCTGCTGGAGGGCTCTGTGCTACCTTCCCGACGCTAGCCGGTCTGGGCTGCGGCCGGCTCTAGGAGGCTGGCGAGGAGCCCGAGGAGGAGCGGGGACGGTGGAGGAGGAGGAGGAGGCACCGGGGACGCGAGACAGTGGCCGAGAAAAGTAGCGAAAGCTGTCGAAAGAAACCGGAGGGAGGGGACTAAGGCCGCACCGGACCACGCGTCCCGGGGCGCGGGGCCGAGGGCCGCACGCACTTGTTTTGGAGGTTCGCCCCGTCTCTCGTCCACGTTTAATCAAAGAGAGAAAATAATAACATATGTTCATATGTATGTATACATACACGTTTTTTTTTCCCCCCCTTCTGTTTCATACCTCCGGGGAACCTCAGTTGAAGGAATTTTGATTTTGTCGCTATTTAAATAAAAGGAGAAAAGAGCTCAGCATCCAAATGCAGCGCTGGCTTTAAAGGCCAGCGGGAGACACCGGCCCGGCCAGGCTGCCTCCTCAGGAAACTGCGTGGAAAGGCAAAAAGGTCGTGGAAGTATTAAAGCACATGATGTCAGGGATTCAAACGCGCCCGGCGTTCACCGTGGTGGCACCGACGGTTCAGCTGCGGAATGGGACGGGGTCTAGGGGCTCCTGCCTCCCACCTTGGAAGCGGAAGCTTGGTGCTCAGCGAAGTTCACGTTCCTGTAAGGGAGCCACACGCCTGATGCCAGAGTTCACCACCCTGCTTTCTCCGTTCTGTTTCTCCCTTCTTTCCCAACCCTCCCCTAAGAAAGCAGCCCTGGCAAAGGAACAAGTCAAAAGAAAAAAGAAAAAGAAAGCCGCTTAGATTCTCCAAGTTTGCTTAAATTGGATGGAGAAGAGAACTCTAGATGGCTTTAGCAAATGTCTGCGCTGGCAAATGTTAGAGGCCTTTTTCTTTAGACTCTCTCCCCAGCGTCAGCTCCGAAGGTCTGAAGACCGTTGGAAAGCAGAAGTGGATGGTTGGGAGGTGCGAACCTTCAGGGTAATGACCTAAGGTTTCCTATTAAAGGGGTACTCCCAGTTACCCTACTGCCCTAGCATGGGTTGATGGGTCATTGGCCGGGGAAAGCCTCAGGCTGGGCCTCTGCCGTGCACGGCTGAGTCAAAGTCCCAACTCTGGGATCACTCTGACTTTGACCATAAAAAATAATCTCACTTTGACATTGACATTCTAACTCTAGCAGAGTGTGAAGCAAGAGCTGCTAACTTGGTTTGTTGATGGAAGTCTGGGAGGCCATGCTCTTGCCCTCTCAGGGAGAGTTCACCATTCAGGGACACCCGTAGTCCTGTAAAGGGGGAAAAGACACTGTAACGGTCTCCCAAGGGAATGCTCGTGGTCCAGGACTCCACCGCCAGGTCTGTAGCCCCGAGCTATAACAGTAACCACAGAACAATGGCCATAATAGATAAGCCCTTGGAAAACAATATTTATACTGCTGCTGTGTGACTCTGGTTTTGAATACATTCTGTAAGGAAACGGCGTAAGACTAGCAAAACAATAAGTGAAAGAGAACAGAATAATAAGTCAACTTAAATAAAGTCAGCTCCAGCTCTCTTCCAGAGAGAGGGATGCAGTCCTGGCCACATGGTAAATCATTTATTCATCCCCAGTGTTTCTTGAGAACCTGAGTGCTGCTGGCAAGAACATGACCCATTTTCAGTTCCACACCATAAATGTGGTAACATGATCTGATTATGCTCAGGCAATATTTTAAAATATTCCAGTGCAAATTAATGTATTATTACTTAATTTTGAATTTAGGCAAATGTATTTACTGTTAATGAAGAAACCCCTTCCACCAGTCGGCCCTGGGGCTGTCTCCAACACAAACTGCTTTTTTACTGTTAGGTCTTTTTATGGACGGGGAGGCAGCTTTAATTAGATATACAGCACTCTGCAAAACAAGATGGAGCATGCAGGCTTGTGTTACTGTCTCTGTGATTCAGATCTCAAAAATAACATAATGCCACCAAATTAAGGAAGAAGTTGTTTATTGGAGGGAAACCAGGAAGATGCTACAAATTAGATCAAGATGTGAAAAGCAAGCAGATTCATGAAAGAATTGCCATTTTTATCTTGGGACCCTCCAAAAGCAGCATGTGTAGCAAGGTTATCTTCTCTAGTTATCGTCAGTTTTCATTATTTAAAATTTTTAATATATTTAAAACAAGAGATACTGAGTATTCACGTACACTTCAGCTTTGAGTTGTGAATTGATTGCAATGATTTCCTTGTACATGTTTAATTAGTCATTTCTTACATTGATACTTCTGCATTTCCAAATCCTGGCTTCATCCCAGCAGGACCAAAACACTGCTTCATTGGAATGGACTAAAGAATTCTTTAAAGACTTTCCCTCACCATCTCCTTGGTATAGGGTCTTCTATCTCAGATGTCAGTTAAGGCCTTTGTGTGTGTGTGTGTGTGTGTGTGTGTGTGTGTAATTATTTTTGATAGTAGGGAACAAGGATTGGAAATGCCAGCCGTTAATTCTGCTTGTTTGCAACCTATGAACTAGGAGGCATGGCAGACATTGCCCGCCATTTAATCCCAGCTCCATTAACGATTGCTACGTGGCCCCGGGCAGGTAGCTTAACTGGCTCTGTTTCTTCCTCTGTAAAATTGGAATGGTGGTGATGATGATGATACCTCTCTTATGAGGATGACGTAAAGCAGTGGTTCTCAAAGTGGGTTCTCTGGACCAGCAGCATCAGCTTCTGCGAACTGGACTGAAATGCAAATTCTTGGGCTCCTCTGCAGCCCTACTAAATCAGGACCTCTGTTTTAAGAAGTCTTCCACATGATCCAGATGCAGGTTAGAGTTTGAGAACCACTGTTGATGGGATTAAGTGAGTCTACATAGATTATTAGAACAGCACCTAACACACGATAAGCTATATATTAATGAATACTTTTTAAATAAAGAGCCCCATAAGAAATTGCCAAGATATACAAAGCTTAATTTGGGCCAGAGAAAAGCATGCCTGTGTTCCTCCAACAAATAAATCCTGCCTAATCCTTTGTCCAAAGACTAACAGGCTGCCAAGCCCTTTACCACCTGGCCCGTGCCTTTCTTTCTTTTTTATCCATTCCCCCTGGGCACTGTGTCTCCTGCCCTCCCAGTTCTCAGAAGGGGAATTGCTTTTTCACACCTCTGAGCCTTTGCCCGTTCTGTTCCCTGTGCCTGGAGCTGTCACCCACCCCTTTTCTCTGCTTTCTACACTTGCAACCTCCTGAATTTCTACCTACCTTTCAAAGCCCAGCCGCAGTATCCCCTCCTCTGTTCTGCCCCCACCTCAGCCCATCAGCCAGGTGTGCTCTGGGCCCAAACCTCTCTGTACATACCACTTAGGTTTATCATGAGGTGTTGTTTTTTCTTTAGTTGGGGTATAATTGACATAAAATATCATGGGGTTTTGTAACTGTTTACTGTCCCATTTTCTCCCTTTGCATCTTAAACTCCTGGAGGGCAAGGCTTTCATTTTATTCAAATTTCTCTTGATGCCACTTAGCACTGAGTTTGCAAGTTGGCAGTCCAAGGGCTTGCACCACGTAGGCCCTTTAAGAATTTGAATTAGTTGAGAACATTTGAAAATTGGAAGATTTCATTTTTTTTTGTTTAACTGTTCTATTGAAGTGTAATTTGCATATCATAAAGTTCACCCATAATACATGGTAATTCAGTGATTTTTAGTAAATTTATGAAGTCGGGCAACCATTGCCCCAATCTGCTTTTAGAATATTTCCATCACTCCCAAAAAGTCTTCTCTTACGCACCTGCCATCAGTCACATTCTAATCTCCTGTCCTTGGCCACCAGTGCGCTGTTTTCCATTTCTATAGATTTGCCATTTTGAGAGGTGTCAAGTGAATGGAATCATGCAATACGTAGTCTTTTGTCTGGCTTCCTTCACTCAGCATGTTTATCCATGTTGTAGCATGCAGTAATAGTTTATTCCTTTTTATTGCTGAGTAGTATTCCAGTATATAGATAAATTAGATTTTCTTTATCCGTTTACCAAGCGATGCACATTTTATTTTCCAGATTTTTGCTGTTATGGACAATGCTGCTGTGAGTATTTACATATATCATTGGGTGGAATGCAAGTTGAACATTTTAAGGAACTATTTGTTTTCTGAAGTGACGGAACCACATCAAGACCAAAAGAACAGGCCAGCGCCCCAGAAGCCTTCTTGTGCTCCAGGAGTAACCCCTGCTGACTCCTTCTGGCGTCCTTATTGTTTCCTCTTCTTCAGCTTCACGTAAGTGGAATCATACAGGGTGTGTTCTCTGTGCCTGGCTTCTTTCACCAGCAGCGTGAATAGTAAAGAAAAAGAAACGGTATAAGAGCAGCTCCAATTTTCTAACAAGTGACTTATTCATTGGCCTTGAGGAAGCCAAGATTGCCCATGATGGGATAACCCACCTATCGTTAACTACCCACTTTCCCTTCAGCCATGGACAGGCAAGAGAAATGACGGGTAGTAATAGCAGTAAGTGCACTTTCCTGTGAGAGATAGCCCAGTATTTTTAAAAGCAGAGCTACATGATCGCTAAATGGATGGATGCAAATGCATGGCCTTTGTGCTGTCTGGAGTAGGGTCTTAGGGACCCTGCTAGGCCAGGCCTCAGCCCTCAGCTGCTGGACTGTAAGGAGGTCTTGGGCTGGGTGGCGGGTTCTAGGAAGTGGCTGTGTATCTGTCATTGCAGAATTAGCTCAGCGTTTTAACATCAGTACAGAGAGCTGGCTGAACGTTAGCGTGGCTCTTCGCCATGATAGTATGAAGGCTGGGTGGTCTCTGCTGAACCTGGCCACAAGCTACTCCAGCACCATGTGGGGGACTACGGCTCAGATGTCCTGATGAAGGTGAGACTGGTCTGTCCCCTTATAGTCAGGAGGAGTTGGGACACTTGGCAGCACAGACCCCACAGCTGGAGTTGGCATCTGAGAACTGAACAGTGCAGAGCTGAGCCATCAGGGCACAGATGTCAAAACAGCTGACGCTTTTGTCCTTAGGACAGTCTTGAAAATAAAGCTTTACTTATTTCCAGCTCACACAAGTCTTTTTAAGTATCCAACCCTGCTTCAAAATCAAGGCGAGTTAGGCATTATATAAACATAAAAATAAAAGCAGGAGAGGGAAAGTGGATTCAAGACTTAAGACCACTCTTCTAAAAATAGTCCCCCTGTATTCACTCCCAAACCCCACTCCCTGCCAGTGCAGCCTATAGAGACCAGCAAAACTAACTGTTCACTTTCCCAGCCTCCTTTGCGAGTAAGGGTGACCATATGATCCAGTCTGGCCAGTAAGGTCTGAGTGCAATTCAACTGCAGTAGTGGTGGTATTGGTGGCAGGGAGGGGCGGGGGCGTTGGGAGTTGGGGAGCGCTTTTGCTTCTCTGATGCAAAGGGACAGCTGCAGCTGTTCCTGGCCTCCCCCCTTTCCTCCTGCCCTAATTGGGGGTGATGCCTGTGATAGGAGCTACCATCTTCCAGCCACAAAGGAGAGGCCAAGGGAATTGCAGCCATGCTGGCTCTAGACCTCACGAGCTGCTGAACAAATGCTAACAGCTGTCTGCTCCAGACTTTTTGTTCTGGGGGAAAAAAAAATAATGGAAAACTCTGTTCATTATGCTTACTTAGAGCTGAAAGCATTCTTAACTAATACAACCAGTATAAACCATTACTTGTCATGGATGGGCCAAAGGCGGTGGGGGGTGGGGGGCGAGGAGAGGATTTTCCAAACCTCATTAATACACTAGAAGAAGCTGTGAACACTTGTTCTCAAAAGCAAGGGAGGGATCAAATCCTACTGGGCCAGGTCAAAGCAACACAGAAGCCAACTATGTTTTGCAGTGTGGAGTCGGAAATCCCAAGGGCTGACATTTCTGGGCTAGGGCTGCAATTGTTTAGACTTAGAACCATTCCTAAGAACTTACCCCTTCCAGTTCCAAATCAAGTGCTTCTTCTGAATCTCATTTCTGATTCCAGTCTTCCTTTTTATGGGAGGGTCCTTGCTCTACTGGTGATTAATGTGCCGTTTCCAACGCTCCTCCAAACCCAATTCTCCCAACAAATTCATTGACACTGTGTATATTTCTAGAAGGCAGTACTCAACTTTGTTTTAAGCAGGGGAGATTATGAGTAATTATATAACACAGACAACATAATGTTGTTTTTGATAATAGCAACAACATATAAAATCCTTAGCATTCACGTTTTCAGAACTGTTAACTCTTATTTCTCTCCTAGCTTTTAATTCATGGAATCAAGAAAAGGAAACCAGGAAATATCTTCAATGTTTCTTGAGATTTGGGCCCCGAAGTCAGGGGCATACACTGTGGTAATGAACAGCAGTCCCGTTCTAACTGAAGAGAAGCCATGCTCAGACTTTCCCCCAGAGTTACAAGCCACAGTGAGATAAAGCCAACCGGGACATCCGTCTCCCACTCTACTGCTTACATTTATGTCACTCGGATCTTAGCTTTGATGTCGCAGCCCCCAATGGCCACCCCACTTAGATTGGGTAGCCTCTTCGGTAATCTCAGAACACACCACAAGCCATCCGGCATAGCTCTTCCAACGCACTATTACAATGGTCTCTTCCTTTCTCTCTAGACAGCAAGCTCCTCCAAGGTGCAGATGAAAGTCCTTCACCATTATGTCCCCGGTGCCTGTCACACAGCGGCTACTCAATAAACACTTGTTGGGTGAATACACAAGTAGTTAAATGTATGGCTTTCAAGATTCAAAAGTCCAGTAATGAAGACTCTAAATTTAGACCATCCTACCTGTGAAAGCATTGAAGAAATACCCTTTGTCCTCAAGGTTTAATTTAACAAAGTAATGTTGAAGGAGGGGGAACCACCTGGACTTCAGAAAGTGATTGAAAGATTGGGCTGGAGATGTGATAGAAGTTATTCAGACACCCACCAGGATCCCATCATTTCTTTCTTCTTCTTCCCCTCCCCCTCCCTCTTCTTCCTCCTCCTCCTCCTCCTCTCTCTCTCTCTCTTCCCCCTCCTCTCTGTCTCTCTCCCTCTCCCTACCCACACCTCTGGAATGACCAGCCTGAAGTTTTACATGTTCTCCTCACCCAGTCCTCTGTTCTGTCCCTTTGGACAGAGGAAAATTGAGGGTGTGGATGGTGGTGACAGAAGCAAGGACGGCTGGCGAGCACGGAGCCCTCCTTTCAGACACACACCCCCCTTACTCTGCACAGGGACTTGACTCACCCAGAAGATGACTAAACTCTGACCCTCAATTGGTACTCGGGACCCCTCCCAACAGGGGCCGTCTGTCTGGACCTGATGCTAATTAGTAGATCTCACTCTGCAATAAGGAAGATGGGTGTGAGTTATTCATGGTAATCCCCATGATTCCTAAATAGTGAACGCTCAGTTATCTAAGGTAGTGGAGTATTTCTGTGAGCTCAGAGTCAAGAGAAGGGCCAGAAAATGACCAAATGCAATCAGTGAGCTCTAGCTAACTCTACACCAAATGAAGTCAACCAAAAGGGCCTAATTCAGATTTCAGGGGCTAATCATGGTCCTAAACTGGAATGTACTGTCCCCAAATGTCTATAAACTCAGGCCTGAAAAGTTCATTATTAATATTTTTAAAAGGTGTCTTTTAAAAGATTAACCCATTGTTAGTTCTGGTAGGAAAATATCAGTTTTATTATCACTGTCCTCAGACGTATACTCAATATCCACAATAACCTACACCAGCTGAAAGGCCACTTAGAAAAGGAGAAAGGCTAGGGACTCTTGGTCCTGAGGCCCCGTGCAGGACTCAGAGCCAGCTACCCGATCATCCTAAGCAGTGGGGACGTGGAAGCTCTAAACCATGTCTTGCCCTCAAGAAGGTTACAGTTCCTTTGCTGCAGGTGCCCTAGAAGAAGTGTCAATACACAGCGTAGTCATGCAAGATCCTTGGTTTTAGAGACAGAAGAGGAAAAAGAAAGTCTCCACAGGCAGATATGGACATTGCTTTGGACTGATAGCTCTTGCCTCTGCAGCTTCCATATCCACCAGTGTCTCAGTTCCACAAGGGCATGAACCTCATGGATTCTGTTCACCGTTGTAGCTCCGGAACCTTGACTGATGCAAGGCACAGTTAGAGCTCAACAAATATTTGTCAAACGAATGAACCAGTGAGCATCCTGTGTCGTGTATATTTGGAAAAAGAAAACTGAGAAGCAGAGAAGTAGACTGATTCATTTGAGCTGCTAGTCACTAGCTCAGCGTTTGCCCATAGGACTCCTTCCAGTTAGTTGCTCATAAAACAGAGCCAACCCCCTGTCCTGGTGTTCTCTAACATCTTCTAGAAGGTAGGAAACTAGAGAAACGGGATTAAATGACATACACATGTAGAACTAAAGAGAAAACTTGACTCGTGTCCAAAAAGCAGTATCTACTATTCACAGCATTACAGACATGAAGAATATTCCTTAGGAGGAGTAGAAACGGGGTAGAGCCTGGACTTTGATGTGAAATGATGGCCTCCAAGCCCCCTCCTGTTATGCTGGGCTGCTGCTTTGCTCCGTAGCATTGCATACATGCGTTAATTCTCTCACATGAGTAGAGGACATAACAAGGAATTTATATAGGTCACAGACTCTGTTAAAATTCCAAACAGAGGAGCTGCTAATGAATTTAGTTTAGGGTGTCTTGCCACCAGAAAAATGAGAGACCTTCCCTACACACCTTTGGCTGTTGGCTCATCAAGAAAAGTCACACATTTTCTCTCTGTGTCAAAATGAAAAGTAAAAAAAAAAAAAAAAAGGCCAAGTGCAGTTGCACTTCTGATGGGCTGAGGACCGGGACTGTTTTTAAATTCAGAATATGTTGTGAGTACCCTGGAGAATCATGAGAAAGTTCCACTCAAGAGAAGGGGCATGAGGTCAGGACCCTTTGTTCCATGTCAGGGACACGTCACAGGGTGCAGACTGAGATGCTGGGGACCAGGCACATGCTCACCCATGGGAAAAAGAAATTGCCAATGTTTCTCTTGTTTTTAACAATTCTCGTGATGACTTGCCAACAATTTCTATCTTTGCTGTAGCTGTTAGATTCACGAGCCTCCAAATGAAGGTCCTGGTTTGTATTTTTACTATATTGTAGGATCACCTGCATTGCAAATCCTGTTGGCTTTTCTATGTGGGTAATCTCCTGATGAATTTCTGAGGTAACTCCTTTATGGATAGGTGGGTTCCAAAAAGCCTTAAAAGAAACCTCAGTCCAGTAATGTGACTTTGGATCCTGCCAGGCCCTTGCTTTCCTAGAACTCTGAAGGCAGTAGGTGCCAACTCTGAATCTGGGATGGGCTACTCAGAGCTTGGTCAAGGCCTCGGTCTCTCACTGGTATTCCGGGAGCCATAATAATACCTACCTTAAGGATTGCAAACATTGACCTTGAAGGTACAAAGGTTAGAAGGGCTGTAGCTCTCCTGGCATGGCTGTTCATATCGAGAATGTTCATCCCTCTATAACCAACAACCCCCCTTTCCTGCCTTTGGGGTTCCTACCCTGAAGAACCCCACATACCCTGACACAGGCACATGAGGTATGTTCGAGCAAGTTCCCCGTAGTATCGCAGAAAATCTGGAAATAGTCTAACTGTCCACTGGTGCTTAAAAACGGAGACCGTGGAATACGATGCAGCTACAAACGGTGGGGTGGCCCTCTGCTTTCTAACAGAAAGTTCTTCAAAACATATTGAGAAAAAGAAAATCGCAGAATAACACACAAATACCATATATGTAAAACCCCAAACAAAATAATCATATGTGATTTCTGTAAGACTATATGTGTGTAAATACAGTGCAGGTGTCCTGGGCACAGCACAGCCAAACAAGACGTCAGCCTTGTTGGTGATGTTTTGATTTTTTACAAGGTATTTCATGCATAAAGTAAAAACATCACATATAATAACAACATATACATAGGTAATATCTAATGTCTACAGCAATGTATAATTTATAATTTATATAATAAAACTTATTTTGAAATACTTTATTACACTTTATTATAGTAACTTATAATTTGTATTTGTACTATAGTTTATAGAGAAAGTACAAGAGAATCATTCTAGGGTGTCAAACATGCGGATTCCTAGGTCTTCAGCCCCAGATGTTTCCATTTCTGTGTTTGGGCTATGACCGGGACTTTGCATTTTTAGCATAGTGACTCCGCTGCTGTTGGTGGTCCAAGGCCCACACTTAGAGACCATTTTATCTTAGAAGGTTCTCCTCCCACCGTGAGGCACACGTGAATCACTTAGGGATCTGTGGAAGCAAGATCTGCTGCCGCGGGCCTGGGGAGAGGCCCAGTGTCCTGTCTCTAACACACAGATGCTGCCAGTCCTTGGGCCTTGCTGTGAAACTTGACTTGAGTTGGCTTAGAAATGGGCGGAAGCTCAGTGGGAGCAGGAAGGACCTCAGAGAGGGGGGCTAATGTGTAGAGACAGACTTGGGGAAGCAAGGGGGACCAGTTTGACCCAAGGGGCGGCAAACAGAGCCCGGGGAGCACCTGAATGTCTGGCTGAGGACCCAGCACTTGGTCCATCACAGCTGCTAGTGGCTTTAGGAAAGGGCCTGGTGTCAAGGGAAGGAGAGAATAAATGTGGGGCGGGAGCTGGGAGGGCCAAGGCCATGGTCCTGGGCACAGGTGTGTCTGGGGAGCAGCCATGATCCAGCGCTGGGCCTGAATCAAGCCAGGCCCCAACGTCCCAAGTGGGGGTGCGGGGTGGGGGAGGTTCTGTTCCCTCTCCAGGGGCAGAATTGTGGTCCTGAATTACAAGACGGCTCCAGAGCTGCTTGTATTCTGCAGCGGCCAAATTGCAGCTTTCCACGCTTAGGGGACCAGGGGAGGCTATTCAGAGACAGAGCCAGTGTCACTTCCCTCTGTGTGAAATGGCACTTTCTCCAACTTGGTAGAAGAAAGTTTTAAAATAACAGGACTCAGACCAGCCCATGGAACTTCTGAGAGGTCATCAAGACAAAGTCCAGAATCCAGATCAAGACGAGAATGTAGGATGGGCTAAGGCAGGGACAGAGCGTCGCAAACCCTGGCATTGCTGGGTCCTGTTTGACTCTCAAGTTGGTTATTTCACTGACTCTAAGTAGTTCATTCTCTGCTTCACTCCTGTCTAGAATGACTTCAAGAGCAGCAGGCTCCCATGAGCACCCATTTTGCATTTCTGGCTTCAGAGGCAGCCTCTCCTACTCTCCCAGCAGGCGGCTGAGGATCAGAGAGGTGTTGCAGAGCTGTGGTCTGGGACACAGTGAAGGCAGAGACATGACCTTCCCGGTCCTGCCTGACCACACGCCCCCTCCTACACCGTGACAGTGACAAGAGGTCTTCAAGGGACCGAGAGGACGCGGCGTTGCCCCTTCAGCACCTCCATGTGATCTACATTGGCAGCGGAGCTTTTGAGCATGTGCCATCCGGAGATTACCGTCCAATCTGTCTGAATTGCATCTGGAGGAAATACAAGCAGACACCTGCATTAAAACTTGACAGCCCAGCTCCAATTGCAGCTTAGTGGAATTATCTTTGCATGGGAACAGTTACATGCAAAACTGAGAATCCAGCTCTGTTGCAGCAGGATGATTATGGGTGATTATATTCTATATCTTTTACCATTTGATCTCTGTGGTACCGCTGTCTTTCCAATTGAAAACAAAACTTAGCACATACGTTCGGATATTTTCTAAACCAAGCTATTTCATTATTTGTAATAAAACACTCTGTTTTCTAATTAGAAAAGCAATTCACACTATTATAGAAAATAAGGAAGGTACAATAAAGACAATAAACATCACCCGTCATCTCTCCACCCAAAACGTTATGGTTTGTAGCACTGGAAAGAAGAAACTGGATGAATTCTTTCTCAGATAAACTTTTTATTTTGGAATAATGTTTGATCTACATAAAAGTTGCAAGGTTAATACAGAGTTCCCACATACCCAACACCCAGAGTTAATGTCTTACACAACTATGGGATGTTCATCAAAATGGAGAAATTCACATTGGTATCAACACAATGCTATTAGCTAAATTACAAGGTCTATTCATATTTCCCCAGTTTTTCCACTGAGGTCCTTTTTCTGGTCCAGGGTCCCATCCAGGGTGTGACATTGAGTAGACTTAGTGCTCAGTTTTTATATCTCCATTCTCCCCAAGTGCACTGTGCAAAATGCTAATAAGAAAATATTATGTTTATATCATTGGATATTTTTTGAGCTGCAGAATCAAGCATCGGATACCTACCACATTTGTGCCTGAAGTGTGGTGTGACAGATGTCTTCGTCTTTTTGAGTTGCTACAAAACACCACAAATTTGGGCAGCTTATAAACAGCAGAAATTGATTGCTCACCATCCTGGAGGCTGGAAGTCTGTGATCTGGGTGCCAGCACGGTCAGGGGAGAGCCCTCTTCCAGGTCACAGACAGGTGAAGTCATTGTGTCCTCACATGGTGGAAGGGGCTAGGGATCTCTCCAGAGCCTCTGTTCTGAGGCACTAATCCCATTCATAAGGGCCCCATGACGAAGCACCTTCAAAAGGTCTCACCTTCTAATACCATCACTTCGGCATGAGGAATTCAACACATGACTCTTGAGGGACACAAACATTGGATGAAGCAGTAGGGAGTTTAGCAGAGGCTCAGGTGTGGGGCTGTGGAGGATGTTTAAAACCCTAGTAGACAGGGGTGCAGGGTCTCAGGGCCCCAAGTGCATGGCCTGGGGAAGCCACTGTTATTTCCTCTTTAAAGGGCAGAGAACATACGTGGGGACAAGTATCATACTGTGGTCACCAAGAGGGGGCCAGAAGAGAGAGCTGCAAACCTTCCTTCTTCTTCACCTCCTCGCCTTTGTTCATTCATTCAACACCTATTTCTTGTACGTCCAACACTGTGCTGTGCGGGACTGAGGATGCATCTGGGAACAGGGCAGGCACTGTCCCTGCCTTCATGGAGCCTGTCTTTCTTCAAATGACCCCACCTATAGCAAACAAAGGGCACAATGAAAGCTCTGCTAAGTGCCATCAGGTGTGGCCCCGGGGTTCAGGAGACCTCATCTGGGTGTCAAGGAGGGTTTCCATGGGAAAATGACATTTAAGCTCAGTTGAATGGTGGGTAGGGGATGTTCAGACAAGGAAGAAAGGGAAGTCCAGGCAGAGCACACACTGAGGTGGGAAGATGAGCTGGCAGGGGCCCCTGTGCAAAGGAAGGGGCCCCTCACAAACTCAGTTGAACGGATGAGTGAAGTTGTCAGTTCACAGTGTATTGGAAGGGATGTTTACTTAATAGAATAGGAAGCAAACCAAAAATACTTGCCCTAAAGCCCCGTTATGGCACTCAGTTTCCAGTCCCTATCAAAACAATTGTTCAGCACTGACCAGTACGGCTCAGTGGGTTGGGCATCGTCCCGCAAAGTGAAAGGTGTTCAGTTCGATTCCCCATCAGGGCACCTGCTTGGGTTGTGGGTTTGTCCCTGGTCAGGGCATGCATGAGAGGCAAGTGATCCATGTTTCTCTCTCACATCAACGTTCCTCTCCCTCTCTTTCTCGCTCCCTCCCCCTCTCTCTGAAAATAAATAAATAAAACTTTTAAAAAAAGAAATTCTTCAGCATCCCTTGGAGTCTCCAGGTGACTACCTTCTCTCCCTCAGCCGTGGGTTGAGTGGATGGCGCTCTGCTCACCTGGCTCGGACCAACCCCCTACCTTGTCGGTTATACCGCCCTCCAGGGCCAGGTGGGTCCCTCTCTGCTGCCTGGAGCTCTGCTGCTCTGGCTTCAACCTCAGCTTTGTGCATTGTGACTGCTCAGCATTGTCACAATGAGTCTGTTCACAGCAGGACACACCCTTTCCTCCTTCAGGCCTCTGTAGCCCTGAAAACTTGCCTGCACGACTGCTGCGAAGTGTCCCGTGGCAGCAGACTATCGAGAGACAGCCGACACGCTCAGCAAATTTGGAAGGCCGTGGCGGGCTCCCATGTTTGACAGGAGGCTGGAGAACCAATCTTGGAGCTCTGACAGGCTGGGCATCAGAAGGGGTATGGCCTGTGTGCTGCTGCTACGATGAGCATGACCCCCGCCTGCCCTGGGGTCCCTGCACCCCTCACACCCGCATCAGTATCTGCAAGGATTGGCCTGGGCAGTGCAGGAGGACCTGCCCTTTTGATTTCCCTGACTCCCAAGACCACAGACTAAGACAAATCCCGAAGAGTGCCTGGAGTCGAACAGGACAGGACGTTGGATGCAGGACAGCTGGCACTATGACAAACGCCCACTACTGTCATTTTATTTCTTCGGCCATCATGTAATGACTGCCCAATAGGAGCCAGGCCCCATGCTAGGCCTGGGGGGCCCCAACGTGACCACAACACGGAGCCTTCTCCCCAGCAGCCCGCCTTCACTCGCGGAGGGCAGCAGATGGAAACGTCCTGGCACCTTACGTGTTGGGAGAGCCTCGCAGCGCGAATGCACGGCTGCGTAGGCCGAGGGCAGTTCATTCTGCGCAGGGAGCGCTGGGGCCGGTTGAGACAGTTTGATAGTAGCGTTAACACCGGGGCTGCGTCTTGAAGGAGGGGTCTGGCTGGCAGGCGGCTGGCAGGCGTGTTTGGGCAGGAGATGGGAACATTCCAGGCAGCGAGAACAGCAGATGCCAACGCATGGAGGTGTGAAGTGGGCCCAGGGTTTAGGGAGTTGTAAGTTCTTGGCTGTGGCTGGAATTCCCAGTTTCAAGGAATTCTGGCCAAAAAAAATCAAGGTTGCTCAAATAGGGCTAGGACATGCCTGGACTTTGGATTTCCTTCTCTGCAGCCGCACTCACAGGGTGGCCCCCGGCCAAATGCAGCAATGTGTATCTGAATTTCAGTGTCAACTAACTGAAACAAAAGACAACTGAAAATTCACTTTTTCAGACACAATGTCTACATGTCAGCTGCTCGATAGCCACAGGGGTTGGGGGTTATCACACTGGACACCATGGCTATAAAGAGTTTCTGATGATTCTAGTGAGCAGGGCAGCACCAGGCCGCGGGAGTCACAGGAGCATTTTCAGCAGGCAGATGACATTGTTCTATTACACAGCGCCTGCCCTGTGGCCACTTCAGGATGGCTCAGAAGGGCGGGGGCACGACAGAAGGCAAGGGGTCCGTCCGAGGACTACAGCAACCGTCTGAACAAGAGGCTGCTGGCCCACCAGTGTCCCCTTTTGCCTGGGACTTGTTCTTACCCAAAGCTGAGTGGAGAATTAATTATTCAGGGTGACTAATGGATGTCTCACCTCGGTCCTGATGTCCGCTCACCCAGCCTGAGAGACAGGCGTCCCCCAAGGAGCATAAACTAACAAGTTTGGGCAGCCAGCCCAGTGGGAATGGGCTCCAGTTCACCTCCAGCGGATTCTGGAGCTTCTGATATAAACCCAGGGGGAGTCCACACCCCCCAATGCAGAAATCACATGCTCAAGACCCTCCTCACTCACACCAGCGGATGGAGAAGACCCACGGTTTGCCACCATGAACGTCAGGTCGGGTGTTCACCGCACTCCCCAGTGGCCCATTGTCCTCATCCCCGAAGTTGCTGGAAGCTGGGAGGCTAAGCACGCAGGAATGTCCTATGAGCCCCAATCAAGGCAGTGAGTGCTGTGCAAGTTTACCAGCTGTCTGCAGTTGTAGACGAGCCGATGGAAACACTGACACGTCTTTGTTCCACTGGAATTAATGACAACACGTTCGATGTGCCATTGATTGAGAGGGCACCCCTGGCAGACCCCGCTGGAGACTTCCATGTTCCAAGGCAGGGAGTGTGCCCACATGAACCACGCTGGGGGGTGTGAACATCACCCTCCTGCTCCTGGCTGAGTCACGGGCAGATCTGGGAGTGAGAAGACCTGGTCCAAGACCTAGCTTTGCTGGTCACCTACAGCAAGATTTGTTAATGATGCTTCTCCCATAGACCCATAGTCCTCACTGCAAGACAGGCTCAGTCCTAAACACGTAGAGGTATTAGTTCACTTAATCCTCACAAGAATCCATGAAGCTGGTGCTCTTATTCTTGTTACCTGACAGACAAGGAAACTGAGTCATGGGGGATAAGCCAGTTGCCCATGTTGATGTATCTGCCGGTATTCAACCCCAGTCCTCCCTCCTCCAGCTCCAACATCTGCACATTGCGAGCTACTGAGAAGCACAGAAGAAGTGTAGGCCGAAGCCCCGTGGAACCTTCCATCGCCAGTGGAGTGTGAGCGTTTCTGGTGTGAGTGCTGTGAGTGCCAAGATGATGGTGATCCTGTGTGGGGGACCTTTCCAGACGGGCTGGCACAAGAACCGTCAGCGCACACCAAGGCCACACCCCTCATAACTACCCCAGACAAGGAGGTCTTGCGGCCCTCATCGCCTGAGACCGCCATGATGAGGTTCCTAACCTGGGTCCTCCCACGCCCTTCGAAGTGTCATCCCACGTCTCCACAACACCCTGTGAGCATGTGGCACGCTGGCACAGAGCTGGCAATACACACCTGCAGGCGTTCCCGCTGGGCTCAGTGCCACCTGCCTGTGCGCCCTCCCCTGCGGCTCTAACTGCGGCCAGCTGCCCACCCCTGTTTCTGTTCTGCCTGCTTCCGCGGGCCAGCGTGGGGGTGTCTGAGGATGGCTCTGATTATTGAACACACAGCTCAGAGGGGCGACTGCTACAGAGGACTGAGTCCATCTGAAAGATACCACTAACCCAACTCTGGCCCTGGGGCTGAGTCTCGCCATCTGCAGAGCTTGTTTGTAGGGTGAAATTAGTAACCTGCATAAGAAGTTTTGTGTAATGGAAAAGTCCAAAGGTATCGTCAGTCTAGCTTGATCCAGGGGCTGAAAGAGTGTCATTCGGACTTGTTTTCTTGGTCTCAGCTCTGCCATTCACGTTTGAGCTCCCTGCTGTGCCTCTCTCCCTGTTGAAGGCTGCAGAATGACAGACTTCAGGGTCTCACTCAGTGGGAAAGAGTAAAACGCTCTTCCAATGGCTTCCACAAAAGTTCCCAGGATTTACCCCGATTGGACTGGCCTAGGGTGCGTGCCTGTCCTGGAACCAGTCGTCGGTGGAGGGTGAACTCTACCCCTGAAGGATGAAGACAGGACAGGTCCTTAAACAAAAGTGAGAAGTCTTACTAGACAATGGCAAACAGGGGCCAAGTAGCCGGAGCACAGACGTCCAGGGCAGGTAGACGTGGAAATTACCCTCCACGAGACCTGGCGAGGTGAAGGGGTGTCTGTGGGCCACACAGCCAGAAAGCAGCAGAGGGGGGCTCTTAAACCCATCCTTCCATCTTTAATGTTCTTAACGCTAAAGGTCTTACCAACTGGCCTCGTGGGCCACACCCCTTTCTCCAGGCCTCCCCCAGCTGGCATCCCTGCCTCACACCGCAGCCAGGCCAACTCAGTCACCTGGCCAGGCTTGGACCCCGGCCTTCTTGTCCCAGCCCACCTCGCGAACGGGGCTCAGCCACTCGGAGGCAGAAGCTCCCTTCTTTTTGGATCAGTTCTCATAGGGCGGGGGCCTTTCAGAATTTCAACTCAGCTGACTATCTTGCTCCCCAAATTCCCCTTCCTTGTCATTGACTTTAAAAGCAATAAAAAGGTAGGGGAAAGCACATTGGGTGCTCCTGACATTGGATGGTTTTATAATAATCTTAATGACCTGTAGTTAGTAACAAATAGTGAGGCCCCTCTCTTTCTCTCTCTCTCTTTTTTAATTCTATTTTGATTTGGGATGTGGTTATAGTCAGTAAATAGTGAAATTCTAGCAGCAAATGCTGTGACTCTTTTATCTACCTGCAGAGAGAGAGAGGTGAATTCACCTGGAGTGTATTTTCATTCTAGGCCCAACACAACCTTTGACTTTTCTGGCCCAAGCTTCCAAAATGAAATGCAGGCAACCACTAAATGCAGGGCCATTGCTTTAGTTAGAGGTGGGACGGATGTTTATTATTTGGTTTTTGAATTTAAAATATTTTAGTCATAGTAATACAAGTGCATGGTCATGAATTAAAGAGAACAGAAAGAGCATACCGTGAAAAGCAAATTTCCTACCCCTGTCTCTCCCCCTCAGGGTGATCTCACTCATCAACACCTGCCTAGTTTTTCTGTGATTACCTCTACGACTGTGTAATCTTAATAAACCTTTTTCATGAACATCACTTTCCCCTGCGTCTTACATCAGGTTCCCCAAAAGCAGGGTAGTTGGGTGCTTATGAGTTCTTGGCGGGGGTGGGGGGTATCAGAGGAGGAAGGGAACAAGGGAAGCAAAGTTGGAGTCTCAGCTGGAGCTGACTCCAGCCTGATCCCATGGGAGCTCTGGATGGAAAGTGCATCAGGAAGTCGATCCCCCCATGAGGCAAAGGGAGTTCAGCCAATTGTGGGCTGGGCTGCCCTGGGTGGTGCTTAACCTCTCCAAGGAGCCAGCCCTGGGGAAGGGATCACCTGTGAGTCATTTACAGCCAACACCCAGTGGGGGTGGGGACGGTGCATTGTAAAGGGGGTCTGAGTGGGTCTTTGGGTGATTCCTTTGGAGTGTATTCCAAGAAGTGGGGTCACTAGATAAAACGGTGCAACGTGTATGTCACTCTATAAACCTGCTTCATGGTGCAGAAAATTCAGGCATTAAGACTCCACCATGAAGAAATCTATCAAATGTGACAGCCAGCGAGGCCGAGGCGGGCCCCTGAGCTGATGGAATGGAACGCGGTATGGCCAGGTTTGGGGAGGATGAGAGAACTATCTGCCAGGCCTGGAGAGCCAAGGGTGGCCTGCAGAGCACGGCAGGTGGGGGGGGGGGGGGACAGGTATCGAGGGGAAAAAGCTGCTGGTGGGATAGAGTTACTGGGTGTCTGGCCATAGTGAGTACCCGACACTGAACGGGGAGGTGGCCGAGCCTGCGGTTGGGGAGCCTGGGGGTAAATGTCTTCATGTTGGAAGAAACCAATTATAACTGTACTTCGTTCCTCTGTTTCCTTTATCAAATATTTTATTGTTATAAAAGTTTCAGACAAATCAGAGAGGTACAACACAGAAAGACATGGCCTTTTATTCCCCACCATAAACCCATTGGCCCCAGGAACCACTGTTAATAGTTTGATAACGGTAATAATTGTTCTTTTGTTTTGCTCCTCATTTGGACGGAGATAAGTTCTTCCTCCTCCTCTAAGCTTACAGGTGTTTTCAGCTTCCAGAATCCGTGGAGTGTAAAGAATAACACAGATAAAGGACTGGATCCAAGCAGAGCCGTCCTCCCAGGCAACAGCCCCTGGAGGACTCTGCTCCAGCCTTGGGAGAGAGACTCAGACTATTGTCATGCGACCTGGTAATTTGGGATCAGTTTCTACACTTCTCGCATCCTCCTTCCACACCCCTGTCCCTGTTCAGAGCAAAGAGGCATGTTTTCTAAGGTTTCTCAGCCACTTCTTTCTCTGCCATAGGTCATCAAAGATGCATCAAGATCATCTCTCCAGTTTCCATTTCTCAACGCACAGTGTTATAGACATTGCTGTTTTCCTTCAAGGTGAAATAATATAGCAACGTGTTTCATCCTAAGGAGTCAGGAAGGGCACTCCTATTTACTCCAAATCCAAATAATAAGGAAGTTCAAAGAGCCAGATGACATTCTGCACCTCACTTCTCTGAGAAGGAGACAGATACAATGCGAACTTTGAATGGGGAACTGAGTCTCCAAAGCGACTCCCAGAGCAAGCTGCAGTCTTGCCTGTGGTTCCTGACACACCTGTCTATATCTACAGGACCACAGGAGACAATCGAACAATAAGCAGGAAAACATCCAGGCTCTGCCAGGTTCTGGCCCAGTGGGGGCCATGGAGGTTCCGGTTTTGGCAGGCAGAGTTTGGTAGGCAGATCCACCCATTTACTGGATTCATTGAACCTTTACCAGGCTAAGTACTCTGTGGGATCCTGCATAGATTAAATACTCCAGCTGTTTGGTTTTGAGGACACACTCTACAACATGTAGAAATCACAGCATAAGTAACCGTCATGCAGAGCAGCGTAGACGTGAAGAACTAGAAACGAAGTTCAAAGTGATGGAGGAATTACATGCAGGAGTTAACAGCTTCTATATGGGGTTGTATGGAGGGCTTCTTGGAGGAAGAAGAGGCATTTGTATGGAATTTTAAGGATGGGTGATCACTGGCAGGCCGAGTAGAGACTGGGTGGGCTGGTGGGGACAGACACTCTAGGTGGGAAGAGTCAGGAACAAAGCTGCGTGGGCCTGCATTACAGCGGTATGTGACATGGTGGGATTTCATGCACACAGTGTTGAGTGACAGAAGCCAGCTGCTGAAGACGTGCTACTTACTGTAGGACCCCGTTGTATGAAGTCTTAAAAAAAGGCAACCTGAACTGGAGCACTTGGAGACTCGCATTTAGTGGTCAAAGGGCTAAAGGAGAGCAAGGGAGTCTTTCCCAGGAAAGACCAGCGGAGTTCCCCTTCTTAGCAGGGAGGGAGCACTGTGGCCTGTCCACTGACCTAGGGGACGGTCACATGAGTGCCTATTCTCCAATAACTCACTTAACTCTGCAGGCGCGCTCCAAGTACTTTTCTGTGTGTCTGCTCTATCTCATAGCAGCCCACAGAAACCTCCTCTGCCCACACTCTGCCCCGGGCGGAACAGTGAGGTGTCCCACCTCTCCCCGAGGGGGTTTGTCATCTTTGGAATTTAGATCACCTGGTTTCCTTGTGACCGTGGCTCTCTGCTGGTCTCAAGAAAACTTGGTGGATTGTCTGCCTTTTCTCATGGCTTGGGTCAGAGTGACGTTCTCCTGTTACTTTCTATGTCCTACGTGGGATTTTTATGTTACATCTCAGAAGAAAAACTGGTTTGGAAAAAAAAAAAAAGAAAAGTGGAAGGCTGCCCAAGAGGGTGCCTGAGGGATTGTCAGGGAATCGAGGCTGAGGGCTGGGCTGGAAGGAGGCGGGGCTTGGAATGTCAAGCTGGGCAATGTGGCTGAGTTTGGAAGGCCGTGGGGAGCAGGAGAGGCTGGGCATGATGCCACCAGCAGGGGCTAGGGCAAGAGTCCAGTGGAGCCACACAAAGGCCTGGGCAGGAGAGGGCAGGGGAAATGGGGCAGAAGGAGGGACATGAGCAGCATTTGTGGCTGATGGGGAGGAGGGGTGAGGACCTCAACGGTAAGAGTCTAAGCGCATCCTGGGCAGGGGTAGTGTGGGAGGCATGACAACATATTGTCAGTCAGGAGGTGATGGTCGGGGTGACCTTGATACCTCATTTGGTGCCAGGATAAGGACATAGGCAGACAGTTGTAAGTAGGGAGTTCTCAATATCAAAACTCCTTCCCAGAGCTGCCAGGGATTAATGAAGAAAGCACAGGAGGGTCCAGGGATACCTAACAGGGAATGTGCGTCCCAGAAGGTGAGCCGCCCCCGCCGCGTACCTCCATGCCATGAGTTTGTTCCTGGCATTCATATTTAATGCCCTATCTTCTACTTTGCAGCCGATTAGATCACTGGGTTGCCTCTCACAGCCACCGTCTGTTAGCAGCTATCTTTCCTCTCGTTCATCATCTCTCGATGGCCCTGCTGAGGTCCATGGGTGTAGGTCCCTGGAGCCCCAGGGATCTCTGGCTTGGTGTCAGGTCATCAATACATGTTCTATTCTGGTAGCCTCATGCTCGCTGGAGTACGAACCGAAGGGCTTACTCCTAATGTTTGAAATTCAGAAGAGGAGCCCTGTGTTATGGCTGCAAGCAGCATTGCTTGTTCTTTGACTGTTAGGAACACCTCGGCCCTCACCCTAAACCCCACTCTAACTTTTTATATCTGATTTCTTTGAATAGTTAATGCCTTAAAACTTAGGTTGCAACTCAGCCAAAACACGCGGGGCGATGGGGAGCAGTTCCAGTTTGTTCCGAGAACTGCTGAATTAAAGTCTTCAAAATATAAAAATATAAACGTCAGTGTGTTGGCAGGGGAGTTCTTTATTTTCTAATGGTCTGGGTTTCATTTGCATAACGTGCTTCCCTGCCACTCGGGAGAGAACTGAAGAATGTTTTTTGTGGTGCCTTGAGAGTTCCGGGGGACCGGGGTGGGGGACAATTCCACCAACTTCTGATGCATCTCAGGGAGGCCAGGCCAACTTATACATTAAGATGAAATGGACCCCTACAGAGAGGTGAGTCACTAGGGCAGAGGCATATGACAAGAACAAACATGGTATATGTACAGGTTTGTTGGTAAAGTTTTAATACTCAGGGGCAGCAAGGCCTTGGTCTTTTTCCCCCAGTCCCCACACAGATGCTAGGGAGTAGGACAGGACCCCAGAAGCTCAGGACATACACCTTCTCTGGATGCTTCCTTGCGATCTGCCTTTTCAGCACTGTGATTATGGCCTTTTCATAAAATGACGGAGCTATTCCCAAGTCTGCCTGTGGCATTTCCAACAAACCAGCAGCGAGAAGTGCTTGGTTCTTCTATTGCGCATTGAAACTGGTGGGACTTACTTTATTTTACCACGTCCTTTTCTTTTCTTTTCTTTTTCTTTTTCTTTGTCCTGGTATTGTTAATTTTTTCTTTATTTAGACGGTTGAGCAAAGTCAAGGTTTAAAAAAATTTGATGGGTAAGGTGCATACAGAAACCAATATAAAGAGCATAGCTCTTAAATATTCAACTCAGTGAGAGGTGTTTGCCAGTGCAAAAATAAATGAAGACCACCCAAATGAGAACAGGCAAAGGCTGTTTATTCAGAGCTTATAATAGCAGGGGTGTCCACACCATCACTGCCTTTGGCAGAGGCTCCGAGGCAGGCAGAGAAGAGGGGAAGGCTTTCTCGTGGACAAAGGGAAGGGCTGAGTGTGCCCTGATTAGAGGCTGTGGGCGTGGTAACTAGGAGCAGGGCATCCTATGTGACTAATTATAGAAGCGTGTCTGGTATTGGCTTTCTCTGCTTGGTATTGACTTGGAAGCAGCTTGAGGAGGCAGTGGGATGGAGGGGCTAGCCAAAAAACAGGGCAGCTGGCAGGAATGGACCAACTCCTGGCTCCGTTCCGGACCAACCTCGCCAAGGCTGCAGTTCGGCTCCGCCAGGCTTCTTATGTGATCAGAGTCCTATGGTCATATCTGGTCTGGCCATTGTTCATGTGCCTATTCTGTCTCTCACGTGTGTATATATCCATGCCCTCACCAACCAGAACAAAGTGAATCTTGATCTGTGTGTTTGAAATGTCTTTAGTGTGAGTGAGTACAGGGTGTACAAAAATGTTTAGTGCCACTTCCTATTTACGGAAGGCCCCCTGTCCTTAGGGAGGTTAACTGTTTAAAGTGGCCAACATAATACAAGGAGTTACATCCAGGAAAAAATGCTTGCCAGATGTTTACACAAGATGCAACTTTTCCTTTCCTTGTTGTTAAGTTTCTCTAATTGAAAGAAGAAGAGAATGTGAAAAGAGGAGAGAGGACAAGAAGAGTGGAATCTGGGTGAAAGGGGGGACCAGGAGGAAGTCCGGAGGTGCTGTGCAGAGCAAGGAAGTGTTGGGGTCAGAGGGAGGGAAGAGGAGAAGCCCTGATGGAGGAGTATGGGGTGGGAGATATCTAACAGGGAACCAAAGACTTGGTTGCCATCACACTCTACTCTGGACTACCTCACTCCTGCTTCTCCAGAAATGCAATTCTTACCAGGGTACATGGCCACCCTGAAAAACAAAAGACTACATTTCCCAGTCCCCTTTGCAGTTAGGTATGGTCACATGACTATGTCCTGACCAATAGGGTGTGACTGGAAGGAAAGTGTGCATCATTCGGATTGCCCCCCTCTTCTTTACTGCAGGAAATTGCACACAGGGGGTGAGTCTTCTTTGACCATTCAGACGAGGGCAACACCTGAGGGATAATAGAGAACAAGATGAAAAGGGACCGGGTCCCTTTATCAGGAGCCGACATACCTGCCCTGGACAGGTTATATCCAGGTTGTTAAAGGAGAGAGAAGTAACTTCCATGTTGTTGAAGCCACTGTGCTTTGGGTCTCTCTCACATGATGTCATCTGTGTCTGTGTGGCTTCCCTTTTCGATCTACCCACATATATGCTCTGCCATAAGGAATAGAATTTGGTACTTTGCCTCCCAGTACTCCCCTTGGAATGTGCCTGGAGATAAGCCTCCGGTCTTACCACAAATGTGTCCATGGGAGGTAGCCTAAGGGGGAGCAAAGCAGACACAGTGATGCCCATGGGCCTTTTGGCCCTGGCTTTATACCATCCACCAGCAAGCCAACGTGTTCCCACACTTAAACCCCAGACTCCCACACAATGGGAGCCAGGCTCACTGGAGGCTTCGATTTGAGGGTTTCGTTGGCATCTTTTCTTGCATACAGCTTGACGGTTTTAAAGCTCAGGACAACTTTTTAGGGTCCTGAATGGAAGCATCTGCGCTAAGCATCCTGGTTCTGTTCCAAATCTAGTTTCTGCTCATCAGCTGTGTTGATAATAATGTAGGTTTACTTCTTTTCATTTTTTTTTTTCCAATCTCTTAGCACCAGGTTCTAGAGTCAACTCACGCCCCAGGACACTTGGTGAACCTCAAGGAGGCCCGGCTCCCAGCATGCCTAGTGTTTGTAAAACAAGGACTGCTTACTCTCCTGGCCTATTGCACATTTAAATTACCATTCATGAAGCTTCCTGAGATGTTCCAGGCACAAGCCAGGACCCACAACACTGTGCTGTATTCCAGTGGGCCTCTTACACTGCTAATTGCTGGGGTTCCACCATTCCTGGCCCTGGTTTGTACTGAAGGTGGCCAAACAATGGCCTCTCTACTGTTTCCCCTTCCTGGTTCATTGTTGCCAGACTCACTGTTCTCAAGACTGGAAGTCATTCATGCCAGCTGAATCGGCTTTGTGTTTGGGGCATGGCCTTAAAGAAAGCCAAATCCATTCTTGACCCTAATTACATGAAATATACATCAAAAGGTTTCCACTGGGTGAATTAAACTAATGCCTGCACTGCTACTTGAACTGCTCCTTCTCACTGTAACTTGATTAAGAATCATTCACGGATCTTGAAACATCATATATACCCCCCCACCCCACCCCCGCTATTACACACAGGGTTCCTCCAGGAGCTGCCGCAATCGGAGTTCAGTGCCAGGACTCTCTACTGAAAGGGACTAAGATGAATTGTGGGCTGAATTTAAAACTCAGAGCATTTCCAACAACAGAACCTGGGCTTCTCTCCCCTCTCTGTCCCTTTTTCTGTGTCTCGCTGTCTCGCTCTCATGCACAAACACGCTCTTTGGAATCTTGGTGCCATCTTTGCCCGACACAACTCCTTCCCATAAGCCCATCCTTTCTATCTGCTAACCAGCAGGGTTTGGCTAAGGAGTGGCTTTATTTCAGGGGCTTTGGGACTCCAGCATTCAGCCAGCAGTCGTGGGTTTTCTTGTTTTGTTTCGTTTTTTGACTGCATTCCAGATGGATGCTTCCGGCCTCGTTGTTTACCATGGGACACATGCAGGACCTTGTTTCCCCTCATTCTTCTTTTGGCCCCAAGTTTCTCTGTGTTTCAGTAGCCACGGAAATCTCTCCTCTAAACACATCCTGTCCAACACAAAGACCAAAAAGATCCCCGACTAGAAGCCCAGCTGCAATTGTCATGTTGTTTCTTACTGCCCAAGTGAAGCTGATTCTACATTCTAAGGGCACGCGTCCTGCTGGCCAAGAGGGGGCATGAGATTCTGTTGTAGGATGAGAATGTCCTGATTGTACTTCATATCTCCGAATGACTGCCAAACCGTGATACACATCTTGTTCTTTGAGATACCCACATGAGAAGATCAAAAACTGGTCCCGTTGCCAAGATGACAACTGGCTTGACAATGATGGTCCCTGCTCTCCACATTTGTGCCAGCATTTCCCAAAGCCCCAAATTCACTGATGCTCTCTGCAGAAGGTTGAGGAGCTCAACCGTCCCCTTTGTCCCACTTTATAATGAACATCGGGGCCCAGATGAAGACAATCTTCTCAGAAAGGTTTCATTCCTGTGCTTCTAGGACAATCCCAGAGGGTCTATTCATCTAAGGAAGACCCAGGAAACTGTAAACTGGCCACCATGCTCCAAGGCCAGAAGAGAGGCAGGAAATCGCTCTCCTTTCTACAGGATTCTCTGTATAGACTTCCTAAGGGATGCGTTCCCTCCAGGTGAGGCGGTCCTGGGTTATAGGCTATGTATCTCACATGTAAATTTCCTGGCCTCCTTCCCAACTTCTGCATGTGCTCTCTGGGTCACCATGGCCAGGACCTCAGCTGCTGCAGCACACAGTCATTCCCCACAGTCACTCTTCTGGATAAACAGAGCATTAACCTTTTGAGACCCACCTTCTCACCCCTTGCTTATCCTCAATTCAATTCAACACACAAATATTGAATGCCCACTCTAGGCCAGACCACACAGACAGTGTGTTCTTAACTATTTTTGAGTCTTGAATCTCTTTGAAAATCCCAAGACAGTTGTGGACCCTCTTTCTAGAAAAAATTGAATGTAATACAATTTTTTTCAGCAACCTCTTGAAGCCAGACAAAAGACTCTCTGTTAAGATCTTGCTGAATGAAGAGAAAGTTCACGAGACTTGGACACATGTGGGACCAAGACCTATCTCTGCCACTCACCAACAGTAGGACCATGGGGGGAACTCCCTCCAATTCTCCCAACCTCAGTTTGGTCAACCATCAAATGGGACTGGTAATAGTTGCCTTAGCCTCACAGGATTGTAGTGAAGTTTTATGAGAGAATGGATGGGAGCCTAAAAAATGTTATACCTGAACACTTCTGCCTCCCACGCATGAGAGTTAATGAAGATTTCAAAATCTCAGTTGTTTGCAAGGAGGGACATGAAGCTTTGTGAAATTTCAAGGTGGGCTAAATGTCAGATTTTTGCCATATTGGATCTGATCTCATAACTACTCAGGGACAAGAAGATGATCAGATATTAGGAACGATAGGGGTCTCTGAATCTGGTTAAGGCTCTGACCTCACCTTGGGGAGTCCTCCACTTCTGGAAGGATTCCTGTTAGTTGATGTCTCTCTGAGGACTGCAAGGCTCGCAGGGGGAACCCGATTCAGCTGGAAATCTGATACAACCATGATTCATTTAGCTCAGAACTAATTCAGGGGGAAGCTTGTATGGGGTATCGAAATGTACCCCCTTCATCATCAGAGCTTTAATAGCAGTTCTCGAAGGGTTTTGCCCTTCTTTCAGCTCTCCCTAGATGATGTTGTGTTGAGAGTTTTGATGGTGCTGCCCGAAGTATGGTTGGTTCCAAATATCAGAGCCCACATCCTGTTGTGAATAAAGTGGTGAAGGATCCAAGGCTTGGTTTCCATTGGCCTGGGGTAGTTTTGCTGACACTTGAACCTGGAGCTGATATTCCACCAATAGGTGGGAAATTAGGAAGAACTGGAAATCTTCTGCCCCAAATATGGACAGAATCGGTTCCCAAGAGGTTTCTAGAAGCTCTTCAAAATGACATTTGGTTTTGTTTACTTCTAAAAGCTGAGTGCAGCAGCTTGGTGTACAAAAGGTATGTCAGCGGCCTCATGTGCCAAAGGTTGGAGCGTCACAAAAGCTTGGGAAGCCAGGAAGGGAGGAAGTAATGAAGGCCAGCAGAAAATCAAAGCAGTAAAGTCCAAAGTCAGGGGTTCCCACATGAACAGGAACTGGCTGTGTGGCTCACCATGAGAGCGGGAACAGGGTCTAGGAGGGCAGAGCACCCTCTTCACGGGGACATTCCATGGGATGTATATGAGGACATCAACCTCCTCCCTTGTTTAAGACTTTTCTGGGTAGAAAAATATTGCACTAAACTTTTTTTCCCCAGGTGAGAAAACAAATAACAACAGGATTGGTTTTTTGGAGAGCCATAAAGACATTGTGTAACATTCATAATTAAATCATATAAATATATACATAAATAGATTTAAAGATACAAGAAATATTTGTATTGGGCTTTACTGCCAACCTCAGACTTGGGAAGGCTTTCTTTTAATCCTCACAACAGCCCAGCATGGCAGATAAAACAGACAGCTTTTATTAATCTCACTATGGAATGGAACTAAGGCTCTCTGGGGTGTCCAAGACCACGGGCTGTCCCGTCTCGGCTTTGTGGTTCACTTCATGTCATCAGGCCACATGCAGGAGATGAGGGAGAAGCTCTGAGTCAAAGGCTGGCCAAGGGGAAAAGGATGGGAATTGGGGACAGGAGCCCTACGAGGTCCCGCATCATGTGCCAGAAACACCAGGTACAATCCAGGGCTCCTTAGGTCTAATGGTCTGAGGGACAAGTACTAAACGCGGCTGGGCAGGGAGGGCTGGGATGGCAAGGAGGCCCCGGAGCGATCTGCAGGGAGTCCTGAGGAATTTGAGAAGCTCACATGCCGCGGTGGGAGGGTTGCAGCGGAGGGTCCAAGGCTCCGCTTCATTTGCCTTCGATGCTTTGACGTTAGAACTGGTGCTGGTAGTCAGTCCACTGGTGGGCAGGGAAGCTCCAAACCCAGGTTTTTCTAGATCCCTTGGTCCACCGCTCCTTGTACTTCAGTAAATGCGTTTGTGTAGAAAAACAGAAAAACTATATATGTGTGTTTTAAAAAGTTGTCTCTGACAGTGAAACGAAAGCCATGCATCAGCTAGAGTCTAGTTTATGGGTAGGATATACACGACCCCAGTCACACAAATGTGCCACCCGAAAGGGGCCAGAAGTGCTAGAGAGCGTGGGCATCATGAGCCCAAGCTGCCTGGGAACTGAAAGCGAGGCGGTGGAAGTGACCTCCCAGCCTCTTGGAGCCAACATGCAGCTTCACGTAGGTGACCCCACCAAAGTTTCTACCGTGTTGATTCCCAAGTGTGTTCATGAGAACTGGAGTACTTTGGGGTCAAACACAGTGCTGGGATAAACAAAGAGTCCGCAGGCTTTTCACCGTGGACTGTTCAGAGCTCTTAATACGGCGAGGTGCACTGTGCAGTTTCGGGGGGGGGGGGCTCCCGGATACAGGGATTCCCAGGTTGATCTGGCCATGGGACTCTCGCCACATGAGCATCTTGGGAGAAGGCTGTGCTGTAGAAGAAACATTGGCTGTGGCACAATTGGGGTCTTCTTCCATTTTGTATTCAGACCAACAAAGAAGATGTAGTTCTTTTGTTTTTCTAAAACTGGTCTAATCTTGCCCAGAAGAGCCCACCAGTTGAGTAGCAGGAGTAAGGGGGGTAGGGGCAGCAACCAAGGTTTCTCAGACCCAATTCATTTAAACAGTCATTTAAACCGTCTTTCTGGGTCTTCGGGGGACAGCGCTCCACTGCCACCATGCTCGTCCACGGTGACATCTAAGGTTAGGGGAGGGGGCTGGATTTTGCACAATGCTGTGGTATCGGAGGGACGGTGGGGTGGTTGGGTAGATGGGAGGGCCACCTGCTCTCAGCCATGGAGCGGCTGGCTGGGGCTGCTGCATGGACGATGACCACTGGGTCTGGGTGTTTGTTCTCCCAGTGTCCCCACTATCCTCTGCTGCCACTGTGACTCAGGGACTGGTCTCTCTCAGGCTGACTTCGCCCAGCATTTTCTCTGCTGGCACCACGGAATGTGTTTATCGAATTAGCATAGGTAAGTGGCACATTGGTCAGGTGAGTTTTGACAGGGCAGAACGTTCAGGAGAGCTCCACGTGGTCCAACATTGCTGAGAAAACCCTGGTCTAGGGACAGAGCAGAGTCGTGGTGAAGCGGCGGCCTCACGCTTGTGTGTGAAGCTTGTGTCCTGCAGCTTCGCTGTATTAGCTCCTTAGTTCCAGGAGGAGGACCGGTCTGGGGAGGCTGTTCTGAAGAAAACTGCAGGGATGCATAGTGCACATAACGATTTTGCCCAAGATTAGCACTCCTTTTTGTTTATTCCAGGGCTAAGGATAAAGCTAAACATTTACCAAAATAAAATCAATCTTGATTTGATTTAACTTCTGAAAAGGGGGTAAATCCAATAGTGTGGTGGTAAATGTTTAACAACTTGCCCTCTGTGCGGGGGGGCGGGGCAGGGGGAGCCCTATTTGTAGGATTTGCTGATTTCTGTGCTGTAATTGCCCTTATTGTGCCCAATTCCGAGCTACCAGTGTAACATTATTGAACGTGGCCTTGAGAAGAAGAACGCACCACCAGCCTCCCGGAACCAGTAGGAGCCAGCTCCGGCACACCATTGGTCGGGGGGCAGGTATAAGGCAACAGGAAGAATCGGGGTGGGAAAGCTCACGTGAGGTTGGAACTGGCTAGGCTAAGGGGATGGAGGCAGAATGAAAAGTAGGCCAGTCACAGAGGACAGGAGTGAGCTGGCACACGGGGAGGGTCGCCCACATGTTTCATAGGGCGAATATTGGTGGAGCTCGGAGTTTCTCTTTTGCGATGCAAGAGCCTTCAGAAACCCAGAAAGTTGCTCAGGAGGCGGCTGCCCGGGATCCGTCGCACCAGGGGAATAGCGCAGCCAGCCAGGCCAAACCGCTCTCCGCGCCGTGAAGTGCCGGACGAGGCGTGCTGGGACCGACCGACGTGGCCTCCGGCAGGCTGAAGTGAAATCCAAGGAGCAGGCTCTCTTTGGTGGGAGCCTACAGGGTGTAAGCATCTTTTCCATCAAGAATTAGTCACTTAGAGAAGAAGGATTCAAGCATATCTGGGTCAGGTGTTCAGTCCATTTAGCCCCAGAGCCAAGAAAAACCATTTTCTGGGCACTGGAAAGAAGGAATAGGAGCATGCCAATTAATAATCAGCTTTCAAATTGTTTCTGCTCATCCAAGGGACTGAGTTTCCTCTGGTCCTCCAAGTTCCACTGGGCAATTGAACCTCATTTCTGCAGAGAGTTTTCTGATGATCCCGAGTAAAGTACCCAGTGGGGAGTTTTAAAGAGAGATGACTTCCTCTATGAAGTCAAAGCTTTACCTGCAGCAGGGTCTTCAGGAAGTCAATCTAGGCAGTAGAAACTGAGAAATTCAGTTATTCAAACCCGGAGGGGGAAACACAGAGCCGTGGGATGTCACATAACCAGGCTGATGGATTTTTCACAGAATCGACGGGTGTTTCGGCAGAATTGTCCTGAGTGGCTGGTTGCTTAGGCATTGTGCAGACACAGCTTTCTTCTCACTCGGTGGGATGCCGATTATATTTTTCTTTATCTGCCAGACGCTAGGGGAAATTAAATCTGTATATTTTAGGAAGGTGCATATAGTTCCTTTGTGAGTGAAATAAAATCAAAGGGATAATTTTAGTAAATGATGAGTGCTCATTTATCCTGATGGGGAGAAAAGAAAGGCTGATTTTCCTTCCAGAGCAGTTACTGATCTATCCAATCTATTAAAGAATAATTGAACCAGCAACAATCCCTTCTTCCATGAAGTATCTACTAATTACGCTGCTCTATAAACAGTTTCTGCTTTCACACATGCCAGTAGCTAAAAATAGATCATTACGTCACTGTGGATGCCGTGAGAGTTTTTGACTACTTCCAGATTCTGAAGATTGCACCCTGAAAAATGGGGACTGGTGTCTGTTTTTTTCCATTCCTGACCGTGCCCTAAGCCCCATCTTATCTATTATGAAACTTTTGCTTTCCTCCAAATTCAAGTTCTCCATTAACATTCTTTCCTGCCATCAATCTCATAAGGTATTACAAAATACACCACTTCCCTTAAAAGAGTCACATATATTTTTTAATGTCATTGAGCAAACTGCCAGACAGTGGACCAAAAAGGCCCCATGAACCCAGCCTGATTCAGTCCGTTCAGGCCTCCTCCATGTTTATCTTGCAAACGAGGGAGTTGGATTATGGGCCAGTTAGGATCAGGTTCACCTGTAACAGAGACCAACGCAACAGTAGCTTAAATGACACATGGAGCTATTTCTGTCCCTTAGAGTGAAGCACGGTGGTAGAGAGTCGGGGCTGGTACAGTAATTCCATGCTTCTCAAAGATCCAGGCTCCTTCTGTCTTCTTGCTCTGCCACCCGCCCGTCATGAGCTTCCACCTCTTGGTCTAAGATCCAGCCAGCAGACCCGCATTTCCGCCATCAGTGGAGAAGAGCATGTTGCCTCTCTGAAGTGGTGCCACCAGAAGTCACACCCAACACTGTCACTTACGAGGCACTGGATAGCCACAAGGGAGTCTGGGAAATGGAGTGTTTGTTCTGAGAAGCCATTGACCAGCTGAACATTGGGGATTCTTTTCTCATGAAAGACAGGGAGACCAGAGGAAAGGGAATAGCTATCTGTCCCTACTGCATAGGACATTGGTGGTTTCTAGACAGTGTCCTCAAAGGCCTAGGGCTTTGGCATGTTGCACAGATGCTCCTGTGGACTTGGGATGAGGGGGATGTGTGGGTAAATTTGCATAGGATCACAGAAAACATCTCAAAATCAGAGCATATGAATGTCTGTTTTTAAAGTGCAACTCTATTAAGGCATCTCTGCTGGGTGGTAGTGGTCTGGACCAAGAGCCATTGGCAGTTGACTGGTAAGAATTTTGGGCCACAGGGGAAAGGGTGCATCCAATGGCATCCTGAGTTGGGCATGGGAAAATCTGAGTAAGGTGTACGGTGCCAATACTGGACAAGGACCCACTGAGCTGGTGTTAGACCAGCCCATACTGGACAAGGACCCACTGAGCTGGTGTTAGACCAGCCCATACTGGACAAGGACCCACTGAGCTGGTGTTAGACCCGTTTTCAATGTCAATGACATCATAGGGTGCTAACAGAACCAACAGCAGCGGACAGCTAGGCCCTGAAATTGAACAGATAAGATTCTGTAGTTTTCTCTCTGAATGAGTTGTGATCGCAGCGATGGTCACAGCAGAGTTTCTCAACCTTGGCATCACAGACGCCCTGGGCTGAATGATTCTGTGTTATGTATGGCTGTAATGTGCATTGCAGGATGGGGAGCAGCATCCCTGGCCCCTGCTCAACAAATCCCTCTCATTGCAGAAAGTAAAAATGCCTCCAGACATTGCTAAAGGTCCCCTGGGTGCAAAATCACCCAAGTTGTGAACCACTGGTTAGAACCTAGGTAATGGTGCCCATTTCTGTATCTTGCTAGTGGTTGAATGATTTGCTACCCATTCTTTCATAAGTGGCATGGACTACATATCAAAGGCCTCAATATGTTCATGACTTCGACTTAATAATCCCATTTCTTGGGCTCTGCCCCAAGGAAGCAATTTGTAAGAGGCCTTCTGTCCAAAGATGTTCATTGCAGTACTGTGTTCAATAGAGAACAGTTGAAAACTACCAAAAATATTAAAATAGTAGGAGAGAATAGTGGGTTCATGGTAGATCCATGAACCCACTGAAATGTGTTAAAGAGTTTATAATAACATGGGAAAATACGCTATAATGATAAGTGAGCAAATAAAAACCTACCAAAAAAATAAATAAATAAATAAACAAGGAATTCACTAAAGTGGTAGATTCTGAGGAGCAGGATTAGGCGTGATTTTTTTCCCCCTCCTTCTTTCCATATTCCTGTAATTTCCCAAATGTCCAAGCTCAATATAAATGACTTTATATCAAACTACAAAACTTTTTAAAATCCTAATTTAAAAAAAAAAATTGGTACTCAAAGGAGGGAAGCTGTTCCTAGAGAGGAGCGCTTGTCCTGTAGGATCCATAGATCATTATGGGCATTCCTGTACGCACGTGCTGATGGGAGACAGGCCCATCGGATCTTCCTTCCTGCACAGAGTTGCTACCATTGCACCAAGTGACCCTCCCACTCGGGCAACCACCGAGTGAACCAAGAATCCCTGTTCAGGGCTCTCATAGGCTGGGTAGAAGGAAGCTCAACCACCTCTGAGAAGGCTTGACTCCAGGCGCTATCAAATAGGAACCTTTCCTATTAGACAGTGAAAAAAATGGGGCCAATCAGATCCTGTCTCGGGAAGGGTGTATGAAGAAAACACCCTGAGGAGGTATGTCTGCCCACCCCGAGTGGTTAACAAGAACCAGACCATAAAGCCGCTATGGATCCTGAACAATGAGAGCTATCATACTGCTCCTCCAGGAGGCCACGGAGATGGATTTCTGTACTTCTTCACTTTCTTATGGGAAACTTGTACCAAAGATCTAGGCAGAGGAGGACCCAGCGTCTAATGAGGCTTCTCTCCCTTCCAGTGTGTGTACTAGACATTACCTGGGCAGAAAGAACCCTCCTCCTGACCCTAATGGCCCCAAAGGCCACTGTACAGATGAGCGGCATGGGAAACCTGTTAAATTCCAGATCCCTGGCATCTCCCCTAGATAATGTAATAGTCTTGAAAAGCAGGGCACTCAGGAAATTGCATTTGAGAGTTCTCAGGTAATTCTGATGCACAATCTGTTTTGGAGGCATTGTCTTACCCGCTGCCAGAAAAAACTACACCCTCATGCTCTAACTTGAAGCAATCCTTAACAGTATGATGGTTCCTCAAAAAATTAAACATAAGATCCAGCCATTCCACTCCTGGGAATACACACAAAAGAATTGAAAACAAGGACTCAAACAGATATCTGTACTACCTGCTCAGAACAGCATTATTGACAATAGCCAAAAGATAGAAGCAACCCAAGTGACCAGCACTGATGAATGGAAAAACAAAATGTTATATATATATATATATGACTATATGTATATATATATATATATGATATCCTTTAAAAGGAATGAAATTCTGATCAATGCTACATTGTGAATGAACCTTGAAAATATTATGCTAAGTGATATAAGCCCGAAAGAAAAATAGAAATATTGGATGGTTCCACTTGTATGAGAATCCTGGAGTTCTCAACTTAATAGAGACAGGATGTAGAACGAGGGGGCGTTGCCAAAGGCTGAGGGGAGGGAAGAATGGGGAGTTATTACTCACTGGGTACAGAGCTCAGTTGGGGAAAGTGAGAAGACAATGGAGATGGGCGGTACCGATGGTTGTAAAACAACGTGAATGTACTTAATGCCAGTAAACTATGCACTTAAAAATAGTTAAAATGGTAAATTTTATGATTATGTATATTTTAAACAGACACACAAAACCTCAACAAACCAGAAACAAGAGCAACCACCACAACGAACCAAGTCATTCTTTCTAGCAAGAGAATGAGCCACCTCAAATCATAGCCAAGAAAATAAGTTTTCCTCTTCTTCTTCTTCTCCTTCTCCTCCTCCTCCCCCTCCTCCTCCCCTCTTCCTCCTCCTCCTCCTCCTTCTTCTTCTTCTTCTTCCTCTTCTCTCTCTCTTTCTCTCTCTTTTGTACAAAAGCACTGTCAGAGACCAAAATCTTTAGAAAAGGAAATTCGTTCAGAATAAGCTTCTTTTGTCAAATCAGGGTCCCTTATCATAAAATAAACAAAGAGAAACAGGAAATGGGAGACTAAAATAAATTTTCTGTTTAGGGATGTGTTTCCTTCCTCTCTTATAAACATAATTTTTCTGTGCTGGTTCAAATAGATTTGGTGACTCTGGGGTCCCCATGTAGTGGGCACCCACAGAAGAACCTTGTTTCTTAAACCAGGGTGGGTGGTATGATCTACTTGTTAGAGACAAAAGTGAGGCCAGGTGGTGAGGGACAGTGTGATATGAGATGTCATGAGTGGAAGGAGGTGTGATTTCACAAACATGAGTGGCTATTATTAGGGTGGTAAGTTGCTAATCATTGTTTTCACTGAGGGTGAAACAAAAAAAAAATAGTGATGTTTAAGTTAAGATTAGGTCGGGCCGCATGTGGGTGAAAACCCAACAAAATAGTAGCTTAAATAACACAGAAGTTTGTCTCCCCGTCCCACACATGAACCCAGAGCTATGAAGCCTGGGGCTGGTGTCGTGGCTTTGTGAGGTTTCTCAGACACCCCAGTCCTGGGTCCCGTTTCTCACTCTGCCATCCTCAGCCCACCGATCAAGGTGATTATTTGACTATTTCGGCTTCAGCCATCGTGTCTGGCCCAGGCAGAAGAGGAAGGGGTGAAGAGGCCTGCTCTTTCCCAAATTGGAAACTGTACGCAACACTCCCATTTCTCTCTCCCTGGCCAGAACGTTTTCTCATGAGCACACCTTGCGGCAAGAGTGGCTGGGAAATGGGACCTTTATTCCAGGGAGCTGTTGCCCAGCTAAGAAGGGGGGGGGGGACTGCTATTGGGGAGATGACCAGCAATCTCTGTCACCTGGAAGCTTGGTCAGAAACAGGACACAGGGAGTTTCTTCTCAGCTCAGGTGCCTCCAACCTTCTCCATGAAATTCTTCTAGGCTTTCTGGTCTGATCATCTCGTTTTAATCCCCACAACTTCTCTGGGTCGCTTACAAACAAAGTTACTAAGATTCCAAGAGTTTAGGTCACTTATCCAAAGCAGCTCCATTGGCCTCCAAAATCTTTGGAACCAGCCCTATGTGGCCCCAAACCCCTTCCTCTCCAGCACCAAGAGGGTAAGTAGAGTCCAGCCTGGGGAGGCTACGGTGGTTGGTTGTGGGTCTCTCAGCACTAGGCATCGTCGCCTCTAAACACAAGTATCTTCCTACCTCCAAAGCCTGCTGTGTGGGAGCCCGGGAGCCCATTGCTCAGCAAACCATGCCCATCACTCCAGCCCTTGTTCAACCCCGGAGGCTTAAATACATAGGCTGGGCTGCTGGCTGGATTGTTTTCTGGGTTAATGTTAGCATTCAGGAGCAGACTCATCCTAGGTGTGACTACTGTACCTCTTTTTTTGAGACATGCGTGTGCTGGAAGGGTTGGGAGGGTGCCTCCTGCAGACCTCAGAGGGTCAAAGACAAAAGCAGCATCAACTCAGAGCTGCCCCCTCCGCCCCCCCCACCGCCCCCCAAGACTAAGGCATCTCTGGCAAGGCAGGAACTCGTGGAACTGAGAGCTACAAACCAACCGCCTTGGGCTGCCTCTACAGCTTCCTCTCCTGTTTTCAAAGGACTCCCCTAGCGATTAGGAAATTTCATGTTTAAGTTGTTGAGGGTGAGGAATAAGCCAAGAAGGGTCACTTTTTAAGAAAAAAGCTGGTGGCCTGGGAACCGCCTGCTGCATGCCCCACTCCAGGGGTAGGGTCTTTCTTCTTAGGGAGCAGACAGCTGGGAGGAGTTCAGGGGACTTTGCGCTGCTGTGGGGGACCACAGAGGCTTCCTCTCAACTCCAAGGCAGACTCATTCCCTATGAGGGTGGGGCTGACTTTTCTAGAAACACAGCTCCCATGAAAGAGGACAGACCTCTCACCTGGACTACCCGGCCTTCTGGCCATGCCAGAGAATCCCTCTGGAAAGCACTGAGTTTCTGTTTTAAAATGCCTTTTCAACCAAAACACCCATGAAAGTAAATGTTTATTATTTTAAAATTTTAGAAAATAGAGATAACAAAAAGGAATGAAAAATTGCCTGCTATTCTCTTACCCAGAGAGAACAGTGACTCACTTTTCATATAGTTTTCTAAGCACATATACATGTATGTTTGTATGTATATGCATGTGTGTATACATAGCTCTTGAAAAGGAAAAATAGAATTGGACTATTTTATGACCAGCTTTTTGCCACTTAGCAAATATATATCTACAGTGTTGTTTTTAATGGAATAAAAAACATCATTTAAAAAATTGCACCATCATTTAAAAAATTCACTATTGTTGGGCAGTAAGATTAGTTCGTTGCTCTATTTTTGAAAAAATATTATTATCATGATCTTAGGGCATATCCTTGATTGCTTCCTTACAGTAAACTCTTAGAAGTGGAATGCTTGGTAAGCGCTTGGCAAACTTTCAGGGTTTTTAAAATATATATGGTCAAATTCATCTGTGGGAAATCTGTAATGATTTGCATTCTTATCTACCATGTATGAGAGGACTCCTATATCTTAGTTTACACTTGACACTACGTTTTTCTTGAAAGTTCTGGAAAGTCAGTGACAGTCTGTAATCTTTGGGGAAAGACCCACACTATCCTACACAGTACGCTTTCTTTTTCCAACAACCCCAAGTGAGAAGCCAGGACCAAAGGCCGCCCCCAAAAGGAGCCAAAGGAGACCCAAATTCAGTTATGCCTGTGTGTCAGAGCGTCCTGTCATCTCCCTCAGTCTTTGAATGCACACCTGGCCCGACAACTGCCTGTTACGTGTGACCTGGGCTGGGTTCATCGCTGACCTGGATAGAGAACACTTCGGAGCTCATTGGCTGGTAGCCTTCTGAACCATCTGGTCCCAGCTAAACAGGCTCCCCACGCGGCTGGAAGCTTCCTCACTCAACTAGCTTTCTTCTTGCCAGGTTCCTAACCAAAACAAACAAAAAATTTTCCTACCTTACACTTTGCACAAAAAATAGAGGACATGGATTTTTTTTTTTGCATATTTTTACCTGTTAGCCAAGCAGCTTATTTTTTTAAACCTTGGCAATCCTACAGATTCTGTCTCAGCTCTCTGAAAGTCCCAGGAGAGAGCTGGGGGGAGAACAGGAGGGAAGGACAAACGGATTCTCCTGGCCACGAGGAGGTGGGCCTGAACAATTGGCCTTGAGTAGTTAGCTCACTTATGTTAATATTTTCAGTATTTGTGGTTGGGGGAAATGCCAGCTATCTTCAAAACTGAGATTCTCTTCTTGGCCACAAGTGTTTTTTTCAAACTGCTAGACTTAAAGCAGATTGCTCTTCCGAGAGCATGAGCTATTTTTGCATCTGTAACACTACAGAGGGCGCACACCTGTTTGTACATACGTGCATGCACATGGACACTGGGGTCACTAAGTTGAAGGCAGAGCTGAGAGACGGTGAGCCTGGTGTTCTTCCACGTCTGCACAGGTGTTAGCTGTGGGACGAAAGGCTCTCTTCCTTTACAGTTACTCATTTCTCCAACGATATTTTGGAATCTTAAAATCAGTCTTATGAAACACAATAGATCTATTTTAGAACCCTCTATTGTTAATTATGTTGTTTTTTTTTTCTGAATTCTTTTGAGTCGGGCATTTAAATATTTAATCATGGAAAACATCCTTTTGGAGGGTCCACTGTGGACAAAGCCCTTGGCTGGGTACTGGGGAAAGCGTCAAGACAGAACCCCTAGTCCAGCTCTGCCACCGCAGCTGCCATGAAGGTGTCCCTTCGCTCTGCACAGTCTCAGTTTATGCACCTTTCAAACATGGCCCCTGGGCTTATTGTTCACAGGACACTAACTCTCCTTCACTTGTAGGCTCCTCACAGCAGGGTGGGGGGCATCCTGAGCAGGCTCCAGCGGGCGTCCCGTGCCACCGGTCAGAGAGACACGTGGCTCACTCTGGAAGGGAAGCAGGTCAAAGCTGTGTGAGACTGTCTGCCCCAGCCCCACATGCAAGCCCTGGTAAACCTGACACTGCTGAGGTTCCCCTAAAGGTGTCCGTCCCATCCAGCACCTAACACAGTTTGTAGTTATAGTTGTGCCTATATTCGAAAGTTTTATTATGCAAAATTTCAAAAATACACAGTATAGACAGAAGAGTATAAGGAAAGCTCAGGCTCCAACAATTTGAACTCTGTCCCCTGTTACTCCCTGAATCCCGGATATCATGTCATTTCACCCATGTGTTTATTTGTAATTGCTAAGGACTTTTTAGAAATAGAACCACCAAAATTAAGTTATCAGTTGATAACATCCTTTTTTTTTTCCTACTGGTAAGGGTTTAAAAAATTCTAGAATGGATGCATTTTTCTAGTCTTACAATTGTGTCTGGCTGGTTTGGCTCAGTGGATTGAGCGTCGGCCTGCGAGCTAAGTGTCGCTGGTTTGATCCTCCAGTCAGGGCACATCAGAGAAGGAAAACTCTGACTCCAAAAAACCTCCGCTGCCTTGCGGCATACCTCTTCAGGGAAAAGGCTAAGGGAGTAAACCCCGACAGAAAATCCGGAGCCGGAGTCCCTAAGGCGGTTTGACGTTGTAGTCAACACCGGCAACTCCTGCGGCGCACCTGAAGCCAAGCTGTATTGACTCCGTCTTTCCCTTGGGCCCTTCAGCTGCGAAGAGAGGGGGGGTCTGCTGCATGGGCAACAGCAGACCCTCCATATCACCCTGCCCAGGCTCTGTAGCTTCAGCTTCACTGGAGAGGACACTCCAGCGTCATCGCAAGATGTCGATTCAACACGGGAGGAGACAGATACCGTGTCACTCCCGAGTTGGACTGCACAGCCATTCTTGGCGGTGCAGATAGACTCTTAAGAAGCTACACCATCGTCTCTCGAGACGGACGGCTGCCGACGACACCAACAATTTCACTCCAGCTGTCTCCTGAGCGGCATATACCACGCACAGAAATCCATCGTCATCCTTCTCACTTGCAGACACTTTCAGAATTGGTATGGATACCCTCACCATTCTGTGCCCATTCACTAACAGGAAGAAGGCTTGATTAGCATTGGGCTGTAAGTGCCTTATGATTATCTTGATGAGTTCACTCACGTTGGCATGATCAGGTACAAGAAACCTGGTTTTACCCAAGGACAGGAAGCTGCTTCTCACCCTCGTATTGTTCTGTTATCACCAGGATTTTGGTCAGAGGCTGCTCTCAGATAAGTTGGACGTCTACTCTTTGTTCAAAGGTACGGCGCTGCCTGAAGGTCTTCTCCAACGGCATGGCTTGGGAGGCTTAGAGGGGGTGACGAAGCTGAGGGTCCTGGCAATTTCAGGTGGTAGCGGATGTGACAGTCCAATTGAGTTCTTATTTCTTGCCAGACACCATGTTAAAATAAATTTGACCATGTCAGCGAATGCTTTTACTCGTGGAGAAGTGGAGGCTTTCGGAGGCCTTGGCAAGACGCAGAGGAAGCGGGATTTGGACCTTCTCAATAAGACTCCATACTCCACGCTCTTAGCCAAACTCCACCCTACAGGAAGGACAGGTGCTCCACTGTTACACCTTTTTCTGTTTTTAGTCCCTGGATCCACCCCCCACCCTTTCCCAGTACCAAGGACAGCTGTTGGAGGTCAGATCATGTCGTTGGAGGAGGAAGAGAGGCTCAGTGCTTTCCAGCCAACAGGAGGGCCAGCTGGCTCCAGTGTTCCTCTTTCTCTCTCCCGGGCTGTGGCTGGAGGTGTAAGAGGGGGTGTGCACTCTTCTCCTTCATTTGCAAGTAATATGTGTAGAGATTCTAACAGCTGACCAGGCCATGGACCCTCACAATGACTTTGTGGGGGAAGGATCGGCAGCAATACTTACGGTCACTGGAATACTGTGACTCAGAGCCTAGAAATGACTTGCTTGGGATCCCCCACAATGAAGTGGCTGAGCTGGGACTTGAATGCATGTCACTGGAATGCCAAGTGCCCTTCCCTGTGACTCCACCCGTCCCACAGGTTCACTTCTGAGAAACAAGAGGCCCTTGGGCAACTTCCCTCAGGGGCCCAATGGCTCCTCTTTCCAAGAACTCAGTTGAGAATTCCAGTTGCATTTGCTTTATTTGTGGTCAGTGTTCTGTGGGAAAGAGTCAGCGAGGTCTTCAGCGTGGGTAGAATTTTTTGTGAGGTCTCCTCGACCCGCTCTAATGAATGAAGGCATTTGTACAGCCCAATGGGGCCTCCTTGGGACACATTCCTTGTTGTTTTGTTGTTGATGTGGTTTGTGGTTTTGTCTCTTTAAATTAAAAATCATATTTTCTCCAATCCCAGGCATCGTATGTGCTCATTTTGAGAATATTAGAAAAATAGAGAAAAGCATAGAGGAAATGAGAACATGTCTGGCCCGCGGCCACCCCGAGTTACACCGGGCTGGGTGGGTTTCCTTCCGTCGCCTCGCCTCCTGCGCTCCTCCAGACCCCTGGGCCTGCTCCGCACCTGTGGCCTCATCTACAGCCCGTGCCCTCTCCTATGGCTGGGTGTCTGTCCTTGGGAGGGGGCAGAAGAAAGGACAGTGTGGTCGGGGCTTCCTCTCTGCAAGGTCACCTCTGCTAAAGGTCACTGCTCCTCTCAAGACCCCCAGGACTAAGAAGACATTCTTTCCTGCATTTTTGAGGCTCTAATAGCTGTCCCTGGTCTCCCTTCTTTGGGCCCAAGGGTGGTGATGCCCCAGCCACTGCAGTGTTTTCGTGCCCCCCACCCACGTTTGGAAGTAGTCCCTCCCCAGGTCGTCCTGGTACAAATGTGCCATCTGTTTCCTGTTGGGAATCTGACTGCTTCACCTTCTGACTCATTGACATTTTGAGACCTTTCCCTTGAAGCTCCCATTGCTGTGACATTTTCCAAGGTTCCCAGAGCAATGTGTGAATTGGTGCCTGGAATAAACGTGGAGGTCCTGGAGGAGAAGACATTTCACTTCTGGGCTCTGCCCTGCCTCCCACCTGCCCCTGCACAGGCTCATACCCAGGGGCTGTGATGTGAGGGTGGGCACACCCGCACCTGCTTCCAAGCCCCGCCAGCTCCTACTGCTCCTGCACCTCCATGGGGGTCGCTCCTCCAGCTGCCAGAGTCACCTCTGCAAGGTGCGCGTTGGAAAGGAAGCCGCAGGAGAGGCGGGAGAAGAGGAGGTTTGCTTACTCGAAGGCCTTTGCATGTAATGACTCCTCAGACGCCCACTCACCTCCAGGGTGAGTCCTACTTACCCCTCTTGCCTCAGCTTTGCTGGGGCCTCCCCCGCGGGGCTCGTACCCTGGATAGGGCCCCTTCCTCACGGCTCTCATTGCAATGTGCTCCCACGGCCCTCCCGAGGCTGTGAGGGCAGAAACCGTGTCCTGCGCACCGGGCAGCTGCCATGCACCTGGCACGAGATAAACGCTCCATAAACACGTTGACTCCTGTACATTTGGGACGTCCTCCAGTCTCAGTCTCCCCATTAGACCCATTTTGAAGGACTGTTCCCAGTTGGAAGAAACCTTGATTTGAATCAGCCGGCCGCCGTTTCTTAAATATTGTAGACATGAGAATCCACATTACTCATCCCTACAGGCACCGATGTGATGTTGCCTCAGACACGTGTGTTTGTTGGAGGTGGGGAGGGGTGTAGGACAAAAGGTGGGCCTTCCTCAGAGACCCCTGTGGGGTTTTGGAGGTTGCAGAGGAATTTATAAGCAGAGCCAAAGAAATGGGAAAAAACTCTCTACTCCATTTTTTCCCTAAAAGCCAGGCACATAAGAAAAAGTCAGTGCTGCTTGCTGGTCATTGGAAGATAAAGTTCAGGCGCAATGTTCAACTTCTGGGATCGCTTCTGAATTTCTCTCTTGTTTAACTTTACTTCCTAATGTGAGGTCATGGGATCTCTGTGCTTTGGTGAAATATGAATATGAATACCTCTATCTGCATATCCGATCTCCCGGGACTAAGGGAGCAGTGGCTTGAGGAGGGCTATCCAGTGGGAGCAAAACTTCTCAATTATTCCTTCTGATATTATTTTGACTCTTGAATCATAGGAATTTATAACTATTAAAAATAAAATTGCCTTTTTAAAAACCTTCCCCGAGAAGAGCAATAACCCTCAAACTTTTTGATCTAGCCCACTTAAGGTGGGACAAAAGACCTCATCGTCACCTATTCTACTGTTCACACTTTCCAATGGGGGGAAAGAATGATGAGACTTGTTTTAAATAACAACGTGTCAATATCCACGCAGCTTGTGTTTTTGGTGGAGGCGGGAGAAGGCGGCATTATGTAAACATTTGCTTTTGCAGTAGAGGCTTGGATGGTGCCTATTTGAACCAAATTGTATGCATGTCTTCCAATCCAGTTATTAGAAAATGACGGGGCCCAAATATTGACGTGGTAAATACAGCACCCTAACCATTGTAGAGAGGGTCAGGTAATCTGCCCCCAAGTACAGGGATGACACAGGAGTAGCAGCTGAGGAAAGACAGAACAGACTTGCCCCGCCCCTACATGTGGGCATCCTGGCCGGCCACAGCTGCGCACACTCACTGGGAGCTCTGCCAGTTGCCACACGTTGCATAGATGACAGAATTTTGGGTAGAACACTGAACAGAAGTATTCTGGTCACACTCTTCGTTGTGGTTCACAAATGCCAAATCCAGTCATTCTTAATGATTGAGTCACTTCATAAGCTACCGGTAAAAAAAGGCATTGGTTCTCCATAAACAACAGTTGGAGGACTGTCTGGGTTTCTCTCGGGGGAGCAGAAGAAAGGGCCCCCAGGTTTGGAGAGCACTGTCCACCCATCAGGAGGATTCCTGCGTCCCGCCAGGGCCCCTGAGTCCACTTCGAAGGGGCTGTTAGAATGACTATATTGGCAAGAATGTATAAAGCTTCCCTGCTTTGCGGTGGCCGAAGTCCTACAGCATTTGGACCCTGTGATGGAAAAGCCCACTCATCCCAATCGTGCTTCTCCCCGGTGCAAAGCAACCCTTGAAATGAGGAGGGCCCTTCTGACATGCCAGCTTTGGCATATGGGACAACTTTTCTAGAAAGAAGTTGCTATGTGAGCTGCGAGCACTGGGGGAAAACTTTGCACACGGAGGGTTAAATGCTGATGGGTAATGAGTAGCTCCACCCACTCCTTACACTTCTACCCACAGTCAAGCTTCCCCTGGTGAGGACGGGGCTCACTGGGGGCAATGGTTTTAGACCCCCTTGCTTCGCCGTGCTCTAGGCCTCTCCGCCCTTTGTCCTGGGGTCTTCCCAGCATGTGCCCTGTCTCTTTCCTGTCTCTTAGGTCTAGTTCCACACACTCATTGGACTCTGGGACCCTCTTGGGCTTCCCCAACTTGGACCATCTCGTGCTCATTTGTAACATGTAGCCTCTCCCTTGTTCTCAAGATACCTGTCTATTTCAGGCGCCCACTCACCCAACCCACCTCCAGCTCCAGCGGACCAGAGGGGAGGTGGGATGTGGTCAAATGAAATCCTCAAGGCTCTTGAAATCAAACACCTCTGTTCCCTGGCTGGCCGCAGTTATTCACCACGGATTCTTCAGAACAAATCTACGTTCAGCTATGTGGTTTGGACCTATACTTTCCAGAAACGGAGACCGTGTGAGCATCTGGAGTTGACAGCTGCTTAAGTAATAAATTATTTCCCTATCACTTGGGACAGCCATTGTCCCACCATTCTAACCACCTAGATCCCTTCCCTGGAACTCCCTGGACCTTTCCTTAAACCTACTCCTTCAGGGCAATGGCTGGCCACTTACGGAGGGGTGGGAGTGGGGGTGGGGCTCCTTTTCTACATACCCTGGCCAACATCCATTCTGATTGGTTGGTATCGGAGCCACACAAGTTGTTAAGCATCTTAAATATCAACTCCAGGAGGTGATCCTCAGTCTTAGAGAGTTCCATATAAAAATACGAAAAAATAAAAATAAAAAAGTCAGACAACGGACTGCCGTGCCAAAAGCTCCCAGCCAGAAGCTTCTTTTCTTCAAAGGCTGCCCCAGAGGCGTGAAGGTTTGTTTGCAACAAGCACATGATTTAGTAAACATTGCTCTTTGCCAAATCCCCAGGGGCCTGTTGGTGTTAATAAAGCTCAAGTCACTATTACGCATGTGGTCTATGTAGGTCAGTGCCAAGTACTGGCGTGATGGAAAGCAAAGAAAACGTTCTGAGCCCAGACAGCCCGTGGGTGAGGAACCGCAACCCCTTCTGCAAACAGGAAACACGCCTGAATCTCTTTTCTCTCCCAGAAGGACTTGCTTTCTTCATCTGCAAAATAAGGGTCCTAGGAAGGATCCCCTTCACCAGGGTCTTGGGATTTTTGACAAGAAATAGGCCTCTTAGAAGAAAGAGAGGAACCCACCCCACCCCCACCCCCCCAGGGAAGTAGTATTGGGAGATTCAGCCTCACCCTGTGGCATTAGATTTCCAGTCACTGTCGTTGGCTTTGTTTGACTTTGCAGCCCCAGAGACGGAGCTTGGCCACGAGTGGGAGCAGGAAACAGCTCCAGAAGTTCAAGGTCTTGACAGGAGGAAACAGCAGAGATGTGCTTCCGATTCTGCTTGGACACGGGGTTTTTTTCAGATGCTACAGGAAGATGACTTGTGTCGCGCTTTCTACCGTTTGGACTGAGTTCAGGACTGCTCTTTGGGGAGACCTCTTCCTAAGCAGTCAGGCACACGCGCATTTCCCAAGCAGCCCGAGAAGGCGTCAGTGCAGGCGGGAGAGGCAGCTGGGTGGTCGGGGGGCTGGGTCATGTGTCTGGGGAACAGGGGGTGGGACTGGGGGTGTCAGGGGGGTATTGCTGGATCCTAGATTTAGTCAGAAGCTCCCAGGGAAGAAGAAAGAGGTAGAACAGGCAAGAGGCAGTGAATCTGCCTGGGCAGGAGGCGTCCAGGCCGACCACGCCCTCTGGACCTGGAAAGAATGGGGAGCCATCTGCAGAAAGAGCAGGAAGAGCTGAACTCAGGCCAAGCTGGAGGTAGGCACAGGGTCCCAGGGCTTCTGGGACAGTGGAACCCGAACTGAACCATGAGCATTCTCCTTTCCTTTCTTTCTTTTTCTTTTTTAAAGAAAAACAAAAATTCAGCTAATGTACATTTACTTCCTCCTGTTTTACAGAACATTTGAGGTGAACCCCTGCACCTTTAGGCTTGTTTGGGTGAGCATTTGTAGCCCTTATTTGGTGCCAGACGCCCCTGCAGAGTTTGACAAGTTTTAACTCATTTAGTCCCCACAAGGATTGGAGAAAGTATGGTGACTCCCATTTTATAGCAGGGAAACTGAGGCACGGTTTTATGTGCTTGCCTACCATGAGGAGGAACTAGGATTGGACCCCAGGCAGCCTGGCCTCCAGGTCTGTGCACTCCTCCTTGACTTGATTTTTCCTTAAGTAGACTTTATTTTTTTAGAACAGCTTTCGGTTTGCAGAAAAATTAAGCAGAGAGTGCAGAGGGTTCCAATGTATTCAATATCCGGTTTCTTTTCATATGAACATCTATCAAGATGGTGCATTTGTTACAATTAGTGAACTAATATTGATAATTATTATTCATCAAAGTCCATAATTTCTTTGGATTGCCTTCATTTTTCCCTCCTGTCTTTTTCTGTTCCAGGATCCCATCCATAATACGTCACACATAGTCCTCATGCCTCCTCTGCTCCTCTTGGCTCTGGCTTCCCTTGTCTTTGATAACCTCACTGGTTTTGCGGAGTGCTGGTCAGATGTTTTGGGATGTGTCTGATGATTTTCCTCACACTTCGGCTGGGGCTCCACCCCTGACCTTCGAGAGTTACAGCAAGCTCCCTCAAGATCAGTGCACACCACACAGGGAGGTCTGTGTTTGTTCTGCCATGAGCAGGCAGAGTTCCACACTAGGTATTGTTTTCTTACATATTTGTTTCTTTTCAGAAGAAAGAAGGGACTCCTGTTTTGTCATTGTGCCAAGTCATCTGGTTCCAATTAAAATGAATCATCTCAATCCAGACTCTGCGCCTGGTGCGTTGCCCTCGGTCTGTGCTGGTCTCCATATCTCGGGTCACAGCCTGCATTCGACCCCTTCGGCCCCCCAGCCTGGCCTGTTCATCCCTGTTAAGTCTCGGACCCGGGCCCAGAAAAGCTGAAAGGGAATGCTGTCGGGGACTTGGCCCTGCAGGGCTCTGTCCTACCCACTCATCCATCATCCGGTTCCACTTGCCTTCTTGCAGCCAACACTTCCTTGTGCCTTTGTCACTTAACTGAAAGCCACAGCCTGAGTCACGGTCACGGCCGGCTGCCTCCCAGCTCCTGACCCTGGGCTCCACCTCTGCCTCTCTCCTTCTGCATGTCTCTATGGAGCATCTCCTCAGTTAGCCCTGCGTGTGCACCATGCATGGGCTTCCCCACTCTCCCAGGTGCTGTCCCGGCAGAGGACCCCACCATGGCACGTGATAGTCTACACCATCACACGGATCCTTACAGTCCAGTCTGCGGACACACTCATTGCATCTTCCAGGGAGAACGGCGATCGTGATGATATTTACCCAAGAGGGAAGTGCTTGAGATGTGGTCTTGAGATGATAAAAATACACGCAACCTTTTAAAACCATGGCAACCCGAGAGGCAGAAATGCTTCAAATTACAGTGCATTTGAAGTACAGCTACAGGCTGCAGGGTGGGAAATAAAGTTTATAAGGAAAACAGCTGGAGGGAATGGAGTCCTGCCTTGGTTCTCACCTCTAGCCCCCCCGCCCCCCCGCAGAGCTCAGAGCCTCACCAAGTTCCAAGCCCAGCCCCCGGGAAGTGTTTGTTGGCTCTGTAAATGGAGGAATGTAGAAACGGCGCTTCCTGGTCTGTGCTTCTGTCCATCCCTCACCCTTCTTTCCTTCAGTCTGGACAGTCAGGTAGTTAGTTAACCACTTCATGGCTCAAGTTACCTCGCCACCATTTCCTGTGCTACTGGCCTCAATCACTGGCCTCAGTTCTTCACCTCTTCTGCATCCGCACCCTCTGCCACGTGACTTTGCAGATCCTCCCACGGTCTTGGGAGGAGAACACTGCCCTGCCCTTTGACTTCGGGTTTGGCCGGGGGATGTTAGCCGATGTGACACATACAGTGGTTTGAAATGTGTTTGTGTGGTTGGGTGTGTCCTCTTGTGCCTCTGCCACTGCCAAGGGAAGAACATGCCCCAGCGGGCCTGCGGGTCCTGGGAGGGAGAGATATGTGAAACAGACCTGGGCCCAGACTGCGGCCTGGAACGCAACCCAGCTCTCCCAGCCAAGATCAGCCAAGCCCCAGACAGCCTGCCAGGTATGAACGAGAACCAAATGCTTGGCGGTGCGCTACTGAGGTTCCGAGTGGTTTGGTCCCCAGGAATACTGATCGGTCCATAACTCCCCCTTGTAGTTCCTCTTGGAAATTCACGTAGGAGGAAGCTTTCTGGGAAAAGAAGCCTTCACGTGAAATCCTGTCCCAGGAGACCACTCCTTACTTGTGTGAGCCTTGCTAATGATGGAGCAATCTCCGTGACTCACCGCTCCCAGAAAGCATGAATGTGTGAGTAATTACAGTAATTATCCTTCACCTGGGGTGTATAAGCAGGCGGGAGCTGCAACACAGAACAACCCTATGAGGTAGACAGGCCAGGATCACCACGTTCATTTTGCAAAGAGAAAATAAAAACCTCAGATGAGGAGGGTGACTCATCAGGAGACAACTGTCTGATGGAAGAATGAGATTAGCGGTTCCTCATACCCAGGGGAAGTCACGTGTATGTGGGCACACTACCCTGGTTTTAATTTTTACAGAAGGGAGATATACGCCAGTTGTAGAAAAATAGAGAAATGCAAAAAGCATAAAAGAGAAAAGTTCCCATTCTCCCTAGTCGTATTCTGATGTATTTCTCTTTACTGCTTTTAAAGCATGTATATTTAATATATTTTTATATTTAATATATCTTTAAGTTAGAACCATACTATATATATGAGTATTTCCCACAGCATTTAAAGTCCAATTTGTTTATGCATCCTCTATTATTGCAACGTAGCTCGTTTCTAATGTTTTTGCCATAAAAAGAACATTTTGGTGCCCCGGACAGGTAGCTCAGTTAGTTATTTGAGAATTATCACGATAACACCAGGGTTGTGTGGGCTCAGTCTTCAGTCAGGGTGCAGGCAAGAATCAAACAGTGGATACATTATTAAGGGAAACAAAAAATTAATGTTTCTCTTTCTCTCTCTTTCTCTCTGAAATCAATAAAAAACAAACAAATGAACATAAAAAGTGTTTTGGTGAACATTCTTGTGGGTATGGGTGATAATTTATATATTTGGTGCCTGGCACGTGGTATGTGCTTATTAAATGATAGCTAGTATAAATATTTGTCTAAAGCCCTTAGAAATATTTCCTTAGAATAAACGTCTCGGTGAAGTTCTGGGTTAATGAGTTAACAGTTAAATAGTTTTTACATCTGGCCAGTCGCTTTCCAGAAAAGACCTCCCACTTTCTATTACTGAGGATAGTGTAGTAGTTGTTCACCTCACAGCCTCCTCACCAGCAGTGAGTATTTTCTTTAAAACAAGGCATTGCTAATTCCGTCCATGAAAAACAGTAATTCAGGGACATATTTTTGATTATTCGTGAGGCTTAAAATTCCTGCCTGATTATTAGCCATTCGTAGCAGGGTGACTCAGGGTGGGGCATTTGGGCCTGAGCCTGATATAAGAAATAATTCTGCACAAACAAGCGATCAGAGGTAGGCCACGCTATGGGTGTGAGGAGAATCGCTAAGGCATGACATGGAAGCGTTGATTGTATGGGTAGGGATTTATTCCTAGTCCTTTCTTGCTCAAGTGCAAGCACTTTCAAAAGGTCAAAATTATGGGGTGGAAGTGAGATTCGGGAGCGTCGATCGGTAGGCTAATACTTTGGAGCAGGCCAACCGGTCAGTGAGGAAGAACCCGCATCGGCAGAAGAAGCTGAGAACGCAGCCCCTAGTGAGCAATTTGGAGGCTGAGACTGCGGGGGGTGCCCTCGCTCCTCCAGTCTCCTCCTCTCGACACTCCAGGCACACACCTGTGCCCCACAGAGGCTAAGGGGTATATTTAGACTCTGCAGACCAATCTGTTCTCAGGGAGAAGGTAGGGATGTGAACTCAAGTGTCGTTCCTATTTGATGCAGACACTAGACTGGCTGAAGTGGATTAACCCCTCACGCACCCTCAGTTCCCGTTCCTCCAGGCCTGGCTGAGACCCTCCCCTTCCTTCCCTGGGCGAGGAGCCCCACCCCAACCCAGAGCATGCTTGTAGCACTTACCACCCTGCACGGTAATGTTTCATTCACAGTCCATACTCCTCTCCTTAATACAAGCTCCTCCAGGGTGGAGATGTTTTATTATCTTTGTACCTTCAGCAGCTAAGAGTGTGTGAATGAATGAATGAATGAATGAATGCTCTTGATGTATCCAGCGTGCACCAAGAATAGACGATGACCTTGGAATCTGGTTAGGGGAAATAGCCCGAGTTCATTCCTTTTGTTGTTGTTGTTGTTGTTTTCTTTCTTTTGAGGGAAGAATGGAGGGAGAAAGAGAGGGAGAGAAACATTGATATGAGAGAAACATCAATCGGTTGCCTCTCACATGCTCCTGACTGGGACTGAACCTGCAACCCAGTCTCGTGCCCTGACCAGGAATCAAACCAGCGACATTTTGCTCTGCGGGACGACGCCCAGCTTACTGAGCCACAGCAGCCAGGGCCCGAGTTCCTTCTTGGCTAGTATGTTTCATGGTGGAGTTTTGTTAGATGAGCTTATAACTCAGATATCAGGTTCTGTGGGTGGCTGGGTTTGAGACATAGGCTGCACCACAGACCCCTGTGCCCTGAAGGTTTCTATTCGTGCTTTGATTTGACTTTTGTATATATAAATATATATCTTTTAAATAAGTTTATTGGGGCGACATTGGTTATGAGTCGACTTGACATTCAGAGTCGGGTCTCAGCAGAGGCAAGATTTTTTTTTTTTCTTTTTTTACCATCTGCCCAGCTTTCCTCTAAAGCAATGGTTCTCAGACTTAGTACTGAGTCTAAGAATTGTTTGGAGTGTTTGTTAAAACCCAGAAAGCTGCCCTGGTTGTTGTGGCTCAGTGGATTGAGCCCCTGCCTGTGAACCAAAGGGTTGCTGGTTCGATTCCCAGTCAGGGCACATGCCTGGGTTGCAGGCCAGGTCCTCACTTGGGGGCACGGTAGGCCAGATCCTCACTTGGGGGCACGGGAGAGGCAATCACACATTGATGTTTCTCTCCCTCTCACTTCCCCTCTCCCTCACTTCCCCTCTCCCTCACTTCCCCTCTCTCTAAAAACAAATAAATAGAATCTTTAAAAAAAAAAAAAAAAAACAGAAAGCTGATCTGCACCCCGGAGTTTCTGCTTTAGCATCTCTAACAAATGCCCTCTTGATGCTGATGCTGCTGGTCTGGGAACGCACTTGGAGAACCACTGGTCTGAGTGTTTCCATCTGGCCCCCAGGCAAGTCCCAGGTCGACCTTCTCCCAAGTCTAAGGAGCTGGGTGTATAAAACAGTGGGCCGGGTGCCAGGGCCCAGCTCTGCTCATCCCCACGTCAGACTTGGACCGTCTTTCCTTGGCCGTCTGTATGTACAGACAGACCAGACCATTCCCATCTGCATTGAAAGGGCCTAAAAATTACTCCTGCAGGGGCTGAAACTGGATCAGGGCGGTTACTAGCTTTCTGGGGAAGCACATGAAGCTTCACGGAAGAGAATTTTGCATCCTGGGAAACCCCTAAGCTCCAGGAGCCAAGCTTCAGACGGGAGGCAGAAGCCAGGTGCCGCACCTGCCCGCTTCCAGAGGCCAAAGAGACGGACGGTTTCTGTGTGCTCCCCACTCGCCCAGTCTGGGCCTGAGTCTGTATCCCCTTTCTTCCTAGACCTTTACAGGACAGGTGAGAACCTGGACTAAGGTTCGCTTTCCAGCAGCGTCCCCATCACAATTCAAGTAAACTCCAAACTCTTGACCATGGCTTGAGGCTGCCTGGTGCTCGGACCACGTTGCCATGTTGGCTCCATGCTGACACACTGACTTCCCTGCCACCCCTCAAATAGCAAGCTCGTTCCCACCTAAGGCTCTGCAGGCACTCTGCCTATGAAGCGGAGCCCCAGATGGGACACAAGGCTGGCTGTCAGGCGTCTCCGTGCCAGAGAGAGCTCCCTGTTCACCCTCCATGAAGCAGCCCTGCCTCCTACCACTTCCTTCTGTCCCTGTGTTTCGAGCACTTGTCACCGTCTGACACCACCACCTCCGGAATGTAAGCCCCATGAAGGCCGGAACCGTGTCTGCCTTTCCCAGATGTCCCCAGCACCTGGACCGGGCCTGGCACATTGTCCATGTTTGGTAAAGATTTATGGAATGAATGTGTGTCCTCTGCCAGTACCCACGGCAGTCAGGGACTGGGATCCTTAAATGATACATCCCAGACCGTGGCCCTCAAATCCAGAATCGGGCTCCAGGTTTACTTCCTAAAAGCTTGCTCAGATGGGAAGAGCTGGGCCCCATATCGGATTTCTATCCCCATGCCTCTCGCTCTAGACAGGCCCCCCACCTGTGTTGCCCTGACCTGCCTCACCTGCCATATTTGTGTTGACAGTCCCAAACGTGTGAAGCCTCCAGGGGAGGAACTGCTGGGAGAGGGCTGCTCAGGGACAAAGGAGTGACAACTTCGAGGTTCGCGGATGGTTGTACTGCCTTATGGCTTTCAAATCTGCAGGTGGCACTTAATTTGAGTCAAGCTTTTCACTGTCGTAGGTAGAAAGATAAAGCAAGGTTTGACTTCTTCGTTCGCCTCAGGCAAGCCCATCACAGACTAACGTCCAAGGAGCTGGGTGAGAGAAAGGAACCTGGAACTTGGGGTCCTGCTCAGAGAGCCTTACCTTGGTCATTTCTCTGCCTCTGTTGTCCTCGGGCACATTCGTCTGCTGTCTTCTCCAGGGGTTGGGCCTTCTGCTTGGCATGAAGGGCTAACATGTGAGTGAAAGAACAGGTCTGGGCCCACATTCCTAGTTCCAGGAACAGTTGAAGGACTGTGTTAAAAAACGAGATCGTTGGCTTCATATAAATGGCTTGATTGGAGAGGTTTGAGACTTCCAGGTGGCCTAAAAGTGGGTCCTCCATAGTGACCTCACCTGGGCAGGAAGCTAGAGGCGTAAAGTCCTTCAGGTGAAGTCCTGGGGGTAGAGTCGCCAAATAACTCTGGCAAATAAAAACACAGCATGCCTAGTTTCATCTGAATCTCATAAAAGCAACAAAGAAGTTTTTAGGGTAAGTACAGCCCCTGAGATATTGGAGACCTTCTTATACTAAAAGACTGTTCAGCATCTGGCTGCCCGACCTTGAGGGCCTGCTTTTGGTCTTCAAGTCCTTGGTCCTAGGAATGGAGGGACAGGAGGACGGCTTGCACGCTTCCAAAAGTGTTTTACCCAGCCAATGAGGAATGTTTTGCTATTTGTCTCCACCCACTCACTTCTATCCCTGTCCCCTCCCTCCTGGCCCTCACCTCTGGGTCATGGGCGATAGGTGGACGGGACCTTAAGTACCCCATCTGCCTGGGCTGTAGATGAACTGCCGCCCACACAGCCACACTCCTTGGAATCAGCAGGGCACTTACCAAAAGCATGCATGCCAGAAAAATCCTCAGGTCCTGAGACAAAGCAGGACAGAAATGTTTTATAGCTGCTGGGAGCATTTGATTCCTAGATCAAGGGCCTAGGGGACCCAGCACTCTCCCCCTATATAGAGCAAAACTCCTGTGTCAGCTTATTTATTTTGGTGTTATTAAATGCCACTTTTATTCCTAATAATACCTTGCACTCATGTGGTGCTTTTTATCCAGGGATCTCTAGGTGCCGTGCTAACAGTAAGGAGCCCAGCCTTTAACCCCTGGATTACGTAATTATACAGAGCACTTCTTCGAGGTAGAACCAGCTGAGCTTCATGGAACAGAGCTGGACAGAAGTTAGGAATACTTGGCTCCAAACCTGAGCCAGGTGATGGACATGTGAGTACGTGGTCACCAGTCAACCCTATTACCCTGTTAGCCTTCTTCTTGAGAAAAAATAATCCCCAGCATTTAGCACAATGACTAGAACATAATGGGTTCTCGACAAACATTAGCTGAATGAATGAATGAGCGATGAACAGGAATGAACCTGGAAGTAAACTTCGGGTTCTTTCCTCTGCTATATGTTCTTGTGGGTGGGCTGCATAGCAGTTGCGGGCCATCCTATGCCACACACGCTCAGATCACTTTGTCTTTCCCGGCACAGGGCGCTCTTGGTGCCTATGCTCCCAGCAGTGCCTGTGTGTCCTTGTCAGAGGAGGACCCAGAGGATACTGGAGGTGTTGGCTGCATTCCATGCCCAGCAGCCCTTGACCAGTGACGGAGGAGTGCAGGGGCTCAAAACTCTTTAGCTCCCTCATCCCTGATAGGGGTGCTTAGGTGTGACCTACCCTATGCCCCTGAGCGACCGTGCCCATGTCCCCTTCCTTGGGACTCAGCATAGCATCATGTCCCTGTTTGTTCTTCCCTCCCCAGTCCTGCTTCTCCACCTGCAGGACACCGAACATCAACATCACCTCCTAAGGAGTCACTGTCATTCGAGTCTTCTCTCAGGGGCTGCTTTGGGGGACCCAGCTTGAAATCTGAGTATTTTGATTTCTTGACCGTGGCACATTTGGCTAATGATGGTGACTTTTTCTTACACCAGGAATGATCTTCTCATTAAAAAAAAAAAAAACCCAACCAAATAGCAACAACGACCAATCTTACTATTGTATGAGAAGCACTAGAAGACGAGGGACAGTCAGGACTTGACATCCACGGGGACCAGGATATAGAATTTCAGGTTGGAATTTTCTTGAGCAAAGACAGCGCACCTGTGGATCACTATAAAGCAAGCTTCAAATTCTTATGCACACAAGCACATGGCCCTTCTTATAGGCTCTCCTCTTCTAAGAAGAGCTATCTTCAGTCAAACCCCTGCAGGACCCAGGAGTCAAGATCAGCGGTTGCTAAATGATGAAGATAGTACCCTCTGATGGGAGGTCAGGACCTAGATCAAGGGGTTCTGGTAGCAGAATGGTGGGGGGCGGCAGGGAAGCTGAGTCCATGTGTGGGTCAGTGGCCATGTTTCTTTTTAAAAAAATCATTTCTACATTCCTTGGGGACTTTCTGGTCCCAAGACTTCCCATCTGTAGAGATCAAGTTCAGATGTTGGGAGGGGCTGTCCCTCTCCCATTCAAGGGTTTCTGGGAGACAAGATGGAATGGCATTTAATAACATTCTGGACTGTACTATAAGGATAAGGACAGGGTTAGGGGTCCCTGTGCACTCCAAGATTTTATTGGTTTGTTATATCTGAAAGGGCTCTGGTGATATTGCTGTAACCTGCTTGGGAGTAAAACATTTATTATTAACATTGGTTTAACACTTAACTTTCTAGGGTATTTGTGGATGACACAGTCATACATCTGCCTTTTTATAGTACTTTGCAGCAAAGCACAAGACCTTGTGGCTGACACCTCATAGATCATCAAAATGAAGACCTCCAGGCAAGCAGAAGAGAGGGCGGGGGCGGGGTGGGGACCGCAGCTGGCCATGACTCTAATGGTTTCCCAGTTAACTTTCCTTTAGAGGGAGCTCATTTCCATTAAGGAGCAAATTATTCTTTCTTCTTCTTCTTTTTAAATTATTAATGGAAAACCCTTCACATTGGAAGTGGCTTTCAAATGGAATCTTACATTTGATATTACACAACAGCTACATATTTTTACAGAGGTTAAACTTACATACCAACAACGTAAAGTTGCCCAATGAAAACCGTTTCTACTATTTAAAATGCTCTCACTACACACTGTGAAGACATGTCGATCTTCTCTTGCCTATAAATAATGACTAATGAATTTCAATACATTTATAAGCTCTATATTTGCTTAAGAAATATTCATCTCTTAACTACCTACAAAGAAGACTTACTTAAGCTTAGTATGTTTCCTTTAACTAATAAATAATCGATTTAACACCAATCGCAAAGGCAGGCGGTCAGTGAGTATTATGAAGAAAAAAGACGCAAAGGTGTCTTTTAGTTTGACATCTACCAAAGGTAAGTCATGAATATAAAATCTGCTTCTGTAAAAATAACTTGCTGTACCATTAGACTTCATCCTTGGCTGTCCAATACCTCAAGAGACAGTGTATTAGGCCCTCGCGGAATCTATGTGAAGCTGGCCCCTTTTGGAAACTAAAAGACATCTCTGAACCATAGGAAAGATGTAATGAAAACTGCTTCCATTCAATGCAGCTGGCAAATTACAAACTGAGAGATTCGCGTACCACACCATGACTCCAGGGGCTGAACTGAATCAAGGCGTGGTTGCCAGATGCCATGTTTCCTCACCGCTCCCCCCGTAAAAACGTTTCTGTTTATAGATTGGTTTAATAAAATACAAATTATTGATACAGGCCATACAAATGATGAGATGAGGAAGTTTACTCAAGTAGAACAGCAACTGGATTGCATGCACGTAATAGCATCTTAAAAGGAGGAAAACCTGAATCCTGTAATTCTTACAGACTCCTACGGGCTTGGGGACTGCTGGACCCACGGAGGTCCTCCCTGTCCTGGGAAATACTGTCTCTGAATTCCAGCGGGAAGCGAAGCTGCCTTCACACTACCCACAAACAGCACATTCCTTTGTTGATTCCAATCCAATTTATTCCAGCTTGGGGCTACTAATGACTCTGCTAGTAGAACCTACAGAAGACTGTTCAGCATTTCTTTTCAAGGCGGTTTTCAACAGCTCTGAGTAGTCCTTCTGAGTCATCAGCTGAACACTGTTGCAAAGAACAACCCTTGCAAGGCCCCTGCTGTGAAGACTAAAAGGGAGGGAACTGAAGCACATTCACAGGTAACTGAGGCGACCCTGGGATATTGCTCCCCTCCCTCGGGAACTATTGACAGAGGTTCGGTTTTCCTAGATGTCTATTGAGTTGTAGGTACAGAAGCAAAACGTTCTGGAACTAAGATCGTTCAACTTTAGTGCTTCTGAAAATATATAGGCTGTTCTTAGCCATTTCATGTATGTAATTAGCTACATGATTGTTTTCAAAGAAGGAGCAAATTATTTTTAACACGAAGACCTCCTTGTTCCCGTGGCAACCCACAGCACCTTGAAAGGAATGGCCCACAGTGGCCATACAGCCAAGTGCTGCTTCCTCCCTGAACTCAGAGATGGGGGTCAGCCAGCCAGGGGGCCAACCTCCAACTGCTTGGCATTCAACACCCCAGCTCTCCCGCGTGAAAGCCAGAATAAATCTGGAAACCCGCAAGCCAGGGTGAAAGCGGCTTCTCTGACTTTCGTAAACATAAACTGAATCATATTGTGTCACACAAGTCTGCTGGAGACCCAAAAATGATATGAGCAGAAAACTGTAAACAAAATGGGTGGTTTTTAACTGAACTCCCCTTCCAGGCCCGGCATCGTCTGACGCTGTGGGGTCCCGTTTGCCTGTGTGTAAAGAGAGGAACAAGAGACTGTATCTGCGGTTTCACATACTCTTACACCCAAGAATCCACCTTTTCTCACTCAAAGTGGCCAAGTGCGACACCCGGAAGAGAGTCTTTCTTCTGCCCTTCAGCAGAAATCGAGTCTGGCCAACTTGATCTGGGCCGCAAAACGTACTTTGTAACAGGATCCTGACCTTTATGTTGTGATGGAGCAACAATCACTGTCCCTCTGCCCTGGGACCAGGAGCATTCTTGAAGATGAAAAAGAGAACCAAGAAAAAGAAAATCCCCTGAGAAGGGGGTAAGGGGAACCCTTGCCTGCCATTTGGGGAATTCTTGTATCTTTCCCACTGACAAAGTGGCTGCCGTTTGCTCTATACTGTCAGCAATTAACTGCTGGGATCCTCTTCCCTGTCTTCTTTCGTCTACCGTGTGACATTAACATCACCACATGACATTGGCATCATGCATCAAATACATGCCTCTATGGTCTCCAAACGATATGTCCAGGGAGAAACAGAGCATTCGTGTCCCAAAAGGAAACAGGGGAGGAAAGCTCTGCCCCCTGCTGTCTGGTCACTGTGATGCTCCTGAAGGCGCTGAACACCGGAGGATAGAAAGAAAGCAGAGAAAGCCTTTTGCGTTCTGGGAAAATGAAAAACAGGCTGGAGAAAGCGGCCCACTGCTGCTGTCAGAGTGATGGGAACAGTCTCCTTCAGCCTGGCTTCCCTCCACCGATGTCCTCTCTTCAAGTCCAGTCCAACCTGTAGTCATCGATATCCGGCTATACTTTTGTTACGCTTTGCTTTTAATTCCCAAATGACTGCAGGATTGTTCGTGTAAAAACAACCAAACGAACAAACAAACAAGCCGGGTATTAAAGCACTGGGACAGAAGTCTCTGTGACCGGTGGATCTGGGGGTTTCTGTCCATAACCTTCACGCTCAAAGAGAGAAGACGTGGCTCCGATCCGACATACCCCTTAGGGCACACACTGCTTGGGAACAAGGGTGCCTAGCTTTGTTGGTCATACAGATGGCTGAACAGGGCTAGGGACATCAGTCAGGGCCCATGTAAAACTACTGGCATTGTTGCTTCTATCTCTTCACCTTCCGGGGACCTGGTGCCAAGTGCGGGCCTCCCATGCCCTTCCCCACTCTGTGCACTACTCTGCAGGCCCTCCACGCCCTTCCCTGACCCTGCTGCCCTCTCCGACCTGCACAAACACCAACAGGGAGTTGTCACTTTCCTGGTCCCGGCTGTCTTTCCTTCCTACTGACGTGTGCAGGCTGCCGTTCCGGACGCAGAGAGCTTTTCCTTTGACCCAGTGAACCTGCTGAGCGATGCCTTTCCAGGAGGCGGGTGGGGACCATTTTTGAGTCACCTCGAGAAGGACGAGGTATGGGGGTGGTGAAGGGACACAGTGTCTAAGAACGTGGCCTGGAGGCAGAGCTGGGTCATGTGCGCACACACACACACACACACACACACACACACACACACCCCAAGTCATGCCAAGGCTTCACTGGCTGGACTCCTGCTCTCAACTTCCCCACTCCCAAGTCTAACAGCGGCTGGGATGGAAAACTTGCTCAGATCCCCAGCTGCCGTCCTCCAACTTATTTAGATCCAGTGGACTCCAAGTTCTCCCCCCGTGAACTTCATCTCCTACAACATCTTTACAACGTCCCTAACATAGATGGAGAACAGGTGACAGCTAGTGGGGATGGGGGGGCAGGTGAGGGGGTGGAGGGATTGAGCAAAAAGGACTCAGGGAGATGGACAACAATATAGTGATTACCATGGGGAGAGGGGTGTAAGGGGACTAAAGGGTAATGGTAAAAAAAAATACAATAAAGGTTAAATAAAATAAACCACAATATATATATAAAATGTCCATAAGCCCCTTGACATGGGCTTGAGCAAAGGTAACGTATTAAAGGAGCAAAGTCATGGCTTCCCACTTGAAGGGAAAGACACCGCAATCCGTGTAGACCTGGACACACCCTCAAGGGAAAGAGAAGTGTGTGGCCTCCCTCCAGTCTCCTCTTTCCTTGATTTACCGAGAAGCAGTTTCACCTAGTGGTCAGGAGCCTGGGCCCCAGGGCCAGACGGCTGAGGCCAGGGGCAGACCTCAGCTCTGCCTGCAGCGTGTTCTGTGACCCCGGGCAAGTCATGGAACCGCCCAGTGCCTCAAGGTTTGTATCTAAAAAAATTGGGGTAGTGCCTTCCCTGCTGCGTGAGATTGTCAAGAGGATTCCACAGGTTCATATATACCAAGTGCCCGCACCAGGGCCTGGTCGTCGTAGGCACTCAACGTCCCAGCTCCCAGGTTCCCACCTGGACAGGGGGGCCAGCTTCATGGGCGTGAGATCTTTGCAGCTGCGCAGGGCCCTGCACTCAGAAGGGTCTCCATGGAGTTTAATGCTTTGCTATCAGCATCTTGCATTTCATATGAATTTTATCATCGAACTTGTGTTTCATAGGTGAAGTCAGGGAGACAACGAGCATGCACACGAGCAGAGATGTGTAAACTATGCCCACCGTTCCTTGCTGCTCCGCCCCCTACAGCGTCTGCGCTACCCTATGAGCACAGAATTCCAGTGGACACGCAACACGCGAGAGCTCAGTGAGACCCAAAGCGGCCGGCTCAGAGGGGAGGGCAGGCGGGGGCCACCACCGGCAGCCCAGAGACGCCATGCTTCTGTTCGGCCACAGAGCGCCTCAAATGCAGACAGAAGGTAACCGTGTTCTAAGAAGGGCCAGGAGCCCTGCCGTATTCTTTTTGTGGCTTCCCTGTACTAACTGACCACTTACACCACAAATGATGCCAGAGAGAAAGGGAAAGATAGGGCACCCACAGTTTCTTTTCCTGCCAGTCCTTGTCTCTTCACCAGAAAGGTGGAGGTAGGGAGCGTGGGTAAAATTTGTATCAAGAAGTAAAATCAGGACAGTTCTAAGCAGCATTTCCATTGTTCTGGCGGGAATGACATATACATGCCTGATGAGTTAGGAAATAGGAGTTGTGTCATTTCAGTGATTCCACAGCTGGGTTCCAAGTTCTTACATATGCATTAAAAACGGTCATGGTATACTATAAAGACAAAGGGTAAATGCATGCTTGTAATATTTCTGTTATTTGTCTATTAGTTTTTACTGAGAACGGCATTACGTGACGAATCAGAAGAAAGGTCAGAGCTTTGCATTTTTGTACCTTAAATGACATTCTTGCCTTATTGAACAAGGGGTCCCACATTTTCACTTCGTAGTGGGCCTTGTAAATTATAAAGCAGACTGTGCCCACGGGCCGCTCCTTGATACTGCTTCTCAGGGGCCTTTCTTTTGGTCCCAGTGTGCTTCCAGCTGGGGGGAGTTGAAGAGAGGGGATAGGGAGGCAGAGGGGGCGCTGCTGAGGTATTGCCAGCTGGGATCTGACTTCCCAGGGGCACTTAATTCCCCCAGAGGGTCCTCTGAGGCCCCTTGACAACCTATGATCAGTACTGTCACCAGCTGAGAGAATGGCACTGTGTCCATCCACCCCTGAAAGGCACTTCAAGCCAGAGGGAAGGGGGACAATACTGGAGCCCCCAGGGTGCAGGTGGGCATTGCCAGCAGGACTTGGACCTGAGGACCAGCCTGCGCTTCGTTTTGCATGGAAGACATAGAACAGCGTTGTCATTTCTCTTCCTGGGACCAAAATGAGACAAGTCTCCTATTTGGCTGACCAGGCAGTAAGTGGGTAACAGCAGTGAATGTCAGTGCAGATTACGGCTCCAGCCTCCTCTTGTCAGCTTTGTGCTGCTTCTTGTCACTTTAATGCAAAGAGACAGCATGAAGCTGATAACAAGCTGGGGGAGGGGGACCGGAGGGGGTGGCTGTGTCTGGGACAGGAAAAAAAGAATGCATGTTGCAGAGACTGATTCAGGACAGTAAAAACCCAATGATTTCCTTCATTGCCTGTTGGAAGGCGCCGTTCAGGGTGTTGGATGCCTGCATAATGCTCTTAAGACACCAGAAAACTGAGCAGCTTCCTCATCCACCCATTTACCGATCCACCCATCCACCCACCTCTCTACCCATCCATTTATTCACCCTTCCACCCATCCATCCATACATACATACAGCTACCTACCCATCTACCCATCTACGCATGCATTCACCATCAATCCATCCATCTACCCACCCATCCCCCCATCCATCCAGTCATCCATCCTCATCTGTTAATGGGAGCTGGACGGGACCTCTCAGCACCCGAAATTCTGACAGATCTCCATCTACTGCTCACAGCCACTTTCCCGGGATTATCTCTAAAAGTTCGGAAAACTTGGGAGGAAACAGCTCTCTTCTTAGGAAGAAACAAGAGCATTAAGGGCCTTTTCATTTTGTCTAAAACAACCAGTGCCTGATCAAAGGCTTCAACTCAATCAAGTTGTGCTTTCTAAGCTGGTGGGCGAATGTTGCTGTTTCAGAGGCCCCTTGACCAGCAATAAGGCCTCCCTTCCAGCCGGCAGAGGAGGGAGGAAGTCTTGCATTTCGCCTGCCAGGATGTGAGTGCGTCCATCTGTCTTGAAGTCCGCAAGGGGCCGCTCACATGAGCCTGCGGCCGGCCCGAAGCTCCGCCCACACCACACATTTGCGGAGCTGATGCAGTCAGAGCCAGAATCCAGGTTTTTCTGTGCCTGCGCAGGCAAGTTAGTATCCGAGGAATTAGAAAAGATACTGAGACAGGAATTGTATGGGCCACCTCTTGTGTATCGCCTTAGCTTGTTCAGTGACTTTGTTCTCTCTCCTGGCTGGTGGCCCAATGGCTCCTGGATGCCCTCTACTTTGGGACTTGGATGAAATCCCTCATCATGGGGGATGGCCTGTCTCCCTGTGCAGACACCGGGCTCTGGATAAACCAAGGGATCTGGCTTCCCATGGGGCGGCTATTGACCTAGAAGATAGCAGAGAAAAGCAGGGCAGATCAATTTCTCCACCTTCCTTTCTCCCCTCAATGATCCGGAACCACGATTTCTTCCTCCAGCCACTGCAGAGAGGCCCCTTGCTAAGTGAACCTGGTGTCCCCTCTGTTCAGGGTAAAAGACTCGTGTGTCACATGGCATCCATTGCTTGACTTCTTGTCTCACTTCCTTTGTTTTTCTCACCTCCACTGCCCTGGCCGTGCGCTTTCTAACTGAATTAACCTCGATCCTTCCTCAGGTTCTGCTCTCTGCAGGACGTGGATAAAGGCAGAGAGTAATGTTTATGCAACACCTGCTCTGGGCCCACACGTGCTTTGAATGCATTCAAGACTAATTATGGAGCTTGGAAAACTCATTCAGAAGAACAGGAAATGTGTCCCAAGGTCATCTAGAAAGTCAGAAGCAGAGCGGGAGTGAAATTGTGGAAAACAGAGTGAGGAACGGCTGGTGAGGATAAGAAGGAACACAGAGGGAGCTTAGTGGAGATGGGGGGCGGGGGCAGGGCATGTGGTCTCCTGGGGCCAAAAGAAGGGAAGAGGAGCTTCTGTATTCCTTTAGTCTTTCGACTAGATTCCAGGCCCCCAAATTAGGGAAGATTTCTGTTTTGGAGACTTAGCTTACACAATGATTTAGCATTTTCTTCAGAGCAGAAGTAATTATGGAGAAGAGGAAGGGCGGCTTTCACTTCCAGTATACTCGCTGTCTATTGCTCCGTGGTAAATTACTCCAACACTTAGTGGTTTGAAACATCAGTAAACAATTATTATCATCCACAGATTCTGTGGGTCAGGAACTCGGGAGCAGCGTGGCTGGTGGAGAGGGCTCCATTCTCCCACAAAGTTAAGGTCAGATGTCAGCTGGGGCTGCCGGCAGCTGAAGATCTGACTAGAGCTGGAGAAGCCAGTTCCAAGATGTCTTACTCACATGGCTGTTAGCAGGAGACCAGAGTTCATCTCCATGAGGACCTGTTCCCAAGGCCACTTGAGTGTTCTCATGACATGACCTCCCCTAGAGCAAGCGATCCAGGAGACCAATGCAGAAGCCACAATGTCATCTCTCCTCTCCATCCCATTCTATTGGTCGCTCAGGAAGCCCAGATTCAAAGCTGGCAGAGCTTGGACGCTAGGTGAGAATTCTTGGGGGTGGGGGCAGCATTCTTGGAGACTAGATCACAGTAGGATCCCGGAACATCAGAGCTGGGAGAGTTCTTCAAGGTCATCTGCTTCAACGACCTCATTGAGTAGATGAGGAACCCAAAGGGTAGAGCAACTGGGGGCAGGTCACTCAGTGACTCATCTGTTCACACTTAATTCAGGGACTCCACAGTGCCTGCAGGAAGCACATTGTCCGAGGCCCTGTGAGAAGTGCAGACATGGTCAACCAGCGTCAGCGCCCTGGGAAAGGAAGTCAGAGGTGATGCTGCGGACTGGTGCAGCCACGGTGGGAAATGGTATGGAATTTCCTCAAAAAAACGAAAAATGGAACTGCCTTTTGATCCAATGATTCCACTGCTGGGATTTTATCTGAAGAATTCTGAAACCCCAATTCAAAAGAACCTATGCACCCCTATGTTCGTAGCAGTATTATTTACAATAGCCAAGTGCTGGAGGCAGCCTAAGTGTGGATTAGTAAATGAGTGGATAAAAAAACTGTGGTCCATTTACACAATGAAATACTACGCAGCGGAAAGAAAGAAGGAACTGCTGCCTTTCACAACAGCATGGATGGAACTGGAGCGTATTGTGCTAAGTGAAATAAGCCAGGCGGTGAAAGATAAATACCGTATGATCTCACCTATAACAGGAACCTAATGAACAAAAACAAACAAGCCAAACAGAACCTGAGGCATGGAGACAAGGAACAGACGGACAGCGACCAGAGGGGAGGGGAGAGAGGGATAAGGGAGGAATGAAGGGGAAGGGACAAGTCAAGGAACAGGTATGAATGACCCTTGGACATGGACAAGAGGGTGGGGACTGACTGTGGGAGAAAGGGATAGGCTGGGCAGAGGAGGGCAAAGGGGGGGGAATGGAGACACCTGTAAGAGAATAGCAATAAAATTAAAATAAATAAATAAACAAGAGCTGCTGAATGAATCCATCACAAAGCTGATTACAGGAATTTATATGTTTAAATGTATTTATTGAGTGCTTACTTCCTGCCTGGCACTGTTCCAGGCAGTGGCATACAGGTGAGAAAAACGTGCTCCTGCCTCATGGACCTTACAGGGTGTGGGGAAGACAGACATGCAATGTCTAGCCTACAGATAATAAAAATATTACAGCCAAGGCAGGTGCTTTGAAGAGGAGGTGGAGGCACTGTGAGAACATGGAATATTGAGTTTGTTCCAGCCACGGAGGCTGTAAGGAAGTGATGATTCAATTATCACGTAGCCTGAAAGCAAGTTCTATGATCAACGAGATGATAAATTTTGTTCACGATTTGTTTTTCAGATATTGTATTTTCCACCTCCAGAAGTTTCATTTGGGTTTTTTTTTTTTAATATCTTCTACTTCTTCATAACTGAGTTCATGTTTTTCTATAACATCCTTGAAACTCTGGTTAAGATTTATAATAGCTTTTCTAATATCTTTGCCTGCTAGTTCCATCATCGCTGCCATTTCTAGGCTTCTTTCTACTTTTTTCTCCTGGTTACAAGCCATATTTTCCTGATGTTTTGCATGCCTGGTAATTTCTGCTAGATGCCAGGTAATGGAAATGTTGCAGTTGGTGGTATTGGGTTTTGTTTTCTCTCTTGAAAGAGTATTGGACTTTGTTCTGGTACAGTTACTTGAAAACAGTTTGATCTTTTCAGGGCTTACGTTTAAACTTTGTTATGCTGGGTCCAGAACAACGTTTAGTCTAGGATCAATTTCGCCCTATTATTAAGGCACTAGCCTTTGGAGGATGCTACCCATGTATACTGCAAGGTCTCCACTCTGGCTGGTGAGAATAGCAACTCTTTCCAGCCCTGAAGGCTCTCCAGAAGGATCTCTCTGCGCCTTTTAGGTGGTTCTTCTCCCTGCCTTGAGGAATGTCTTCACATGAAAGCTCTGATCAGAGATCGAAGCCTTGAGGTTTTTATCTGACAATCTCTGGAGTTTTCTCTGTATGCAGAACTCCTCCTCCTCCTCTCTGGTATTCTGCCCTGCCACATTGAGCTACCTTGACATCCCAGACCTCTGAACTCTGCCTCAACTCTGCAAGACCAGCAGGCTTTCCTGGGGTTCTTTGAGGCAGTGAACTGGTCCCATGATAAGACTCAGCTTGTTCCTCTTCTCTCAGAGAGCACAATCTTGCCTTGACTATTTATTGTCCATTGTTGAAAAGTGTTTGGTTTTTTTTCTGATTTTTCTAGTTGTTTAAGGAGGAGTTTATATCTAGTCCCTGTTACTACATCTTGAAATATTTTTTCTTTAATCTTTACAACCACTTTATTGAGGCATAATTGATATAATAAACAGCATATATTTAACAGCACACACACATGAAACCACACCACACTCAAGACAGTGAACATATCTCTCACCCCAAGAAGTTTCTTCATGTCCCTTCTCAATCCCTCTTCTGCTTTGCCTGGACTCTTCTTCCCAAGGCAACCATGAATTTGATTTTTAGTTGCAAAAGATTAGTTTACATTTCCTAAAGTTTTATATAAAATCTTTTTTGTCTGGCTTCTTTCACTCAGCATAATTATTTTGATTCATCTATGTTGTCTATATCACTAGGTTCTCCTTTTTCATTGCTGAGTAATATTCCATTGCATTGGCTATACCACAGTTTGGTTTTTTTGTTTGTTTATACTATATTTATTCGTTACTGATAGACTTTCAGTTTTTAACTTTTCCAAATAAAGCTGCTATGAACATTCATGTAATAGTCATCGTATAAATATGTGTTTTCTTTTTTTCTTGGGTAGATACCTAGGAACAGAAGGGCTAAAACATATGGTAGGTGTACAGGTAACTTTTTAAGAACCTGCCAAACTGTTTTCCAGTGGCATTTTTAAAAAATCCTCACCCGAGGATGTGCTTACTGATTTGAGAGAGATCATTGTGAGAGAGAAACACCCATCAGTTGCTTCCCGTATGTGTTCCGACTGGGAATCAAACCGGCAACCTACATACGCACCCTGACCAGGGATGGAATCTGCAGCCTTTTGGTGCATGGGACAATGCCCAGCCAACTGAGCCACCTGGCCAGGACCCAATGACATTTGTTTCAAAGCCAGTTTTTGTTTGTTTTTAGCTCCACATGGTGTGTGGTGAATCAGTGAGACGTTAGGATGTGAATATTCAGCCTCCTTCTCCCGGAGGCCGTCAGCTCGGGGAGGCAGCTGTCCCGCTGATGGGTGTCAGCACCCCCAGTTAGAAAATAGACTTTCACCACAAGATGGAAAACCAGAGGCAGACATTGAAGGCTCCCGCCTGCCTGGCAGCCACAGGAGAGGGCTCTGAACCCTCAGACTTTTTGCCTGGAAGCGTTTAAACAGAAGTTAATGTAAATTTTCTTTTTTTGGATAACTCACCCTTCTCTTGTGAATTTTGAAAATATGAAACGTTGGACGCCTTGGGTCAGAGAGGCTTCTGAGGTTCTGAGCCTTTTCCTCGACGTTTTGACTTTGATGCACCTGTGCGTGAATAAATTCAGCCTCTGTTTCACTTCTCCCTGCTGAACAATGCCAGAGACTTAGAAGGAAATTTCCAGTGGGGATAAGTAGCTTTTCTTTGATCCGAACACCGATCAAGCTCCATTTAACCAATAAAGGAGTCAAACTGACAAGGGCCTGCCTGGCTCTGAACCACGTGTCATACTGAATAGGACCGGAAGCCGCCTCACCTTTTGTCTTTAACCAACTCCTTCCCCCTTCCCCAGGGCCCCGGCACAGGTGGGTTGTGGTAAAGGAGGTTCCTTATGACAGCCACACATCCCGGGCAATATTTTTATACCTTTAAACGTCCATGAGTGTCTCACACAGTCTGAGTTCCTGGCACTTGGCAATATTAAGTGCAGAGACCCTGGAAGGCTGCAGAGCATCTGGGAGTTGGGAGGAACCTGGTGTGGGGAGAGTGCTGATTCCTGCTGCTCTTCAGCCTCGTTAGTCATCCTCATGATGCAGAATAAGTTGGAGGTCAAGTGTCCAGGACCCTGTGTGTCGCCAGCACCTGCCAGTGGCCTCAGAGCAGGTGGCAGCTTCTCTGGAAACGGCGATCACCTGTCTCTCAGAAGCAACCTGCCCCATGACTGTGCAGCTGGCTTAGCTCCCAAGGCAGCTTGAGGAAACCCGTTATAAACACGCATGTTCACAGTCACTGGCTACCTAGAACAGGAGTGGTGACAAAGCCCTTCGTGGCCTCCTCTTAGCTAGACCTGGTCAACCTCTAGCTGGGTGACTTTGCAGCTGGAACAAGAGCCCCACTAATTATTCTTAGTTTTCTATCGTTGGTTTTAGACTCTATTCTTAGAAACGAAGCTGCTTCCTGTTTTGTCATGTGGGATTCCGCCTCCCACCTTCGCAGCCGCAAACATAATCCGGGTGACTTGTTTGCATTGAGCCTTCCGGGCCAGGACCCCCTCACCTCAACCTGGGACAGGCCTCCTCACCTGAGCTCCCAGTGAACTGCCAATGGCCACAGCTAACCTGACAGATAAAGGGCACAGCTCAGAGTGATGTCACAATTGGTGGCAGCTTGGAGAAAGGAGAGCCAATTCCTGCCAAGCACCCTAGTTCCCCTGCAAGGGACAGGTGGAGGCCCCAAGGCATCTCCTCCTTGGCTTCCACCTCCTTAGGGATGCTGGTCATGCTGGGGAAATAAACATCCGATTGATTTTACTGTCTCCAAGCCCTTGGGATTGTGGCTGAATGATGGTGGTTGTCATGGCAGCAAGCAAGACTTTTATTATCATCTGTGGCCTCTCCCCCTCCCTGGGAAGTGTTTGACATGATTCTGGCCCCCCACTCTAGTTCTGGTCCTGTCTGTTGGGCTGGCTGCTCCCCCCTGGCCTCCAAGTGGGGAGAATTTCGTTGGTTTGGAGGGATGGGTGATAATACGTGGGGAGATGGAGGCAGGGTGTGAGAAGAGAATGAAGAGACACAAAATGGTGTGTGTGTTGGGGGGATTGGATCACGGGGACAGATTGTCACTGGGAGACAGGAGGAAGGGAAAAGGGGACAAGAAGGGAGACAGAGAGAAACAGAGAGGGACACATGGAGGGGAGGGGAGCATCTTGCGGGCACACGCCGACATGCCCCTATAATCATCGGAGCCCCTCACGTCTCTCTGCACCAGGCTGTTCACTGCCCCGTGCCCTCTCCCGGGCCACAAGCTTCTGATGGGTGAGGACAGCTTTCGTCCCTCAGTCCCTGGTGAACAATTCAGTGCTGAATGAATAAATGCATGAATGGTAGAAATGAGAGATGGGAAAGGCCAAGGGTGACCCAAGGTTCCCCAGCGGCATGGAGACGTGGGGAGATGGGGAGACCGTGGGGGAACCGGGAGGTGGGGAAGAGGGATCAGAAGTTGGTTATAAAACATGAAGCTTGAGATGATAAATAACCAAACGGAATGTCGAGAAAATCAGCGTAGGGATTGGGGAGAGGCTGAGGCTAGAGGTACAAATTCAAGTTTCAAAAGCAAAGTGTATTTAAAGCCACAGGGTCTTCAAGGAGGTGGGTGCAGACAGACAAGCTTCCACACTGGGCCCCCTGCGTGCCCCCTAGACCCCTGCCCTGTGCTGGGCACCTGAGGGCTTGAGCTCACGGCCAGCTCTGGGCCTTCTGTATGTGACAAAGGCAAGTGCATTTTCGAGAGTCAGCAGGGGCCTCTCCTAACTAGTAGAGGTGGGCATGGTGCTCCCTGGGTCAGCCGCTGAGCTAATCTAAAACCAGACAGGGGCAGGGTGACGGAAGAGAGTCAGAGGGGTGACAAGGTGGAATGTGATGAACTTCGGCTGACCTGCCTTCCTCCCCCATCCTTTGTTTGGTTGCCCTTTATCTTCTCTGGAGCTCCTTCCAGCAAGTTCATTAAAAGGAGGGATCAGAGGAGCGGGAACAGCCTGGGTCTCAGAGGTCAGGAGACTTCTGGCCACAAAGCCTGAAGTATATTTGTTTTGGTACCTAATGTTTTTCTTTTTTTTTTTTTTAATGTCAAAGGCTAATTGAGGAAGATCCAGATATTCACCAGGGCTCTAATTGGCGATGACAAATATACTCTAAAGGCCAGCTGCCAAAGCAGCCACATTTCACCTTTCCCGTTCCCTTGCGCTGCATCCTGGCCTTGACATTAGAATAGCTCCGTGTGCGTGCAGACGGCAGGATTTCCTACGCCCCGCCTCACCGATTCCGCTCTGCCTCGGAACTGGTCCCCCTTCGCCCTCACTTCTCCCTGCCCACACTTGTTCCCGATCTGTGGGTAAATGTGCGGGAATGTTCTGGGAAGTGGGAACATGTAGGCTCCGGCCAGACAGAGGTTCAAATTCCAGCTCAGCCATTTCTGGCTAAGCAGACTTGGGCCGTTCCCACTCTGGGGTGTTCAATTTCCATCTGGACACAGTGCAAACACATGAAAATGATTTAGCCCAGAGCCTGGCACAAGGGGAAGGGGAACTAAATGGGACTGACTGGATAAGCTTTCCACCGGGTTAAGTGTGAGCCTGAGGCTCAGTTTGTCCTTAGTGCTCCCTGGTGTGCAGTTAAGAACCTGAGTCTCATTTGTCCCCCTGCACAGCCTTGCCTCACACGGGATTCCTTCTGCCCCAGGGTCTGCCTCTGAGATGAGCAAGCACCACCTCTCCCGGGACTCCCTCCAACCCAGGTAAAGCTGACTTTCCCATTCCCAGTCTCTGCCCAGATTTCAGCGGGACTGATGGACTCATCTTGACAGACACTTGAATGGAGTGAGGTGACATTTGACCAAGGCCCAGTGGCGATGCCTCAGGAGCGCATGGGCTGCCACTCATCCAGTATTTCTCAAATGTCTGGCACCAGGTGTTCACTTCTGACACGCTGCCATGAACTAACCAAACCCCCAAAGCGGGGCTGATGGTAGCCTTTGGGCAGCAGCAGACCCATGGAGGTAGGTCTTTGTCTTTGAACTCGAATTCACACCCTTAGGCAACTCCGAGGCCGATCTGTGTGTGCAGTTTGAGTACCTTTCCATAGCGAGCAATTGGTCATGGGCAGGGAGGGAGGAGAGAACCTGCCAGAGCACCGTGCACACCTGCCCTCTCCCTCCTCCCTCACTGCTGAGAGCCAGGGGAGAACGCTGCACCAGGGTTTAGACCTTGCTCTGCTCATGACTCACGCATGACATGGGGCAGGTCATTACCCCTCTGTCGTGGCTGAAAGGCTGCAATAGCACTGGCCTCTCCCTGCCTCGTCATGGTGACTGGGAGGATCAATGAGGGAAGGAGCGTGTGAGTGTGAACTTTGTTCCCATGGTCTTTCTTCTGATTGTCCCACAAAGCAGAGGAGAAACAGCAAAGACCAATGTCCTCTGGAGCAAGGGTGAGGTCCAGGTTGCAGGAAGCGCCTCTCCCGGTATACGATTCTGAGCTCTGCATCTGTGTCACCGTCACCAGAGGTCCAGGGGACACACTACAAGCAGGGAGGGGTGGGTGGGTAAAGGTGAACACTCTCCAAGCTCAGGCTGCGGGCACTGCATTTCACATGGCAAATCAGCCAAAGGCTCTTGCTGGGCCTTCTGGAAGTTTCCAGTAGCAAAAACCACAGACTGTACAGTGCCTCTCAAGGTGGGAATGAGGGGGGCTGATGCTGTGTCTCCAGAGGGGCTGCTTTTCAGGGGCCCCCTTGTTTCTAGTGTCTGTAGTTGGGTTTTGCTCTTTCTCCTGGTCAGTGGAAAAATCCCATGGCACCAGCTCTAGGATACTGGGGGCTGAGGCCGGCACCCTGGGAGGACAGGAGGAGGGAGAGACCAGATGGGCTGCTGGCTGTGGCCCTGCTTGGCGGAGCCAACCCGGAGAAACCACTTCCCTTGGCGTCTCGGCTTTTCCGGCTCAAGATTTGGAGCTTCCTCTGTGAAAGGTCTGGGCAGGATTCAACTGACTCCCCCAAATAATCAGACGTGGGTACAGCAGATTTTTTCCAGTTTAATTTTGTCTGGTGGGCAATAATTCACATGGTTCAAAAATAAATAAAATAACCTAAATCAGACACAGCGAGAAATCCTGCTTCATTCCTGGTTCATTGTTTCCTCCCAGTACCCCCTGTGGTAAGCCCTTTACTAGTTTCTTATGCATCCTTCTAGAAGTTCTTTGTGCAAATTCAAATTCACTCTGTCTCTTTCCTCAGGTGCACAAAAGTTAGCATATGGCGCGCCCTGTGTATCAGGCAGGGTCTCCGGCGGAAGCAGAATGCAGCTGGATGACGGAAGATGGGTTAATAAGGACCATTGCTGAAGGTGTAGACGGGGTGTGGGGGAAGCAATGAGGAATGTGCCATACCCCAGGGGTGCTGGTGATCGTGAGAGGCCTAGGCCTGCAGGGATTGATGCTGGGAGAGAGAGAAGAAGGAGGAGGGGAGGAGGAAAAGAAGGTAAAGGAGAAGAAAAAGACGGAGAAGAAAAGAGAAAACACTTTCTGGAGAGGGCTCAAGGCAGAAGGCCAACGTACGCAATGCTGCAGGGAAGGAACCAGGGTCTAATCACCCACTCTCACCCCTCCCTCTGGCTCCTCTGCAAGCACCCAGGCCAATCCCTATCTGAAGCCATGGGCACGGAGACGGCCTGTGTGTGCATTTACAATCCAGCCTCCTGAGAGACACAGCAGGCTGAGAAGGGTGTAGGTATCCCAGCAGGGACCCAAGGAGAATGCACAGCATGCCTGCCAGGGGCCAGGCTCCACGGATCACCCGACGGTGCATCTGGAGATCTTTCCATTTTTTTCTCTAGTGTGGGTTCCACTTCCTCAAACTGACGCTGCTATCACAGTGTCCTGGTGTAACGCAGCCTAGGGTCCCTCTGTGGGACCCCCTGCTGGGCTAATCGTGCCCTTGAGAACCCAGTGAACATCTGGAGCTGCCTTGCACATCCCCGCGTGCTCTCCAGCGCCCTTGCCCATGTCGCCATGGGTTTCTGGGCATCATTTTCCTCGTGATCACCCAACCCGTCATCCGTCACCCTTGCTCCCCACCTTCCCGCCTCACCACTGGCCCCCCCGACATTGCCTGGCTTATTGTTGTCCTCACCTGCTCTGCTCTGTGGGGGCAGAAACAGCGCCCTAACCCCCACCGCCTGTCCTTGGGGCATGGGGACTGGAGAGGGATACTGCTGCACAGAACAGGAACCAATTAAAATTTATCAACAGGCCTCAGTGCTGGACAAGCTCACCGCTGGCCCTGCCTCAGGGGAGACTCTGGGATCCTTTCTTGGCCATCTGTTTCCCAGGTCTCCAGTCGCGGGCCTCTCTCCCGAGACCCAGCCTGGGCCACCCGTGCCTGCCCTCAGCCTGTTCTGCTGCTTTCCCTTTTCTCTCTCCTTCCTGGTACCAGAAGTTGGGCTCCCACTTGCCTCTAAGTCTCTCCCAAGTCTGGGAGCCATAATCTGTTCTTTCAAACTAAAGGGCTGTTTTCTCTCGCCAGTTTCCCTGAATTCCCATCAGCGCCGTGCAACGGAAATACCACGTGAGCCACATATGAACGGTTAAGTGCTCCAGTAGCTACCTTGAAAAAAATTAAAAGAAGTAGGTGGGCTCGATTTTCATATTCTCTATGTAATCCAGTGTATCCAAAATATTATCATTTCAATATGTACTCAGTACGCATTTACTAATGAGATATTTTAATTTTGGTGTGTAACAAGATACTTTAAATCTCACGTGTGTTTTGCATAGAAGTCCATACTGTGTGCCTGTGGGCATAATGTGCACATAATTTAATTCACAAAACCACAATTTATTTACTTTTCTGTTAATGAACACTTATCTGATTTCCAATAGTCACCATATAAACATCCATGTTTATATATCTGTGGATGTGGGGGAGTGACTATATTCCTGCAGAATATATTCCTAAAAATGTAAGTGCTGAATTACATTCAAAATGTTCACAGCTACTGCCAAGATGCCCCCTGGAAGGCTGTGATTAAAGATGTGTGTGAAATCACTGCCCCGGCATCTCACCATCAGCGCCGGGTATTAGGGTGTGTTTTCCTGGTGCCACGTTGATGGGTGTAATGTATAATTTTCCTTTCCCTAATGATATGTATGATTGAGCTCTTTCCATGTGTTTTCAAGTTCTGGTCTGTAAATGATCTCTGTCCTTTATCCATTTTTCTATTAGATGTATTGCCTTTCTTAAAAAAGTGAGTTTTAGAAGCTTGGTTTGTATTCTTGCTCAGTTCTCTGTGGGTCTTTTTTCTATCTGAAGTGTTTCTAGGACATTTTCTTCTACTATATCTTTTTATATTTTCTTCTATCCGTTCTCTGTGTTCTCCCTACTGGGACTCATACACTAAAAAAATTTTTTTATTTCATATCACTGAACTTTGGAAAAGATGGCATTTCCTTCTTTCTTTATTTTTTCCTAATACACTTTTGGAGAATCGCGTAAGTGTGATCATCCAGCTTTCTAATTTGGTACTTATTTGTCTATTTAGCTCACTTGTTGTGTTTTTTTTTAATGTTAGCAATCACAGTTTGAGTTCCCAAGAGCTCCAAGTCTATCTTTTTCATAGAGGCTTTGTTTTAGTTTTAGCTGGATATGATATTCTCTTACCTCTCTCTGGGATATTCATTTAAATCGCTTCAAGATTCTTTTTGTTTTAGATATTAATTCTGTTTTCTTGGGGGTCAGTTCTGTTTTTGTACCTCTTTCAGGCTCTAGCTTTTCTGAACTGCCTGCCAATTCTCGGTTTTCTGGAGACATTTACAGACGCGCATACGGGCTGAACGGTGTCGGTGGCTGGAGGACATTTCCTTACACCTATGAGAACCCTTTTCCTCGGGCAAGGACCCTAGGGGCTGGTGTAGGAGCTGGCCTCAGGGGCATGGGGTACAGGGGACAGTTATTGGACAGGGGAGAGGAATTAGCTCCCCCGTCCTGCCACCTATCCTGAGCACGCCCTTTCACGTGGTGCTTGTTCCCTTTGTTCTGGAATTCCGCTGGCGGAGTTCACCCTGTGATGGTTGCGCCTCTAGTCTCATGGCCCTTATAGCTTCCATTTCACTTTATCATCATTTTTTTCTTATCTTGTCATATATTTCTCGAAACTTCAATCTTCTGGATGTTGATCCCACTCCTCCTGGCTGTCCACAACCACTAAGATTCGTTTTTATTTCTGTGTCTCTTCTGTCATTTCAGGGTGATGTGGGGGAAAAGAGAAGCACACACCAGTGTGTTCCTAGCCATGCTGAACTTTAACACACTTACTCCGCATTGAGAATTATTTCATGAGACTAGGTTACCAGGCATGGGATTATTGCATCAGAGAGCAGGAATATTTTTTGAGGTTGCTGACATGTATTTAAAACTGCTTGCTAGACTGAGGAACAGAACAGAAAGAAGGCACTGGCTTGGGGAGGGAGAGAGCCGCATTCCAATCTTAGTTCCTACACTTGCCAGCTGTGGAACGTAAGTGAATTAGGGAACTTCTCTGAACCTTGGTTTCCTCATCAGTAAAATGGGCGCATCAATAATACCAACATATAAGAATAATCTGAGAATGAATTATGCAAAGCATCATCCCCAGGGCCCAGCCTATAAACGAGGCTTGATAAATGCTGTTAGTCAGCGTTGTTTCAAATAAGTGGTTTGTCAGCATCAAAGAACTGTGAATTCAATTAGGTGTTCGGAAAAGCATTCCCTTGATTGGTCACCGGCATTTCACGCTCTCGGATAAATCACTCCCCAGCTCGGCAGCTCCATCTCCGAAGACAGAAGCCTCCTGCCTACCTTTCTGCCTGCCTGTGAAGGTGTCTGAGGAGTCGCTGTTACTTATGAAACCCTTAGAGATGCTTCATTGAGAATTGCCGGGTGTCCTCGGGATTGTTTTCATCAGGATGATGGGTACTGAGCCCCTGCCTCCAGCTCTAGGCTGAGTCCCTGCAAGCTGATCGCTCCTTCTGAGCTCGGCCAAGTGCAAACTCCTGTGGAAAAAAATACCTGATCCTTATTCTGGGCCAACTTCCAGAAATTTAATTTCTTTCTCGGCTGAGATGTTGGTTCTTGTGACTTCTTTTTCCTATTTGACAACTTATTAATTGGAAATCCCCAGCAAACCTGCTCCAGGGAAGCAGGCTGAGCCCTTACACGTCAAGTCCAGGCCCAGGAGGCCAGGAACAAGTGTTTGTACTCTGCCCAGAGGAAAGGCCGGAGGTGACTCTTGCTAGAAGCTCTGAAGTCACTGGCCCAGGGGTGCGATGGCCTTGGGGCGAGAGCCAGGAAGCATAAAGGGTAAGGATATTTCCAAAGAAACCAGCTCAGTAGCAGAGAGAGAAGGTTTGTACCAGCAGAACCCAGGCAGGCCCAGTGCAAGGGCAGCCAGGGGCCAGCCCTGTGAGAGGTCACTGAGGCAAGGTGCTGACCCATGGGAACTGAGCCAAAGGGAGGGGTGGGATGGCATGTAACAGGGGAGGGGAGAGCTCATTTGGAAGAATAACAGGCGAGTTACAATGCCAGCACAAGGCCTGAAGGGTGTTTTTTATTTATTTTATTGTAAGGTATTTCACTTAACTTTTGCTATGATTCAGTAAGAAGTAAACAAACAAACAAACAAACAAACAAGACCCAGGCATGAACAGGACCAAGAGCTGGCCAATCCCTATCTTCCCCTTCCCCAGTCCCACTCCCAGCAGGACTGACGGCCACCCCGCGGCCCCACAGACAGGCCCCTATAAGGACCACTGCTTCACCTCCACAAAGAGCCAGGCCTCCTCCTCCGGGTAACCACTCCCAAATGCAAAGCAGCATCTGGAGAGGTCCAGGGGCCACTCCAAGGAGCTGGTCTGAGCAGACTTGGCAGGGACGCAGCGGGCACAGCCAGCTGTCACAAGGAGCAGAGGGACATTCTGTGCCATTGCCACAGAGTCACATTTCCGACTTGATTGAAAGAAGCCTCTTGAACAATATATAGATTTGTCAGCGGCTGAAGGCTTGCTCTTGCCAAATCCCAGCAGAAAAGCGTATTTTTACAGCTGGGAGGATAAGTCTCTGAAAGATGGCGTTTACCATGGAAACGCTGACACAGCCTCTCATTCCCTTCACGGTGATTACAATCCTCATTTCAATTTGTTTTTCTTTATTTTGAGCTGGAGTCATTTGCAAGCCCAGGAATCTCTCCGGCTGCGACAGAAAACTAAATACTGCCCTCTGTCGGAAACAGGACGGAACTGTTTTTGACGCGCTAGAGGGGTGCGGATCTACGTTTGAATTATGGGCACCCAGGAAAACAGCCTTTCTTACAAAAAATCCCTGCAGGACATATCTTGTTTCCTAGGGAAGAAAAAGCGGTAGGAAGAGGTGCTTAATCAAACCAGAGGCCCCTATGCGCAGCTGGCCACTCGGCCCACTGGGGAGTTCTGGGAGCCCGTGTACACTACGCACCTGAGTCGTCCTGCGTGCGGGGCAGGGAGAAAGCCCATCACTGGCCACAGAAGGTCCTCAACTGAGACACAGATCCAGCCCTTGCCACGCTGAGTCCCCAAGGGGTATGGGCAGCTACTGATCTGTCTGCTGCAACCCCTCCCCATTAAGACTTTTATTCTCCTCCGCCCTCTTCCGTTTGCAGGCATATTTTATGCTGTTGGAACTCAGGGACATATGCCCCCTGTTTATTCAAGGCCTGTAGTCCCTGCTGAACCCAAAGCTCAGTAACCCTCCTAACCAAATGCCCAAGGATGTCCTTCTACTTTCCAGATGTCTTCGTTGATAATAAAATCCACAATGGATCTGGTCACAACTCTGGGTCTGCCAGTGGGGCTGCAGGGCTCTGAGAGCTGACGTGGTCTCAAATTTCGCCCCCTAAACAGGGCTTCATTCACCTACACAGATCACATTAGAACGTGGCCCAGTGCCCTTCCCCGATTCTGCACACAGCCAGTGCTGGGGAATAGGGTTTTCCACGGTGTGAGCCGCAGATAATCAGTGGGCAGGGATACTCCTCACAAGAGGAGTCCAGAGACTGAATAAGGCTGGTAATGTGGCTAGCTATAGTACCCTCTTAAAGGTCATGGTACTCGCCCCTGTATTAAAGACTCTGAGAAGTCCTGCAGGGAAGAAATCCAGTTAACTTTGTTTTATTCGGTGTTTCTTATTTCCTCACTGGGCCATTTCTTCATGGAACATTTCTTATCATCCTGTGACACACGAGGATGCTTGGCCTTTTCTTTGTCCTCTTTTTCCTCTTACTGAATTTTAAAAATATTTTTATTATACAAAAAGTTTTCACATGTTCATTGTAGAAAAACTGGAAAATGCAAATAAGCAAAGAGGAGGGAAAAGACACTGAGGCATCATTCTTGTGGACATTTGGGGTTTCCACGAGCATGTTGGTGTTGTAGCAATCCTTTGTGAAAAGGGATTTTTGTTATAGCAAGAGTCAATCTGCATTCCCCAGACTATGTTCAATTCTATGACCCTGATTCTGAGTGGCAGGTTTCATAAAATAAAGCGCATGTTTCAGCCAGCAATGGCTAGAGAATCATTTTGAATTATTTCCAAACCTCAGGTAAGAGAAAATTCCTCTAGCATATGTTAGAATTTTTATAGGAAGTGGCAGGCCAGGAAAATAAATGAATTGGTAGAAAGAGAAAAAAATCATATATAGTGATTTGTCAACTAAGTGAAAATATTATTTAAAAGATTGGAATGAAATACACTCTGGAAGATGGGTTCAAGGTGACTTTCACTATTTTTGCTATTGTCAAAGCAATACTTAAATGTAAGTATTTTTTTTAAGTAACCACCACCCCCCCCCCCAACACACACATGCACACACCAGGCCAGTTTCAGTGGGGATTAAAGCAGAGTAGGGGATGCTGAGTCTGGGGGTGCGGTGGGGGTTGCCTGGGAGGGGCAATTGCCTAGGGGGTGTGTTGGGGGTGGGGAGTCTCTCATGTCTTTTCCACCCAAGAGGCGCTGGGCTTGCTCAGGGTGTCGTCACTTTATTTCCCTCCAGATGTAACGAGCCAGGTTCGGGGTGAAGCAGGAGCCATGGCCGGTTCACTGACCCTCCGACCAGGCCTTGGAGGAAAGGGCCTTTATCACCCCTTTTCATAAATGCTCTCAGCACACAAGAGCTCATTTCGGCCCTACAGGCTTTGCACTAGCTGTTCCCTCTGCCTGCGATATTCATCTTTCAGGTCTGAGCCCAGAGAGCATAAGGTGACGCTCAGGGACCCGGGCTCTGACCCCCTTCTCTTCTCTGGGACCTCTAGCATGTCTCTGCCCCTACTTGCCACCAGCTTCCTCCCCTTGATAAGGAAGTGGGTGCACTCTATTTAAATAGCTTAGGGTACACTCCCTTGACAAGCATTAATGGGAAAGCAGTGTGTTAAGGAAAACCAATAGGGGAGTGGGACAGGGTGACCAGGCAGGAGGAAGGCCGTGCAAGGTTGCAGTATCAGGCAAAGTCCCTGGAAGCTCTCACTCAGCTCCATTCCAGAGGGGACCCTGGGACAGTGCAGGTCACACCTCAGAGTGTCTGGATTGGGAATGGGAGAGCAAGAGCATTTATACCCCTGCACCCCTGAAGGGGTGTGAATTTCTAGGCACCTCCAGCTCTCACCAGGTGCCTCCAGCTCGCCATATGCACAGGCTAAGGGGACTCCAGCAGCCCGTAGGCAGCCCCCAGACAGAGCAGATGTTGCCCCTGGAAGTGATCATGCTAATACGGGTAGAGTTCTGATATGGCCTCTAATGTGACATGTAAGGCGGCCCTTCTGCACATAATACTCTACACAAGTTTCGGAAACGTGGGTTTAAGTCCTGACAAAGGACTTGCCAGATGTGCCAACCTGTGCAAGTTACTGTATCTCTTTCAGCCTCACCATACGCAGCTGCGGAACCAGAGGTAATACTGTCTCCTCTGCTTGCGTCCCTGCTAGGTGGGGATGTCCCTGAGGACCTGCGAGGTTTGCACAAATGGCCGGTGATGTCACCATGATCACTCTCCCTCAGTACTTAAAGCAATTTCAAGCAATTTGGGGGCTTGCCTCTTATATTACTGTATCTGCCTGCAGCAACCCCCCAAACTTTAGAGACTTAGCACAAGAAAGGCATATACCTTACGTGTGTAATAGTATAAAATAGGTGTGTCTAGATTGCGGTCCCCACAAGGTGGATGGGGGGTATCTTCTCAAACCCAGGGACCCAGGCGGACAGCAGCTCTGCCTCAGGTAGCTCCCAAGGTCACCCTGGACATTGACCTTGAGCCAACAGGGGAATAGAGAAAGGGTCACACATGGGAGGCTGCCATGGAGCATGCTGCTCCTGTTCCACTGACTAGAAGTCAGTCGTGTGAGCTTATCTATCTGCAAAGGAGTCTGGGAAATGTGGTGTAGCTGTGTACCCAGGAAGACATGGAAAAGGGTTGGCAGTGAGCAAGCAGACTCGGCCACCCTCCTGAATTTTACAGCTGTGGTAGTGGAGGCGTGAAGCTGACTCACGCCTTCGTCCTGCCCCTCTGTGGCCACCATTGCTCTGCCCTCCCCCCCATTACACATGCTCTCTCTGCTCGTGGACTGAGTCCTGGATCTATCTCAGCCTGGAGGACACACCTCACCATAGTAAATCCTTCATGGGACCAACAATGTACATTTGCAGTTTCAAAGCTCCTCCTGCAGACTCTTACTACCCAGTAGGTAATATCCAAGACCTCCAAATCCTCATTTAAATGCAGAAAGCTTTTCTTCCCTCCCCTTTATTCTCGCCAACTGCGGCCACTTGGGGGTTGCTGTTGCCCGGGATTTATAATCACCATTTCAGAAGGATGGCTGCTTCTACCTGGCCTGATACATTTCAGCAGTTTGGTACTTCCAGGGGGATCCCACCTCACCCTCAGCACCCCGCAGGCCATAAATATTTCATTTCATCCACAAGACAAGCCAGGCCCTGCCTGAGGGTCAAAGGAGAAAGGCCAAGTTCATGCCTATGTGCAAGAGGCCTGTGGCTGCCATTCAGGTCTCATACTTCGGGACAGTAACCCGGTTACCTAAAGGGTGGAGAACGGCACACCAACATTCTTCTGGAGCTCCCCATTCCTTCTCCTTGTATCTCTCGGATCTAGAAGTACCCATGATTGGAGGCTTGCCCTGAAGAGTAAAGAACAAGGTCTCTGCTTATTTGTCCTTTAATTCTTCCCCTGGGGCTTAGACTCTTTGGAATCCAGCAGGTTTGGGATGATAAATAGCCACTGTAGTGACAGCCCAAATCCCATGGCTGACTGTAGACATGTCTGTAATGCGCGCAAACTCCAAGGGTGCGGGCGCGGTGCATGCTGGGGGCAGGCAAGCCCTGCTCTGCCAGTTTGGAGGTAATCATGGGCCATGGAGATCATCTGTGACTGCAGGTTTGGAAGCTCAAGTCCACTGACGTGGCCTAAGACCCAGAATAAGTCGTTTCCCTCTGTGGGCCTCAGTTTCTTCGTGTGTAAAATGGGGTGGCTGAACAAACAGCCCTGAGGAAGAAGCAGCCGCCGGCTGCAGTGATCGTAGTCCCAAGGCGTGCCAGGAGAGGGCAGCAGGCAGGTGGCACCGGTGCTGCAGGAATTCAGGGGAGGTGCACCCCAGCGCTTAAGGGAGGATTTCCAGAGGCGTAAGAAGGAAGGCGGTGGCCCCCGAAACTCCTCTCAGGGCCTCCTGTAGTCATCACATGGGCGCGCGTCTCCCCCTGCCCCCTGAGACCTGATGGCCCTCTAGCCTTACAGATTCGCACTCCTTGACTCCTGTAGGGTTGTCTGGATCTCAGGCCTCTTGCCGGTTCCAGCCTGTCTCCAGATCTTGATTCGGTTAAAAGAGCAGAAAATCAAGCTGAATGACGTAAGTGAAATGGAATATAAGATTTCTTCCAGTGCGGACGGGAAGCGGGGTAACCAGATGTGGGAAGAGGGCCGCAGGAAAGACCTGGTCGTCCGTTTGAGGTGCAGGCCCTGGGACGGGTGGGCTCCATCCACCATCTCATGTCACTCAGGAGAAAGCGACTGACCCTGGATTCACCGGGGAGGCAACTTCCAAAGAAAATCGGGGTGCTGACTGGAAGGAAGAACAGATGCTGGGAGGCACAGCTCACGCCCCGCCCTGTGCTGTAACTGCTATCAGCTCTCCCTGCCACTGGACTGGGAGTCTGCTGAGCGCTGGGAGCCTGTCCTGTTCACCGTTCCTGCCTCAGCACCAGCCAGACACGTCCTCAACAAGTTCTTCACGGACAGATGGATGAGGGCACAAATGACTGGGGCAGCCAGGATTCTGTTCTTAGTTCTTGCTGCCTCCCTCTGCTGCGTGACCTCACAATGGGCTATGGTGATGTCAGACTTGACCATGGCCAGACAGGCAAAGGGTCAGAGCCCGTTCTGAGCCAAGGCCTTAGGAGGCATCGTGTATGTCTGCTCACGGTCTGGCACTCCTCGCTTTTCTTAGAACCAGTTGGAGAAATCCAGGAAGAGCTACTTTTTACCTTGCTTGTGTCAGGTGTCCATCCCTGGACCAATCAACGATGGCCGAGAGGATGGGTCACGTGGCACACACAGGCTATTATATGTCAGGACTGTCTTCAGAGAAGAATCACTGTGAGTCAGGAAGCAGCCCCAGAGGGAGTGTATGAAGCCCCCACCCAGTCAACACGCATTCCAAGAGAGGGGCTCTATCTTGTAACTCTTATCATCCATGAAACAGGGCTAAGCACATAGTAGATGCTCAGTAAATACTGCATCAGGCTGTACTTTCCCACAGATGACTACAGCAAACCTCTCAACCCACCTTCTCTTCTTCCAAAGTGACATTAATACTTCCCTCATTGAGATGTTGGGTCCATCCCATATTCCCTCCCCTTGATTTTGGGCAAACTTGTGAAGATTGTAGACATGACATTTGTGACTTCCAAGACTAGGTCATAGAAGTTGACATAGCTTCTGCCTGACTTTTTCGAGATGCTCACTCTTGGAACCCAGCCACCCTGCTACAAGGAAGCCCAGGCCCGAATTTGTAGATGTTGTGACTGGCAGCCCTGGCTGAGAGCCCAGCCAACAGCCAACACAAACCACCGACAGGTGAGTAAGTAACCAGCCTTTAGCTGGTTCCAGACACCAATAGTCAGGTCACGCCAGCTCTCAAAGCCTCCCCAGCTGAGACCCCAGATATCATGGAGCAGAGACAATCTATTTCTTCTGCGTTTTCTCTGAATTTCTGACCCACAGAATCCATGAGCATAATAAAACGGATGTCACTTTTATGCCACTAATTTGAGGTGGATTGTGATGCAGCAGTAGCAACTGCAGCAAATACTGATTGCTTGATTTACGTATTTGATGTCTGGTTGTTCCACCTGTAGTAACACTAAGACCCACCAGTGGGTTGAGGTGCTGTGGATCTGATCTATTCCTTATGAAGTTCCTCATCGACATTTCACCCAGTGGTTTCAGCGTACATTGATGATTGTTACCTACGTACATTACTCTAAAAGATTTGCTAATTGTATCTTTCCATCTGCATTCACCAGCTGGAATGTCCTACAAAGCACTTTCATCAACTCTTTGGTTTCCCTGCAAAACAGGTCTCACAGAAGACTCAGGACAAGTGTTTTGATTCTCCCCATCCCCCCTTTTTTATTGGAATCCTTGGCAACCACCAAGGATGGACCAGTAAAGTGTTCTTCTTGTAAGTATCATTATAATCTTATGGATGTTAATTACATCCATTGCAATTTCAGTCTAGTGCATTAATTTTTTATGTCCAAATTGTTCCGTTTTTAGCCAGTGGGAGACTCTCAAATGGACCCCTGTGTGCCTTTGGTAAGATTCCATTAATATTTGACATCTTCCTCATTTTCCGGCATAACCACATGTCCCAGATCCTCTGGCACATTTTCTGCCCCAGGTGTGGAATTGGCCATTTCTCAAGGAGCCCTGATTCTGCTGGGGAATGGATTTAGAGACTGAAATTCGGGCATGAAGGCCATTCGTTGCTTCTAGGCCTTTTCAGCAAACAGAGCTAGGGAACACTGCTTTTTAGAAAGAAACAAAAGAAATAATGAATTACTGGTATTTTCTATTTAACTGTAAGAGGACAGAGTTTTTCCGTTATTTCATTGATTGTAGCTCTTTCCTTCTTATACCCTCCCCGCTTCTCTTGCCTCCCTGATTCCGGTTGTATAGACCCAAGACCTAAACCCCCGGTGGGCTCAGTTCCCTCTCTTACTTTAGCATCTGAGCACCTTCCAGCTCTGAAATGTAAGCAGGACTCTGATATTCCCCCATTCGAGCTAATAAAGTGGAAATAAGATGGGCTTCAGGGAATATGGTGAAATTCTTCCCACCCAGGACCTGCTCAAGGTCATGTGAGCCATTGGATTTCTTAACACCAACCATTTCCATGCAAACACTCCCCAGCCTTCCCAGGAAATCGCTCTGGGCAGAAACACCTTCCCCAGGGAAATCACAAGGAAAAGTAATTAAATGAGTATGGTAGTTAAGAGCATATCGACAGAGATCCCATCGCCGAGAGTCCCATGAGACAAAGCTGAGTGTTTTTTCCATTCTTTCTTTTTTTTTTTTACAATCTGGTCCAGGTTAAATTATGTTCCATGGCAACTTGCATCAGTGTAGTTGTCATGGTTACAGGTGAACCTGCAAGTGAGCTCGACAGCCTGGGCTCTGAGCTCGTTAGGCTGCGTGCCTTTAAGACACACCCTTTTGTCATTCTGTCCTGGTTAGAAAAGTAATGAGAATTAATAGCATTTCCCAGCAAGGTGTAGCCTGTGGACAGGTGCAGGTGAGGGAAAGGGGGAGCCATTGGCCTCTTTAAATACAGGCCAGCATCCAGCCTAGTGTCCCGGGACAAATCACACAAATTTCCCATGCCTTCATCTGCCCATGCGCGGGGAGCAGCGGAGAGCAACTCTTCAAATGGTGAAACCGCGAGCCACTCTCAGGAATTCTCCTTAGATGGAAGGTAAGAAATAACATCTCCCGTCATCTACAGCAGAGTGAAAGCCAGCAACGGGAACCACACATGTAACGTTACCTCTCCTAGTAGCCACATTTTAAAAGTTAAAAGAAACAGGTGTACTTAATTTTAATACTCATATTTAACCAAATATATCCAAAATGCCCTTTCAAATGGTAACTAGTACAAAACTTAATGAGATATTTTACATTCTTTTTTTCATAATAAATCCTTGAATTCTTGTGTGTACTTTATACTTAAAGTACTTCTCAATTCAGCTGCTAAAGCCTATCAGAGATACTTGATCTATCTCAAGATTTCATAAAATTTGCAGTTGAAATTGTCAAGTCATGTACTTGAGTTAATCCAAACATATTTAAAATTTTTCAATAACAAACTGAGTGTGTTTTAAGTCTTAAATGTAAAGGAAGTGAAATTCAGTAAAAAACCCAGCTCCTTAGCCTCACCGGCTATGTTTCAAGTGTTCAGTGGCCACATGTGTGTGGTAAGTACCACATGGGACAGCAGAGATCTAAGGTGGCCGCTCCCGTATGGTCCTCACACCAGCTGCCTCCGTGTCCCGTGCAAGGTCATTAGAAGTGTGCTCATTTGGGCTCTGCCCCAGACCCACTGATTCAGAATCTGCCTTTTAATAGGACCTCCAGATGGTCCTCAAACGTGTTAGAGAAACTCTGCTAAAGGGATGCCATTCCTGACCGTAGGAGCTGTGAGATGCTGCGGCTTGTTGTTTTAAGCTGCTCAGTTTGAGGGGAGTTTGTCATGCAGATAACCAATACAAAGGATGGACCCCCGTCTACTTCTGCAGCCTCCTTACTCACCGGCTGCATCCTGTGCTCCAGCCGTAATGACTCGGTCCATCCCCTAAAGATCTCTCTGACTCGTTGGCAGGTTTTGTACTCCCTGTCCCTTCTTCCTGACACACGCTTCTTCACCGCCACCCCTCAGCTCCCTTCATCTATCCAGTTCCTCCTTATTCGTCACCTCTCAGTTTAAATAGCACTTCTTATGGGAGTTCCTTTGGGAACTCCTCCTGCCTGAGCCTACCGGCCTGGGTTAATGTCCATCACACCTTGTGTTGTATCTGCTTATTGAATTGTCTCTCAAGAGACCCCAGTAGACAGTGATCCCCACTATGGTGGGACTGTGTTGTTCTTGCTCACCATTGGACAGTGTCCCCTAAGGCAGGTTTAAGGCCTGCCAAAGAGCAAACAGCCAATAAATATTTGTTGAGCATTGTTGAGAACTAGGGAAAGAGGGGTGTAAAGAATGGGTAGGCTGGAGCAATTGACCCCCAGAAAAGTAATAAAGGCAACAACCAAGGAGACACAGCTCAGGATGTTTCTGAGGGTAGAACTCACGAGAAAGGAGTTCAGGGGGCATAGTCATCAGCAGGGCAGCTGAAGCTGTTCTCTGAGGTTCAGATAGAATAGGGGGTTGCTTTCCATGGATCCCTGGAAGTAAGATAGCCTAGGCCTAGTGTGGGAGCAAGAGGCACTAGCAAGAATAGGCGGAAGTCCAAGGCCGGCGTGCTGTAGTGCGATCCGACTGGGTGGGGGTGGGGAGACGGTTGTGCAGGAGAACATGTGAGCGGCTCTCCTTTGTCCTGGATATTTGCTGTCGGGGGAGACCACTGCTTCTCTCAACCCTAGAACACCGGTGCCTCCTCTTGAACCTCTTCAGAGACTCTGAGCCAAGGCGAAAGAAGACAGGGCGCATGGAAGCTCTCTGGAGAGACCAATCAGCAGAAAGAAAAATAAGAGAAGTAGATACAGATGCTACTGAAGGTATAGATCTCCTAAGATACTGCTCAGGTGGGGACGGGGTAGGGGGACTTCTGATTTCACAGAATTTTCAAGTAATTACAAGAAACCCAGACTCCGATCAACCACCACTGAAAATCAAAATACTGGAGGAGAGCAAGATAGTCTCATGCTAAGACGTGTAAATTTCGCGTCACGTCAGCGGGAACAAACAGGCACACATGGGCACCAGGCCCAGTTGCTCGAGCCGGCGTGATTCAGAGCCCTCAACCTGAGCCACGCCAGAGTGTGTCCAGATTTTCTCCAATTGTATGTCCTACCTTGATGAAAACTGGTTTTTACGCTGTTGTAGATCAAATAAACATCATAACTTGCCCCCCCCACACAGTGACCACCTGCTTCGTTCTCCCTGATGCTACAAAGCCCCCAAAGATTTAAGTCAAAGGATTATCCATCTGACTGGAGGGCAGTTGAAGATAACGAGCCAGGAGGAGATTAATAAAGAGACACGAGGAAAACTGGACACGTGTAATTGCTACATTACTCCCTTGGTTGTAAGGAGGCATCATCCCCTTTGAAACGGCCCAGGTTGCTCTGTGGAGAGGAGGCTGGAGGGAAGAAGCTACAGGGAAGGCCAAGGCCAGGAACCTTACGTAAAGGCTTCTGGACGAGGAATCCTTCTCTGCATCGCCTATCTATCCCTGTTGGTACCAGCAGAAAGTTACCCCCCAAAATCCAGAATGGAAACCCAGCAGGGGCCAGGTCAACCCTGTGACATGCGCCTCCATGAGTCCCATCCCTGGCAGCACATTGGAATCACCTGGGAACTTCAGGGCAGGGAAATGACACCTGCGATCCTACCCCAGAACGGTCCAATCAGAATGTTTGAGGGCGGGCCCAGGCGTGGGTGTTTTAAAACGTGCCACTTTGGGAATGACAACCACTGCGCTGGGCGGGTGGTTCTCAAACTTAAAAATGCACGCAAATCACCCAGCTGGCTGTTAAAAATAATAATAATAACAGACTGCTGTTACTGGAACTTCTGATTCAGTAGCTCGGGGATGGGGCCCCAGTACCCAGGTGGTGCTAATGCCACCAGTTGGGGACAACCCATTGAGAACTAGTGCTCCAGAAAGAGACTTCCAGCATCCAGTACCTTCTCCCCTGGCCTTTCCTTGCTCCTCACAGTCCTCTCCGATTCTGTGGTTACAAGCCCCCATCGCTGGTTTATTGTTGAATCGGATAGTCATTTGGCTTCTCCAGTTTTGCCTTCATCACACCCTCCTGCACCTAGTTTTAGACTCGTCCTCCTCTCCCTTTTCCATTAGCCTTGACCTCACCAGACCCCAGCCTAGCTCAGGGATCCTATTCTGTCACCAGCTCCCATGACCGGAGTTGCTACCGGGGTTGTAAGGGTGCCTGCACAGAGTTGGAGGATACAGCCAGGGTGTCTTTAATTCAACGTTCACATGTGGGGTCCCTGCCTTGTCTCAAGGCTGCAACATTCTCAGATCTTTCTGGTTAGGCTATTGCCATAAGACAAAGGCATTTGGAAAATGTGCTAACTATTTCTGGGGACTTCAGATGTGCCGTTTGCCAGCCTTCTGGAGCTAGTCCAGTTCCATCTATCTTGGACCTCAGTTTTCTGATCCCTAAGAGGATCAGAGTAAAACATTGCCAAGGCCTCTTCAGCCTCTATAAAATGAATAATTTCCCTAGGATCCGAAAGGCTGAGCAATTAGCTCACATTACTGGTATAATTAGACTCACCCCAATGGAATAAAATGTATTAATCTTGAACAGGGTGAAAGCATGCGCCTATAGCAACGAAGACAATCATGAGCTTATTAAAAATAGAAAATTATCATTTAAAACTCTGCATTCATCTTGAGGGCACTTAAAGAAAGTGGTTTGGGCCGAGACAGATGAGTCAGCAACCTTATTCCCAGCTATTTGTGATGCTCAGGAGAATTGCTGTCATTTCCCGAATATTCCTCTTCCCCAAACACTCCTGACCTATTGGCGAGTGAGAAGGGCAGGTTTCAAAACCACGTACACAGTATGACCTCACCTTGCGCATTGACGTAACCGCGCGTAGCAAAGGGTTTGGAAGGTGACGCAGCACAAAGCTAACTGTGGAGCTCTGGATGGTGACATTAAGGGGAATTTTAAATTGCCAGTTGCCCACTTTGAGCTCACCGTGGCCTTCACTTTTGCCCACAATGAACATATTATTACTGCTTTGGCCAAGCCAACACAGGAGCTTTTCCAAAAACCCTTTTACTTCCCAACGTGTCCCTCCTGAGTAGTATAAGCCTGTGGGAAGGAGACCTTGTCACAGGGGTCATTTTATCGGCAGCATGAGCAGGTTGGGTTTCCTGGGGACCTGTGTCCAAGCCACTGCTGGGTGCCCAACCCCCACCCCCACCCCCGTGGCGCCTGTCTATGGTGTCCCCTGGGGAAGCAAGCAGTTACTTCCTCGTGTTCTCAGGCTTCTGTAGATGTAGAAAGTCTGAATAGGCAAGAGAGCTTTTCCAGCTTTTAATGAGTAAGGCATCCATAAATCTTTTAAACTCATGTATGGGGGAGGGAGAAACTTTCCTCTACCCGTCTAGGTTCTTTCAGCTGGTCTAATAATTAAACAGACATGAGACAGATTAATAAGAAAAAATGATCCGATTTAATTACAAACGCACATAAGGGAAGGCTGCGTACATGAAAGAGTCAGAGACCCCACGTGCACCAGAGGTTCAGGACAGAAAGGGGGAATGAGAGATAAATGAACATTCTGAGCTAAGGTTGGGGGTCAGACCCCTTCGCCCTTCTGAGGGTTGGAAGGTCATTGGAAGAATGATAAGAAGAGCAGATGTTCAGTCATTAGAAATTTGCCCTGCTCTATAGATGGGTCATAAAAAGTTATCTGGGATCATTTTTATTATGGGCAAGTCCCCTAATTTAAGTTCTTTAAGGGAAAACTAAGAGTTTCTTGTGAGTTCCCAAGGCCCCTGTTGCCTTCAGCTCCAAATAATCCACCCGCCGAAGGAGCGCATCTTGAGGAGGCCTGCTCTGCACCCCTTCAGATGTTTTCCACGACTAAAATGTGACGTGCATTCTGAGTTAATCATAGAGACTTTAGAGAATATAAAAAAGAAAGTGGTTTATCTTTTCACAGTGGTGTATTTTCCCATCCTTGTGCTTTCCCATGCCTGCCCGCATCCCCTCAGCCCTCCTCCTTCCCTTGCACAATGAAGACTTCCTAAGAAAAGGACCAGGGAGATCTTCTGTCAGAGGGCTTTCTCTGGAATGTTCAGTCCACAGGTGTCGGGCAGAAGAAAGTACCCAGACTCCTAGAAACAGCTCCTGCCAAAAGGAGTGAGAGTTGGAAGGTAAAAGTCTTCATTCCTACCTCACTCGCAGGAGATGACCATGAGGGATAAGTCTACCTAGTCTCCAGAGTTCCCCAGGGGGCCCGAGCCAGCATTTCCCACAGTGGTGGCATTAATTCACCTTACGTTGGCTTCCTTCCCTTCCTGCCACACATCCCCATGCCCTGGCTGGAGCTTCCTGGGACCGCCTTTCAAATAAACTGTTTGCCCTCGAATTCTTGTTCTGGGGGAACCCACCTTCAGAGAACGATACATTGCATGAAAGGCATGGGGCGGGGGGCATTGAGAGAGCCCTGTCGGTGGGGAAGGCCTGAACTGAAGGATCTAGCATGTTAGCTGGGCTTTGGAAGCCTGGAATTGGGGAAGGAACATGGGGGGGGGGGCTCTATGTGCGCAACTTCAAGGGGCAGGTGTGGAAAATGAGCAGCCTGTAGTAGAAGGACTTTTCTGCTCTAAGAAGCTATCTTTGGTTTAAGAATTCTCTTCCCCCATCTCCAGGATGAACTGGTGACTCTTCATGTGCCGGTAAGATCCTTGGTTCTTTAGGTCACGTTGCCCAAGTTGACCTTATGTCTATGTCTGCTCTCACAAATGTCTCCTACACAAGCCAGGATCCCGTGCCTGACAGAAGAACAAAATATGGGACAGATCAAGGTCAAGAGCCTGGCCCTCAGCCCGCAAAGGCAGGCCTAGGGCTGGCACTGTGACCTAGGGAGGGAGCGATGGCGCTGCAATGGCAGCAGGACAAACAGAGGGTCTCTTTATCCTCCAGAATCACTTAGACTGCCTGTCAGGCAACTGCCCCCATCAGTCTGGCTGTGAACCAGGTAGATTCAATCAGATTAGAAAATTTTTCCCCCAAATAAGGGAAGCAGAGCCAGCAAGCCTTCAACCTTGTTATTGATGGATGAAACTTGACCCAAATGCCAAGGTTTTTGTCATCTGAAAATAAGCATTGAAGATCCCCCAAAACACCCCCAAGTGATATATTGCACAGAGCATTTTCTGAATGAAGAGAACTGTTGAAGAAGGCTCTTCCCCAGGTAGCAGTAGAGACCCAAGGCTCCCTCTCGACCTCAGTGGGAGACCTCCACCAGTGAGCTGTCCCACAGCTTCTGGGTGCAAGTCAACTTGCCTGTAACTGGGCCCCCACAAACTAACTATCTGCGATCCCAGCCTGCTGGTGTTCTCTTGCTAGACTTGTATGTGATACAGAGCAGGTTGTTTGCGTGATTTAAAAAGAAAGTAGAGTCTGTTGGGCAGCTAAACAACCGAGCCTTCATGAGGTGTTACCTCTGGTCTCTCTAGGCGAGGGGTAGTGGGTGCTGGCTTCCGTCTCATGGCAGGGTGGCATGATCCTGGGGGCAGGAGGCAGCAGTTTGCTCGGCAGTGCAGTGGCAGGAATTGCTCCTGGAAGCCCAGTCCAAAGCGTGTAACTCCATCATCCCAGCACAGCCACGAGTCACCTACTATTCCTTAATGAATTCTCTTCCGCTTACGCCAGCCAGAGTGGACTTCATCGTCTGCCTGTAAGAACTCCTCTGGCTCTGGGGCCTGGGTGCCCAGTGAGTGCTGAGGCTTCAGAAAGGAGCGTCAGACCAAGAGAAGGGACTGCCTTGGAGGGGCCGAAGGCACAGGAGGGGAGGGGAGGCAGGCAGGCAGCACAGGCAGGCCAGGCAGGGAGTGAAAGAAAAGGCAGCAGAGGCCCCCTGGTGGGGCAGACGCAGAGTCCCCAGTTTGGAAATGGTTTGCTCCATGGCCCGTGCACGTCTTCAGGAGAGTCTCTTCCTCTGTTATTCTTACAAATGCTTTATGTGAGTTTTTTGAGGAAAACCAATAAAAGGGGAAAGTTTCTTGTTTGCATTGATCCATAAGAGCAACCATGAGGCTTTGAGTCCCTGGAATACAATGAAGTCCCAGGTGGCCTTGCGTTGTGACCAACCAGGTCCTCAGACGCAAGGAGGGGTAAAGGTCCAGGTAGTTGCCCCTAATCCTCAAGGGGCAGGGAGCCCCCAGCTGACGTCTGTGTCATCATGCCTACACAGTGTCGTGATTTCCATTTGCAGAGTGAAAAATCTGAGGCTTAAAAAAGGGCACACAGTAAGTCAGAGTGCATGGTTAGATCTGCCTGATTTCAAAGCCTGAACTCCAACCGCTGTCTTCCAATAAGCCCACTCATAAAAGAGCTGAAGTTCAGTCTGAAAGCCAAGTTCAAGTACCAGCAAACAGCACATACGGTCAACACCAAGCCAGCAAGTAGTGCATAGAAAGGCTAAGTCCCCGTGCTGCCCGGGCCCAGTAGGAGGATCCCTTCCTCTGCCCCTGGGCATTGCATGGTGAGGACTGTCCCTGAGCTGCTGTCCCCTGGCCCTTGCCACATGCATGCTCTGAGGTGGCACTCTGATCTCTGATCTCACTGTCTCTGTTCCCCAGCTGTGGGGTCCCTCCTTGTTCTCCCAGAGACTACAAGCAGCACTGTGGCCCAGTCTCACACTCAGCTGTCGTTCTTTGCACCCTAGACCCCTTTGAAGGCAGCTTTTTCTTTTGAGAACTCAAGGATGGGAAAGGGGAGAAAGTGCCTTCTTGCCCTTTTCCACTACCCTACTTCTGTCGGCCTGGCTCATTCCTAACTCTGATGGTGACCACACTTGAAGAGAAGAAAGAGAGAGAGGGATGGAGAGAAAGAGAGAGAAAAGAAGGAAGGAAATGGATTGGTTCATGTTCCTGAAAAGCCCAGGATTTTTAGCTTCAGGTCTGGCTGGATCCAGGGGCTCACAGGGTCCCTCACTTTCTTTCATTTTCTCCTCATCTCTTGCCTCCATTCTTTTATTCTCCCACAGGGTCTCACCTTGAGGTTCCTCCTGGCATATCCAAACCCACACCATTCATGACCCAGAGGAAAGGGTTTCTCGTTCCCAGAAGATACCACACAAGTCATGGAATTGAGGCTCAATGCCCACTTCTGAGCCAAATTCTGTGGTCAGGGGGTTGGACTGCTGTCATTGGTCATGACTGGGTGATGTGGGACCCTTGGCCCTGGGGACAAGGCCAGCCTACTGAAACCACACGGACTACAGTAGGAGGTTGGCTTTCCATAAGAACTCCAGGGAGCATGGCCACAAGGAGAATGGGTGGCAGGGGGGCGGGGGGACTAAAACAAGAGATGCCTAACATTCGGTACCCCCACTCCCCGGCAGATTGCCTTCCCTTCACCCAGTCGCCCCTTCTCCCTCACCACACATTATTCAGAGCATCATTCCTGAATTCCACTGGGGTCTTTCTAAATGCCTCTCCCTGCTTCCCGCCGCAGTACCTTCCAGGTCACTGCTCTGCAAGGTCCAGGCCCTGCTTTGCTGGCCACACCCATTCAGTCCCGCCTCTCTCTTATCCTGGGTGTTCAGCACAGTGCGTGGCACAAATGCAGAGTGGGGACAATGTCCATGGCATGAATGAAGGAGGCTAGGGAAGAGGAGAGGCCTCCAGGCTCTTGCACGTAGAGGAAGTGGCCAGGGAGCAACCCGCAGCCCTGTCCTGAGACCGCCGGGGAAAGACCCCCAGACTCCAGTCCTGCTGAACCGTCTGTGTTGGGATTGCACTTGGCTCTGGTTTCAAGTTGCTGACATTCCTCCCAGGAACACATGCCAAAGGGCTTCCAAACCACGCTTGTTTCTGCGTGAAATGCCTCCCTCAGCTTAGAAGGACCCCCAGTCGGGACCAGGGGTAGAGGGAAAGAGAGGTGGGGGAGTGCTGCTTGAGAGTCAGGCGGAAGGGAAGGTCCCAGGTGACGTGCAGAGGCCTTTGGTGTCTCCATGAGGAGAGGGGCGGGGGAGGGGCACCAGTTCTACTCAGCATGGGGGTTCCCTGCCACTAATGCACAGTGCAGACTGATAATACATCACTGGGATGGCTCTCCGGTGAAAACCTTCACTCCACTGTGACCGTGCCTGAACATTCAGGGCTGGAAAAATGATCCCTTCTCCCCCGTGTCGATAACAGCACAATTGGAGCCCTTCTTCTCCAAATGCCCCATTAATTTTCAGAAAGGACAAAGCTGCAGTTGGATGATAACTCAGGCTTTATTCCTCCCCGTAGATGGGGCTGTTCCCATACAAATCTCCAACAAGTCGCTTCCCAGGGATCTTTTCAAGCTTTCACTGAGAAGGAGCTTCCGGTGAACAGAGCCACAGGGGAAGCACTTTGCTTTGAGCGATTGGTGCTGTGTCTTTACAGACAGGCAAGCAGGAGTCCCTGAGCAGCCCCGACTCACGAGATGCCATCTAAGCACCACCGGCTGCCCCTCTTAGTACGGAGAGACCCCTGCTGTCAACAGGGTAACCGAGTGGCCTGAGAGTGTCCTCAGGCAGACAACCTCCAACAAGCAGAACATTTCCATCAGCACTACCCGCACCCCTGTCTGGGTCTCAGCTTCTTCCTCTGAGGATGAAGGGTGGACCCGATGGTCTTCATGAGTCCTGGCCATGAACAGCCACGTTCTCAGTCATGGGCGCAGATGCCATTGAGATTGTCTGGCTTTCTGCCTTTCCATTCGCTTTGAACCTGAGGGTTCCTTTTAAATATCCTCATCGATGCACAGGTTTCAAACTGAGTCAAGTTATAACAGGTCGCTACAGTTTCTTCATTAATTACACAGACATGGACTTTTTTTTTAACCTTTGTTTGTTTGTTTTTAAAATAGCTAATACATATAGAACCCCCCTGAATCAGAACAGTGGAAGCAAGGTTGGGAAAAGAGGAGGAGAAGAAATGCTGAAGGCATTTATAGAATTTGGCAGCAGTGAGGGAGAGGGGGCCAGAGGGGTGAAAAGGGGTGGAGGCTTCAGCCCCTGGGAGAGAAAGGAGAGGCTGGGGTGGAGTCACATTGAGCAGTTGCCCCTCGCACCTCCACCTGCTAACTACATGGCTTTGGGCAAGATTTTTAATGACTCTCAGCCTGTTTTCTCCTGTGTAAACTAGTAACAAAAATGATCTACTAGGTAAGGTTGCAATGAGGATTCAATGAGATCGTTTCCATTTAATGCCAAGCGCGTAATAGACACTGAACAGATGGCGTCTCTTGCTATCATTGCGGTAGCCAAGAAGGTCTTCAACAATCCTTGCCTCTTGGTGTTCACAGTCTTGCATGGTCCCCTCCCCCACTGAGCCAGTGCTGACCTATGTGACCGCTAGAATACCGCACAAGAGACAGTGTGGGAGGCTTCTGAGGCTTCTGAAGCTAGGTCACAATGGTGTGCCTCTGCCTCCGTCTCTCGGATCACTTGCTCTGGGAGGAAGTAAACCACCTGGTGACGAAGACATTCAAGAGGCCTCACAGAGAGGTCCATGTGAAGAGAGGCCTGAGCTGCCTCACAGCATGGCGGCTAAGTTCCAAAAGCACACACACAGACACACACACACACACACACACACACACACACACACACACTGGGAGAGAGAGCAGCTGTATCATTTTTATGACCTAGTTTCAGAAGTCATAGCACATCCCTTCTGACATATTCTATTTATTAGAAGTGAGTCATTAAGTTTTGCCACTGAGTTACTCAAAGGAAAGGGACTTCGACTCCACCTTTTAAAGGAAGGAGAGTAAAATAATCTGCAGATATATTTTGAGACCATCCCCAGCATTACCATCATCATGTTTGTCATATAGATTTGAAGATGCTGGCAGGAGCCCTGGTTGGTGTGGCTCAGTGGCTTGAGCACCGGACTGAGAACCAAATGGTCACAGGTTTGATTCCCAGTCAGGGCACAGGCCTGGGTTGTGGGCCAGATCCCCAGATGGAGGCATACAAGAAGCAACCACACATTGATGTTTCTCTTCTTCTCTTTCTCCCTCCCTTCCCCTCTCTCTAAAAATAAATAAATAAAATCTTTTTGAAAAAAAAAGAAAAAGAGGCCGGCAGGCCAACCAGGTGGTACTACGCTCCAAGCAATTTGACCTCGAATATGGATTTGGAATTTGTGGCTAGATGTATGGATCAGGGAGTCACTCACATGGAGAAATAGAAAGGGAATGTGACCCCAGGGAAAGAGAGAAGGACTCAGCCTTAAGGAACGCCAAACCCAGCATGGTGCTCCATACATATTATTGATTTACTGAAAGTATTGGCAAGACCTCAAAAAGCCAGCTACCCAGCCCACCTTGGATATTTACTAAAAAGGAAAGTACTTGCTCCTTCCAGTATATTAAAGCTTCTGCCAACAAGTAAAGCACTACCTAATATTCCAGTGCCAGAATAGTCTTTAAAACACGATGGACTCATAAAACAAAACATTATCATTGTCTGCAAACTGGGTCCTAGGGACTCACAGGTCATGTCCTTTGGGATCCTAACCAGAAGATTCTGCTTTGACCAGAACACAATCCCCACCCACCTCCAGTGATGGGCTGCTCTCTTGAGCTGTTTTGGTGCCTGTTTTCATCAGCTGACCACCTATCATTGGCTTTCTTGTAGAGGACCATATATATATACTCAACACAGGAGCTTTTTAAAACTAACAACAAAATAGGGCCTGCCCAGGTAGCTCAGTTGATTAAAGCTTTGTCTGGATAAGCCAAGGTTGTGTGTTCAATCACTGGTCAGGGCACATACAAGAATCAACCAATGAATGCACAACTAAGTGGAACAACAAATCCATGTTTCCCTTCCCCACTCTCTCTAAAACCGATAAATATAAAAGATAAAAGAGTGAAATTGAAATCTATCCTAGCAAAAAGTCAAGAGGCTTAAAATTCATTAATCAAGAAATAGGGCATATGTATATTTCAAGCGTTGGCAGTTAATGCCCGATGCAGCAGTTGTGAGTGTTGGGATTGGTTGCCCCCGAGGAGCTGGACGGTCAGGATGGGTTAGGCTGAGGGTGCGAAGATTGGAGGCAGGCACAAGAGAATGGTGCTTTTGTAGTTAAGTAACCTGTCATACTACATGTTTTAAAGGGCGTGAACGTATTACTTAATTTGATTTTTATAAATAGCATCTGATTGTTGGCTTAATTTTTAATTTATTATCAGAACTCCCGTAACTGTATAAACTTAACACTAAGTGAAACAGCCTCTCCCGAAGCAAACTACAACTCCCAGGATCCCGCGGAATGGGCAGGTGGTTTGGTCTCCTATTTAAACTACAATCCCCAGGATTCCGTGGGTAAAGGGGGCGTGGTTATGGCCGAGGGCTAGAGGGCTGTAGCCGGGACCCTGCGCACACGCACGGACTTCTGCGCCGGGCTCGCTGGCCGGGCAGGCGCGTGGCTGGCGCCCGCGAGCCCGGCGGTGGCAGACCGGACGGCGCGGAGCTGCCTGTGCTCCGTGCCTGGGCCTCCCCGGATCGGAGCAGGCACCCGGGCGGTGTTGCAGCGGCGGATTCAGCCAAAGCTGTCGTCGCAGAAAGCACTCCTGGACGCGTAGGCGGAGGTGGCTTCAGCTCCGCGGAGCCCCGGCTGCGGGTGAGAGGCGCGCGCTCGGGGCTGGCGGGGGCTCCGCGACCCGGCTGGGTTTGGAGTTGTGTAATGGGCCCCTGGACCTCGCCGGGGAGTGGACGACTGGGCTGCCGGGCCTTTGGGTGAAGGGGAGCCGAGGGAAGTTTGCAGAACGGAGGAGTGACGTGGGATGCGGGCTGAAGGAGGCGCGGGAGGTGGGCAGGGGTCACGGGGGTGGACCCGCAGGGTCCTGGTGCGGCGGGCCCGGGCGCGCACGCCGAAGCCCTTAGCTCGGGGCAGGCACTGGCAGCGGGTCCCCAATCCCTTTGCCTGGGAGGTAACGGTGCGCATGGGACGCGGGTGCCCGGGAGCCAGGTGAGGTGTGCGAAGAGGGCCTCGGCCTCCCGAGCTCTCTTTGAAGGCAGTACCTGGACAGGCCTGCAGCCGATCCCTGGGCTATTTGGGGCTTAACAGAGCACCTACTGTGTGTCTGCTGATAAGAGCCTGTCACGCCTGCTTGACAGTGCCTGGGAGGGACCCGGTGGATTCTGGACCCCGTGGGTAGGGTCCTGTCTCCGAGTCACTGATGGAAATCCTCTGTCAAGGTCTGAGGTCCTCACGCCAAAACCCTCCACTTGGTGGTGGGCGCCCAGGGTTTTTAATTTTATGCCAACCAACCCCCCAAGCCTACTCGTGGGGGAGGGGAGGCCCGGCCTGGTAGGGTTACTGGACTTAGTGGCCAAGAGCACAGATAGAACAGCCTTCCTTCACTAAATGTGTGCTGTTGCACGTGCCGGGCATTCAAATCCTGACTCTCCTTTATCAGCTGTGTGCCCCTTAAGCAAGTCACTTAGCCTCTCTGAGCCTGTTTCTTCCCCTGCAAAACGAAAACAAAAGTACCACCATCACCGAGTGGCTGTGGCAATTAAATTAAATAATCCGGACCCGTCTTCAGCATGGAGTCTGGTCCACCATGACTGTTCGGCAAATGTTAGCACCTGTGGTTGCTTGCCATTGACAGAAGATGTTAGAGGTGACATTGGAGCCAGGTCTGTCTCTGTGCTGGGACTAGCTGCCTTCTCTGGCTCTCATTGCTCTTGGAGCTTCTCCAGTTCATCTTTCACATCACAGATGGGGAATCTGAGCCCCTGCCGGAGGCACAGCCAAGAAAGGACATCCCTCTTCCCCAGGGATGGCCAGCCCATCAGTTCTTGAGGCTTGGGCCCCCAGAGGGTGAGGAAAAATGGAGAGTGGAGATTCTTAGCAAAGAGGATGGTGGGGTGCTGGTGGCTGGGCTCCCACACACCCTAACCATGTGGGCATCCTGGTGGTCTTGATGTGGTGGGCTATCAAAGCAGCTGCAGCTTTTTTCAGACTGGCCGCTGGTTGGCAAGCCCTTGCTCCCAGCTTTGCTTTAGAAAATATATAGCAAGAAACAAAGGCTTCTAGTGAATGTATTGAGCTAACGGGAAAATTAAATTACCAAGTGCTTCATTCCCCAAGGATCCTCATCACTCTGCATTTGGTTGTCAGTAGATACTCCCCTCCGGGACCTGCTCATCATCCGAGAAGCATTTTCGCTGGGATGAAATGATGAAGGTGAAAGGGGGACCCACAAATGTCATCATAGGCTTTGGAGCCAGAGTTGGGCTTGAATCCCAGCCCCACCATTTAATAGCTGTGTGACACTGGGCCATTCACTTAACGACTCTGAGCCTACTTCCTCAAATGTGAAATGGATCAAGGAGATAATTCACGTAAAGGACTTAATAGTGTGCCTGGTGGAGAGGGAGAGCCAGTGAATGGGAGTTGTTATATCATTATTAGGACTAAGAATAATAGTATGAAAGTAACTGTCAGGCAGTGTGCTGTGCTTGGATCATCTCTTTGAATTCACAGTCACCCTGAGAGGTAGGTACAGTCGTGTCTGTTTTTCAGACCAGGAAATGGAGGCTGGCAGGGATCAAGAACTGGCCCACGCAGACACAGAAGAACAAATACTACGTGATGCCACTTAGATGATGGATCTAAAATAAAATAGTCAGACTATTATAGAAGCAGAGCACGAAATGGTGGCTGTCGGGCCTGAAGGAAGGGAAACGGGAAGGCATCCGTCAAAGGGTACAAAGGTTCAGGAACACAGAAGACGACACTCTGGAGCTCTACTGTACAGCCTAGTGCCTGTAGTTAACTATATGTATTTACTGTTATAGACCTGAAATTTGCTCGGAGGTTAGATCTTATGTGGTAAGTGTTTTATCACAAAAATGTTCTAGTAATACTAAGAGGGCAGGAGGAACCTTTGGGAAGGGATGGATAGGTTTATGGTATATAGATCATGGCAGTGGTTTCACAGTGTGTAGGTATCTCCAAAGTCATCAAGTTGTAGATGTTAATTTTGTACAGCTCTCTGTATGTCAGAAGAAGAAGAAGGGATGATGGTTGAGAGTCCTGCTGCTGCTAAGCGACAGGACAAGCGCTCACTTCCTGGCGTCTCAGCTCCAGAACCGGTGCCATTTAACTCTCCGCCTCCCGGTCTGTGCAGCTGTTAAAGCACAATGGTGACCCGGGGGGCAGCCGGCACCGGCACCACACCGTTGGGGCCGGGGTTGTTCTCATACCACTTAGAGCAGAGGCAGGACCCAGCAACCTGATTGTGTGTTTCCTGTCCCTGTCTGAGGTCCTGTGAGGCTGGAGGAGGCTGTCCACCATATGAGTCTGGGAGATGTAGTGTCAGGAAGAGGTGGCTGAAGCAAGGACCCACAGGTTTGGGGGGGGGGGGGCAATGCAGTGAGACCTGGAGAGCCTGGCTATGAGAAGAAGGGGGCTTGTTTAGGGGCTGAGAAGGATCTCAGAGCTGTCTTCTTCTTTATGGGCCTGCTGTCTGCTTTTGGGAGGGGACGAAGGCCACCCAGGAGCCCGGATGGGAGGAGGAGCCCGGGCTGAGGCAGCATACTGCTGTTCTAATCCTGGCTGCCTATGCGGGCTCACACCGCCTCTAGACCTCTTTTCTAAAGTTGAGTTGGAGCAGATCGTTTCTAAGGGCTTCTTTAGCTCTAAAAAGTGGCGTTTTGTCATTCTAAATGGACGCCCTAACCCTCCCACACAGCACCAGGGCAGGTGGGATAATAACAGTCACAGCAGGTGTACCCAGAGGTTCCTTGGGGGAGAGAGTGGCCCTGCACCTCCTGCCACCATGGGCAGCTCTGTGCCTGGCGGTGGGGCGTCATTACACGGAGCAGGCCTGGGGTTGCTAAGTTACGGCTGAGGCCCGTGGGTCTGCGTCCTCAGAGCCGTCCACACCTGCTCTGCCCTCAAGTGGTAAAAACTCTTTGCTCTGAGATCTGCCTCGCTTCTCTGTCACTAATTGTCCCTCCAAGTCTGGTGGCAGATGAGCGTAGTGCTGGAGAACAGGCCTCCTGGAATGAGACCCAGACTTAAATCCTGCTACCCCTGCTTGAGCTGTAAGACCTAAAGCAAGGCCCAGAATTCCACTCAGCCTCCTTTTCGTAGTCACAGAAAGTGGAGATGGTACCAGTGCCTGCAAGGAGGGCTTTTGTGAGGCTTCGATGACAAGGGGCAGGAAAAGGGCTGAGGACAAGGCCTGGCGCGAAGCAGGCGCCCAGCACAGTGAGAGGGCAGTAGCATCCATCACCCTTTGCCCAGGGGCCAGCCCCCCCTTTTCCTGAGCCAGCGTGGATGCTGGTCCTTATGAGAGGGAAGGGAGACCAGAGACCTGGGTCCCTCTCTGCACACACAGTGAACAAGCCGAGGTCAGAGGCCTCCAGAGACACCAAACCTGCTGACACCTTGACCTTGGACTTCCAGCCTCCAGCACTCTGAGAAAATAAATTTCTGCTAAGCCCCCCAGGCTGTGGGACTTTGCCATGGCAGCCCAAGCAGACTGATAACAAGCAGGTACCATAGGCCACTTTCCTGCTAGACCCTTATTCAATTACTCTGAGCCGCAACCTGGGTGTTGGGTCTCCAGGTCACGCAGCCCAGGCATTAGTAGACCCAAGACAGTGAAAATTGGCCCGGAGAAAGGGGGCGTAGCTGGGGCTGTTGCCCACTAAGCAGCTTGGCCCGTTTGTTCACCATTTTGGGTTTTTCTCCCAGGGAATTATGTTTGTCATCCAGGAACATCTCATGTGATGATGGGGAACAGCCTCTTGGATCCTCCTCAGAACTAGGGGTCTCATAATATATTCTTTGCCTCCATCTGTCCTCTTTTGAAAACCTTTCTGAGGATTTTGCTTGATCTTTTGAGTTCTACTGGTTTATGCAGAGCAGCCGGGTGGTGGGGACCCAGAGGGGGATGTGGGTCCCTCTGTAATGACCATGTCTGTCCCCGTGCTTGCTGGCTTTCTCCTACATCACTTGGGTGACTTCCCCCAGGGTGGCTGTCCATCTGTCCCCACGGTGGTGAAATCCTGTAGCATCTGTATAATTAATGTTGCCCCAGAAGCAGATCCTGAGGCAAGGGTTCAAGTGCAAGGAGATTGTTTGCACTGGTCCCCAATAAACATCGACGGGGGAGTAGAGAAGGGAGACAGGGGCAGGGACAGGGTGTGCATCAGGCCTGCCACCACTGTGGGCAGCTGCTTGGTCCTTTAGGGAACTCTGGGAGCCGGTGTGAACACGCCTCAGGGCTCTCCCACTGGGGAGCGGGGGCCAGGTGGGGGTGCCTCTGTGCTCACCAGACATCGGTGCCAGCTGCCTGGCCCAAAGTGGTCAGGTTAGAAACCTGGGCGCTCTGAGCTCAGGGCCCTGTGCTTGGACACCACACCGCTTCCAGCAAGTGTTCTGTCATCCCCAGCAAACCTGCTTTTTTTCCACATCCCCCCGCCTTAGAGGGTACCTGAGAGCCTAAAGGGCCCAGGGAAGCTCCCCATGTTCATGCTGCCTGCAGGCCCGCAGACCTCGGGGCATAGGCAGAGGGCTCGGCATCCAGTGACAAACAGTCCTCTCCAATCCCCAGTCTCTGAGTCTGGTTCCTGCCTAGGTGCCCATTGGCCCCTGACCCCCATGTTGCCTCATTCCCATAAACTTTACCCCAAGGCCTGAGCTCAGTGGCCTGGTACTGCACACAGACCCCCAGGCCCAAGGGGACCCCCTGGCTGCCTTCTTGCCTGGGGTCCCCTCCCCACATCCCCACTTGCTGCCAGCCTGCCTTCACTGCAGGGGCACATGGAGAGGTGAGTGCCTGGGGCTGAGATACCCCCTCAGGTTGGAGGTGGGTCTTTCGTCTTCTCTCCTCATTTTCCTGGGGGTCTTGCTTTTTGGTGGGCCCTGGGCATGTTGGTTTTAGCTTTACTTTCTGTTGGAGGCCGTTCTTGTGTGTGATCAGAGCAAAACGTGCAGAAGCTTGTGCCGCACAATCTGCCTCTCACCCCCCTCCCCCAGGAGAGCTTTACTTTTTTTATCTTTTCTGAATATTATGCCTCCTACTCTCCAGAATTCTGTCAACTGTAATAGTGATTTGATTATTTATTGTTTCTTTTTTGGCCAAAGCAAGTGATATGGCCAAGCCCAAAGCCAAGGTCTGGACATGCGTACCGTCCCGCGGAAGCAGTGGGCTTCAGGGAGCAAGTGCTTCTGAACAGCGTTCTCATCCGCTGTGCCGAAGGGCGCACGCGCCCCCTGCTGTAGCCGGGACCCAGAGCCGAGCGCAGCGACAGTCGCGGGCAGACTGTGCCTACACCCGTTCCCTTTCCTTCTCTCCTGCAGGCCTTGCCAGCCGGTGCGCCGCGTGCCCGCAGGGATGGCCTGTGGCGCTTCCCAGCGGCCGTTGTCGTCACACTAGGGCCCCGCGGTGGCGTCAGCATGCAGCTCTCGGCCGTGGTCAACGCGCTGCTGGTGTCCGTGCTGGCGGCCGTGCTGTGGAAGCACGTGCGTCTGCGCGAGCACGCGGCCCGCCTGGAGGAGGAGCTGGGCCTGGGCACAGAGGCCCCCGAGGCGGCCCCGGCCGCGAGGGCCGACTACCCGGCGGCGCTGCAGAGTCTGATGGAGGGCGGCACGCACATGGTGTGCACCGGGCGCACGCACACCGACCGCCTCTGCCGCTTCAAGCGGCTCTGCTACTCCAGCGAGGCCGAGGAGTTCCTCTTCTTCCACGGCAACGCGTCCGTCATGCTGCCCAACCTGGGCTCCCGCCGCTTCCAGCCGGCCCTGCTCGACCTGTCCACCGTGGAGGACCACAACACCCAGTACTTCAACTTCGTGGAGCTGCCGGCCGCCGCCCTGCGCTTCCTGCCCAGGCCCGTGTTCGTGCCCGACGTGGCCCTCATCGCCAACCGCTTCAACCCGGACAACCTCATGCACGTCTTCCACGACGACCTGCTGCCGCTCTTCTACACCCTGCGCCAGTTCCCCGGCCTGGCCCGCGACGCCCGGCTCTTCTTCATGGAGGGCTGGGGCGAGGGCGCGCACTTCGACCTCTACCGGCTGCTCAGCCCCAAGCCGCCTCTCCTGCGGGCGCAGCTGAAGACCCTGGGCCGGCTGCTGTGCTTCTCCCACGCGTTCGTGGGCCTCTCCAAGGTCACCACCTGGTACCAGTACGGCTTCGTCCAGCCCCAGGGCCCGAAGGCCAACATCCTCGTCTCCGGCAACGAGATCCGGCAGTTCGCACGGTTCATGACGGACAAGCTGAACGTGAGCCACGCCGGGGGCCCGCTGGGAGAAGAGTACATTCTGGTCTTCAGCCGCACCCAGAACAGACTCATCCTGAATGAGGCAGAGCTGCTGCTGGCGCTGGCCCAGGAGTTCCAGATGAAGACAGTGACGGTGTCCCTGGAGGACCACGCCTTCGCCGATGTCGTGGGGCTGGTCAGCAACGCCTCCATGCTGGTCAGCATGCACGGGGCCCAGCTGGTCACGGCCCTCTTCCTGCCGCGTGGGGCCACCGTGGTGGAGCTCTTCCCCTACGCCGTCAATCCTGACCACTACACCCCTTATAAGACGCTGGCCACGCTGCCTGGCATGGACCTTCGCTATGTCGCCTGGCGGAACATGGTGCCAGAGAACACGGTCACGCACCCTGAGTGGCCCTGGGACCAGGGGGGCATCGCCCACCTAGACCAGGCTGAGCAGGCCCGTATCCGGCAGAGCCAGGAGGTCCCGCGACATCTCTGCTGCCGGAACCCCGAGTGGCTGTTCCGAATCTACCAGGACACCAAGGTGGACATCCCATCCCTCATCCAGACCATCCGGCGCGTGGTGAAGGGCCGGCCGGGGCCGCGGAAGCAGAAGTGGACGGTCGGCCTCTACCCGGGCAAGGTGCGGGAGGCGCGGTGCCAGGCATCGGGGCGGGGCGCCCCCGAGGCCCACCTCACCGTCTCCTGGCAGATCCCGTGGAACCTCAGGTACCTGAAGGTGAGGGAGGTGAAGTACGAGGTGTGGCTGCAGGAGCAGGGGGAGAACACCTACGTGCCTTACATCCTTGCCCTGCAGAACCACACCTTCACCGAGAACATCAAGCCCTTCACCACCTACCTGGTGTGGGTCCGCTGCATCTTCAACAAGCTCTTCCTGGGACCCTTTGCAGACGTGCTGGTGTGCAGCACGTAGCGAGCGTGCCGGGGCCAGGCCTCGGGAGGGGGGCTCCTCCAGCTCAGGGTCCCTGGGCCCGCTAACACCCCCCACCCCGCCCAGGGTGGCTTCTGGGGATTGTTCGTTTATATACTGAGCAGGCCTGCCCCAGGCCTGGGCCTCTGTGTCTTTTTACGGCATCTGGGGTGTGGGGTCCGCAGCACTCCTCTGTGCTGTTATGAGGGGACGGCCCCGCCCCTGTCCCCTTCTCCCGTCCTGAGCATCCATACCCCTGGAGAAGGTCCTTGGGGGGGGGGGGAGAAGGAAGGAAGGAAGAGCCCCAAGGAACCTCTGGCTGAGTGGTCAGCTGTGCCCTACCCAGCCTTCCAGGCTGGTGCCCAGGCTGCTGGAAACTGCAGGCACTCAGTCGTGGGGTGGTTTGGGCGGGTGGTTGGTCAGCTCCCATCGCCATGAAAATGCGCCTGTAGCCCAGTAAAGGGGCACATTAAATGCTTATGAACATCTTGGTCCAGTTTTTTTATTGGACGGTAGGAGGTGGGGCTGGGAGGTGCCCTTTAGTCCCAAATGTCAACCAAGATGGTGTGGCAGTGGGACGGCGTCCAGGACTGGGAAGTGAGGCCGGCTGATTGGATTTCGCCGTGACTGCTGGGCGAAGGTCACATTTCCATCTGAGTGGGCGCGAAGCCTGGGAGTGGGTGGGACAGGGCTGCGGTGAGGAAGAGCAGGGTCTCCCTGCAGCTCGGGTCCGCCAGGACATCAGCACTCACAAGGCCGTGGCAGACCACCCCTGGCATAGGACAGGATGCTCGGCAGAGTGACAGCCCCGTCAGGCTCTTGTCTTCCGCAGGAGAGGAGTCCTCACACCAGTCCGGGGGCCACACTCTTGCACTAGGCACCCACCCACCCACCCAGCGACTGCTCAAGGGTGATGAGGGAGACCCACAGTGGTCGTTGTGAGGGACACTTTGGCTTTGAAGCCCCCTAGGAGCCATTATTACTTAAACAACTCACAGTCTGTCCCCAGGGCCCCTCAGGGAGCCTGTGCTGTGATGTCCTCCACGGTGTTGAGTTCCCTCCAGTCCGCACGTGGCTTATCTAGCAGAGGTCCAGCTGGTCACCAGCAGCCTGAATGAACACCCCACAGTCCGCTTTTCTCTGGCTTCCATGGAGACAGAGCCAGAAGGTTAACCCCAGGCCAAGTTTGTCCTTAGAGGAGGAAGAGTTTCAGCCTCTTCTTCAAAGGGAGACGCTGTTGCAAGTCTCACTTCTGCAAGGGAGAGAGGGAAAGGGGGGTCAAGGAGCGAGTCTCAGCTGTAGCTCCGTTCCGAGAGCTGTGCACCAGGATAACCGGGTTCTTAGCCACAGTTGTCTGTTGGGTGTGTGTCCTGGTCACTGGCTGGGAGCCGCGGTGAGGAGGGTAGTCTCGAGGCTGGTTCCAGCTCGTGGCAGGAGATCTGAGGGGCACGTTTCCGTGGTTGGCATGGAGCTCCATGACATCCTTCTTAGCCAGAATGTCTTTCTCCCTAACTGTACCCTCCACCTGCCACCATCTCAGACCGTCATCAGAAGTCTCAGCCCCTGCTGGGGGGGTGGAGGCGGGGCAAACCATTTGTCATTTTCCACTAAAACTGAACACATGTCTCAGCCACCATATGTCTCAGCAATTCCTCTTCTAGATAAATACCCTAGAAATGAGTATCGATGTCATCAAAGGACAGGTATAAAATATCCCCAGCTCGTACTAGACAAAAAACTAAACAGCCCAAATGTCCACCAACAGATCAATTCACGCAAAGGACCCAATGAAAAAAGAGAACTTTGGGTACATGCTCCAGTGTAAATCTCGCAGACAAGTCAGACCCAAAATAATACATACTACAATATAGGATTCCATTTATATGAAGTCCTAGGACAAGAAAACCAATCTCTGGCAGTAGCGGTCAAAGTCCTGGTTACTAGGCAGGGGGTCAAGCCTGGAGGAACACGGGGCAGCCTGGGAGGTGGGGCATGTCTTGATCTGAGTGCGGGTTACACGGTGTGGCTGTCCCTGTATGCAAGCATCAGCTTACACTGGAGGTTAATGCACTTTACATACTACATATCCACGCTGCACTTGTGACAAAGGGAAAGCTCAGCTCAAGGGTGGAGAACCCCGTGTGTGTCCCCTCCAGCTCCCTGATTAGGAGACCTGCCCCGTGCCCGGAGCCCCGGCTCTGCTGCCAGGCGTGGTCCTCGTGGACGGTGCTCTGTCCCCACAAGGGGGCGCGCACGGCGCGGTGTGGGGGTTTGTGTCTGAGCAGCGGGAGCTAGGGGCCCCAGGCATGGCTCCTTGGTCCGTGAACCAGTGGGTTTCTGCCCGGGTCACTAAACATTACTCTTTGAAAACAAGGTTCTGATTGGCTGTAGGACTTCCCACGTGTGGACTCACAAAGGAATTGGTACCCTTTCCCCAAGTGCCGGCACTGGTTACGCCCACCCTTCGAGAGCACTATCACTAGTTCTTCTGCTGCTGCTTTTTGTGTTTAACATATATTTTAAATCAAGGTTTAGTTAACTTACGGTGAAATACTCAGGTCTGCGGCGTAGGTCCACAAGTTTGACAAATACAGGTAACCCCCATATAACAGGGTGGTTGGGTTCCTAAAGAAGGCCGTGTTAGGCGAATCCGTGTTATACGAAACAAAGACCTAGTACAAAAAGGGGGGTTAGGTTCCAAACATTTTTTAAAAAAACTATTATGTTTTTATAATTAAGAGAAATATTTTTATTAAAGCAATTTTCATCAAAAGTATTACATATTAATATGAATTAAGGAATGTTTTCTTCATCATCACTACCAAGCTCCATTAACTGAATGCATTTTCATTTTGACAAAATATCCTCATCCTCTGAACTTTCCTCAGCATTATCTTTATTTCTGTGCTCTACTTTTTGCAAAAAATCTGATATTTTAGATGCTTGCTTTTAGCCGAGAGATCTTTATAAATTTCGTTATACGGTGCTAAGCACTTGTGAAGTTTTCTCTTAAACTTTGTGCTCCCTTTAGTGCAAGGATCTTCCTTTAAGAAATATGACTAACTCTGGCTAAGTCTAGGCCTTTCTTTACCCTTTTTAGAATAAACTGTTTCACTTCTTCGTTCTCATCAGTGCTGTCATCCCCTAAGTTATCTTGGCACATTCCTGATGGCATTTCCCCCAAAACTGCTTCATAGTTTCTTCTTCTACCAGCAATTCTTGGGTACCTTCTACAATCATATTGTGTTAGAGCGAAACCGTGTTACAGAGGTACCGTGTTGTATGGGGGTTTCCCCAATTCTCAAACCATTGTAGAAGTGCCGTGTTATACGGGGGATACCTGTACATCCATCCATGTGCACCCCGCCCCTACCCAACATCCCCGTATTTGCACTTTTTTAAACCTCAGAAATTCAGTAGGCAAGATTGCTTTGTTATTGTATAGGAATTATTAAAGCACATTTAACCTTAAGGGTATTATTTCTCGATGCTGTTTGTTTTAAATCGGCATCTTAAACAGATCGACTCGGGTGGGAGCCTGGGAGCTGGCAGCTGGGCTGCTCAGGAAGCTCCTCGGATAGATCGAGCATCACGTGGGCTGCCTTCTCCATCAACAAGGCAGCCCAGCTTGTCCCATCCCAGCACCCCTACAGTTTTATCCCACCACCTCGGAGGTTCCCTGGGCTTCCGACTGCCATCTCCTCCCTGAGGCCCCCCAGGTGGACAGTCCTTCCATCCGCACTTTCCCCAGCCCGTCACCTTCCACGTCCCCAGGATCAAAACTGAACTTGGGCTCTGCTGTTGAGTGAAACCTGAGTTTCTACCTAGAGGTGCCTCCCTCGCTGGTTCACTTCCTCAGAGACCCACTGACTTCTTGTGTGCATTGGACGAAACCAGCGGTTACCCCAGCTCTCCCACTCAGCCCCAGAGAGCTTCCAGCCCCCATACCCAAATGCCCTACCGGACCCCAACCCCCAAACGAGCATCCCCTGAGCAGTGCTAACCAGAGCCCAGGTGGGCCCACAGAGGCCTCTGGCGCGGGGAAGGAGGGCCTGTGACACCAAGAGGACTGGGAGAGGGCAGAGGAGGGGGAGCCTCACACTAGCCCTCAGAGTGACCATAAGAAATCTGTCCTCCTGCCTTGGGGCAGAGTGTGGGCAGGTTCAAGGGGAAGAAAGGGCAGTGTCCATGGAAGTGTCTTACCTGAGCTGGCTGGTGAGCCTCAGGCGTGCAGGTGGGACATTCAAAAGCCCAGGCCGAGGGGAAACTCTGAGGATGTTCACCGAGGTCTCCCTCCCCTCCCCCACTCAGGCAGAGCTCTTGCTCGCCCTGCCCTCTGACCTCCTCTGGCCCACAGCTGCAACCTCAATTACAGGGACCTGCTTTCCAAGCAGAATGCCGGGACACGCGCTCTGACAACCAGATGGAGCATGTAAAACCGGGCCTGTCTCCAAGCATCTGCAACATGTGGCCACCACAGCACACGGCCTCTAATTCCTTCCAAATTGTATGTTCTCTGGGGAAATTTGCTCAATAAGACTTTTTGAATGAATTGAGGGAAGGAAGAAAGGGAGGGAGGGAGGGAGGACGGGAGGGAGGATGGAAGGGAGGGAGGGAGGAAGGAAAGAATAAAGGAAGGAATAGTGGTAGGAGCAGAGATTCTGGGGTCAAACAAGCCCAGGTTCAAATCCCAGCTCCACCAGTTACCTGCTCTGTGACCTTGGGCAAGTGACTCAACCTCTCTGAGCCTCGGTTTCCTTTACTGTCAAATGGGAGCAACAAAGCCTACTTGGAGTGGTTCTGAAGCTTTGCAATAAGGAACACAGGTAAAGCTCTTGGCATGGAGGTCACTGTCTGTGTTCAGTTCATTCCCGGCGCTGCTCTCCTGGTTCACGGGCAGACTGCCACCTTTATCTGTGCAGCCTCAGGCAACTCACTTTCTGCCCAGCTGAGGTGTTTCATCTGCAGTGAGGATCTGCAGCTGGGGTGGTTGTAGGCATTCAGGAAATTCAGGGAGTCCTCTGTGTCAAGCTCTTAGCATCACACCTGGGCCTTAATAAATTAGTTATGGCAGCTCTGGAATTCCTCACCCAAACCCTGGAAGGCAGATGATTCAGGAGTCTGAATTTTTCAGGTAGAGAAAGGTACCAGGTATTATGCAACCCTCCCAGCAGGGGCTGAGGTTACACCCAGTAACTGCACCCCGCGGAGTCCCTGCAGTGAAATGTGAAGACCCACGCGGCATGGAAGCAGAGTTCTGGCACCGGCCGGATGAAAAAGCTTTCTATCTGCAGAGCTTGGGGACTGTCGGAATGGCACCTAGAGAGTCATGAACCTCTGTTACTAACTGCTTGGAAATGCCATCTTTTCCCTCGGAATAGCCTTTTGGGGGGGGGAGGTGCAAAGGAACAGCGTCAAGCCTCGAGTGAGGCCAGTCGGCAGCTTAGTGGCCTGCAGCTGTGACAGCCTCACCGGAGCCCTTTGCCAGGCCTCTTGCCAAAGCAGACACTCTGCCCACCCCCAGCCCCTGCACTGCAGACCCCGGCAGCGCCTGCCCGCGAAGCACCTAACGTCGTGGGAATGTCCTGATCCCCATCCCAGGCAGTTAGCTTCACTTGGCACGTTGTTCTCATTCCAGAAGTAACGGCTGGCGAGGCTCGGGGCAAGCAGCATGCACGGAGGCTGAGGGCTTTTTAAAAAGGATAAAAAGTAGATGAAGTTTCACTTTTGCAGGAAAGACACAGTTCACAGACTGAGCAGACTTTCGCAAGCAAAGAGCAGTGGGCAGGGAGCCGAATGCATGGGAATGTGCTTGGCCAGAGTTTGCTGCTCCACATTCCAGGGAATGGGCCATCAGCTCTGAATCCGGGGGTGGAGGGGGGTGGGGGTCAGAGGAGCTGGAGAGGGTGGTGGAAGCATCTTTTAGTGGTGGCCCTGGGCTCAAGACTAGTTAGCACAGCTCCTGCATGGATTTGAATTCTGGCCCTTCACCTGCAAGCTGGGTGACCTTGAACAAGTTACTCAACCCATCTGTGCCTCCTCTGTAAGGTGGAGATAATAAGCTATGCATTCGGTTGTGGTGGAGTTAAATGCTTTAAACCATGTGAACCACCATCACCGTGCCTGGCACATAGTCACTAGTCATTAAATGTTAGTGGTTATTATAGTTGGGTGCTCTCTGTGAACACAGGTCAGGTCCTAACCTCACACCAGAACCCACAGCCCCCGCATTCATGTCCAGTCCTCTGAATGGCAAAACTAGAAAAAAAATTTTAACGATATAGATATATATAAATATTTAAAGACTTTCTGAAACAGAAGGTAGGGACTCAAGGGGCACCAGCTGAGGAACTGCACACACACGCCAACCCACACATATCCCACACAGACTGGACAGATTCCCCTCCTTTCCCAGGCGGCCCCCAGACCTTTTTCCGTGTCAAGGAAGCCTGCTCTGGGATGTGGCTCAGTTTGCCTCCCTGTGGGGCACTGGCCAGCTGCCTTCACCTACATTACCCTCTAACTCTGAGCCTCATAGTCAAGCAGAACGGAAATACAGATCACCCAAATAGAGATGGGAAAGCCCTGATACTGCTTTGGCAATGACATGTGTCTCCACATTCCTCTCCCCTTAACATTTTCTAGGGTGACAAGTGTCTCGCTCCCCCCTCTGGCTGAGGGTGGGCGCATCGGGCAGGAGGGAGGGAAGGGGGAACTCCAGACAGAAGCAGAGCGGAGGCTGTTAAATGGACACCGGTCGAGTCCACAAGGGACAGCATCCCCTGATAAGGGTATCCTAGTGTTATGGCAGATTCAGCGAGAATGAACCCCTCGGAGACAGTGGATAAGGAAAAGCAAAGGGTTTATTGCCGGCAGCTGGTCCAAGACCAAGCCTCCAAAATGGCGCCGACCCCAAATGGGGTTTAGGGCAGGGTTTATATAGGGTCTTTTCCTTCAGCGGGAAAACGGCCCTGGTAGGAAGTGGGGGTGGGGGGTGGGCAGCTGCAGGTAGGTGTGTACATGACATCTGGCAACCACAGGGACAAGGTTTACGGGGTTATCCTCAGTCATAGTCGGCTGCTTAGCCGGATTCTCTGCAGGACAGACAACTGCAAAAAGGCTGGATTCTCTGCAAGAGAAAAGCCTCAAAGAGGCAATTACTTAATGCTAGCAGCAGACATCTGCAAATTTTCACAGGCCTTAGGCAATGGAGCCCTTAGGGGATGACTGGGATTCCTTACAAGGAATGGCTGAAGCCCCTACACTAGCAGAGAACTAAGGAAAAAAGGGAAAGGAGAAAATATAAGAACTCAAAGGAAGACAAATGTATCGATGCTCTTAAGAGAAACACTTGAACCTTCTGAAGCCAAACTCTCCCTCCCCGGGACCTAAATCTTGCCCAGGACATCCTGTGCCCACTGAATATGGAGGCATGAGAGCTGTTTGCAGGTCTATGGCCCCTGACCCCCGAACTGCCCCTCTCCCACATCAGTTTGGAAGCACCTTGAAAAGGCTCTAAGAGGTCTAGAGAGAGAAAGGCACCCGGCCCAGATGGTTTTATGGGAGAGTGCTGCCAACCTTTGTGAAATACGTACATGATTTCTATTTAAATTGCTCCCAAGTGTTAAAAAGGTGAAAAATTGTGAACCCATTTTGAGGTCCACTTAACTTTGATAAAAAGACAGCCATGGACTGCAAAGAAAAGGAAACTCTTAGGCCACATATGAATATATATGCAAAGATTCTAAATAAAATACTAGCAAATTAAATCCTGAAGTTCCTAAAAGACTAATATACCTCAGCCAAATGTAAAGATGACTCAGCATTAAAAAATAATGAAGAAAAACTATGCAACTGTGCATTCACTAGACATTGAAAGAGCATTTAATAAAATTCAATCCCCATTCTTGACTTTTGAAAAAGTCTTTCAGAAAGCTAAGCATAAAAATAAACTTTCATAACTTAATGAAGGATATTTATCAGAAACTGTTTCTTTAAACCTGATAATACTCAAGGTGAAATTACAAAGGCATTCCCATTAAAGTCAGGAATAAGATGAGAATGCCTGCTATTGCTACTATTATTCAACTTTACCCCAGAGATCCCAAGCAAGGTAATAAGACAACAAAAATAATGAAAAGTCTTCATAAAACACACACATTCATACACACAGTTGTGAAATAAAAATGCAAAATTCTTATTTGAAAGTAATGTCAAAAAAATTCTATATAAATACTAGAATAAAGCATAGGAGATTATTTCAATAATCTTGAAATACGAAAGCATGGAACTCAGAAGACTTAATGGGAAAGTAAAACAGATTTGACTCCATGGAAATTAAAATTTTCTACTTGGCAAAAGACAGCATAAACAAAATCAAGAGACAAATGACAGGCGGGAAGAAAATATTTACAACATAACTAACAGGGGAAAGATTGATTACTCTAATTAGATTCAAAGATCTCTAACAAATTAACAGGGAAAGAACAAACATCTCAAGAGAAAAAGACAACTCACGAAAAATCAAATACAAATGACTAGTAAATCATTGAAAAGATAACCTCATTCATGATCAAGGAAATGCAGTTTTAAAAGTAGGTTCCCCTATCAGTTGAACAAAAAGAAAAAGTTTGAGCATAGCAAGTCCTAGCGAGGTGGTGGGAAGACATCCGTCCCCTCCGTCTTGGCTGGAGTATAACCTGACGCCACCATGGGGGAGGGCAAGTTGGCAGTGTCCCTCGACAACAAAAGATACTCATGCATACGCTTTGATGCAGAAATCCACTTCTGCAAATACAGCTAGCAGAGCTCACTGCACACCATGCAAAGATGTGCGTGGTAGAACTGTTTATAATTGGTGAAAAGTTGGAGCCACCTCATGTTCATCGTAATGAGAATAGCTAAATAAAACACGGCACATCCCCGCCTTGCTATTCCATGCACTCATCAGTAAGAACTGGGTCGCCCTGACGCGTGTGGCTCAGCTGGCTGGGCATCATCCTGCAAAGCAGAAAGTCACCAGTTCTATTCCTGGTCAGCGCACATGCGTGGGTTGCAGGTTCGGCCCCCTGGTTGGGGCATGTGAGAGAGGCAACTGATGGATATTTCTTTCTCACATCGATGTTTCTCTCCCTCTCTTTCATCCTCCCTTCCCCTCTCTCTGAAAATAAACAAATAAATAAATAAAATCTTGAAAAAGAAAACTTTCCCTATTAAAAAAAAAATTAAGACTTGGGTCAACCCAGGTGGCTGACACAGAAAACATAGTAAAGTAAAAGCAGTGAGCTGACAAACGTGAATGATACGCCTTTTATTAGAGTCTAATTTGCATGTAGTGTGAGTGTAAATAAAACACACACGTGCACATCTCTAGGAAGCTTCTGGGACTCCTTTAGGTTTTATTTTCTGTGCTTCTATTATTTACAAATTTGTTTTTGGTGAGCATGTATTACTTCTATAATTCTTAAATCAAAAACATAACTGAACAGGAACTGAACAGCTAAAGTCTATGAAGACGAAGTGCTTCGTGTGTCATTTCTTAGACCTGAGTTGACTGTCAGCACGAGCAGTTCCAGGCCACCAGTGTAATGAAGACCCTTAGGTAGGCTCACCCCGTATATGTGTGGGGGCATGTACCCATGTCACATAGACTTACACACATCTGCACACAGACACCCACACGCATACACAGTTGTCCAGCTCTGCATATGCATGTGGGATGCACAAATTTACAGTCCATAGAACAGTCCATAGAACATTCTCGAATGTATTTATTGGTGCGAGGAAGGAAATGGCCAGAGCCGGGAAGGCAGAAACAAACGGGTTAGATGGAAACCAGCACCCACACCATCCACCATCCCAGGCAGGTGACGCATACCATGACATCCAGGGAGCCCTTTGGCTCTGGCTTTTCCCATTTGTCTTCAAGATGGGTGAACCCAAGGCAATGTGGCCATCCGCCCGGGTGCTCCTTCACCCAGGTTGTGTTGTGAGCCCCCCACCAGTGGGGCGAGGGCCCTGCCAGGGCAGTGCGGGGCTCAAGGGTCCTCGTCCCTGAAGACTGTCAGGTTGTGCTCCCGAATGTGTCGCAGAAGGACCTGTCCTCGCCGGTCCAGGGTCTGCAGAACCTGCTCCAGCCCCTGTTGCCCACCTTGGCTTTCCCAGAACACCGGGTCCATCTGCAGTGACTTGAGCAGCATATTCTGTAGACACCCTGATTGGAGAACCTTCACGACAGATTCGGGAAACCTGGATGAACGTCCCCCGAACATCAGTACGGAAAAGAAAAGCAAAAGTGATCTCAGAGAGTTTCGGTGACAGGCAAAGCCAGATGGCAGGAATGCACACAGCTGGGGAACCCTGGCAAGGTCAGCCTGCAAAGTCCCAGGGGCCGCCCACCCTCGATGACTAGTTATCAGGGACCCTTCCACCTGCTCAGCTGTGGAACCAGGCAGGGGATAAAGCTTCCAGGTGGGTCCCATCCCACAGAGTTGCCGGGCGAATTGACTCTGCCCTCCCGGTGCACTGCCCGGTGCACTGCCCGGCAAATGGCAGGAAGAGTCCTAGGAAGGCTGAGCTGCCTGCCAGGACTGAGCAGGGAAGACAGGCTGCCATGCCAGCCAGCCCTCCATCTGGGGCAAGGGAGGGGCTAGCCTGCCCATACCCCAGCAGGGCAGCTGGTATTCCGTGGGGCCAGGGGGCCCTCTGGATATTGAGGGTGGGACCACTGCATCCAGGAGTTGAAGGGCCTGCTGGCTCTAACCCCTCTCAGCTTTCCCAGGGCCCTACCTCCCTCCCGGGGCTCAGATCTAACAGCGTTTGTGTGAGGATGGACTGCAGACCTCTCAGCAGTCAGGGTTTAAGGTCCCACGGTCTACAGCAGGGCCGCCAAGCCTCCGCCCCAGAACCTGCCCACGGCCCCTTTGAGCCTCACCCATCTATGCCCTCCAGCAGCCGGAAGTTCAGCTTGTCCTCGGGCCGCTGAAGGTTGCCGGCGTTATCGATGTAGACCAGATGAGACGGGTCACTGCTCCGGACCTCGAGGAAGGAGAGGATGGACAGAGGCAGAGGTGGGCGACGGTGCAGCCTAGCTGGTGCCCATGGACGCTCTCAGGGTGAATGAAGGGGCTGGGGGACCCTGAGCTGTCAGCCCACCATCCACTCTGCTACCAATCCAGGTGGTCCCCAGGTGCCGAGCGGTCAGCTGACCCAGGGCTGACCCTGCTCGGCGCTTCCAGGCACCATCCCAGTGAGCCCTCCCAGCAACCTTAGAAGGGGCCACTAGCGTGAGCCCGTTTTAGAGAAACAAAGGCACAAAGAAGTAATTTGCACAAGGTCCTACCGCTAAGACATAAAGGGCTGGTTCAAACCGGGACCAAGCCGCAGAGCCATCCTGCGAAATCGCAAGGCAGAGGGACAGAGTCTCGCTCTGGTGGCTGAAGGGGTGAGGATCGTGGGTGGGAATCGGCAGGTGCAGAGATTACACTGCCCAGCAGGACTGCAGGGTATCAGGCACCGTGCAAGCTCACCGCCCCGACACCGGTGCCCACACCCCCGGGCGTCACCCCGAGCATCACTGAGAACACATGACACTCTCGTCCTAAGGGACCACCAACCCGGCTCCATCTCCATGGGAGGAGAGTTCAGCGCCTCCTAAACCTCTTCAAAACTAAAATCAGCGGCAGGGAGTTCTTTAGCACCTTCCAACCACGGTGCGTTTGGGAATAAGAGTCCATCTCTTCTGCCCACCCCCCACCCCACCCTATGCACACACCCCGTTCCTCTGCATTCTCCAAGACTTCACGGTAATTTCCCATAATTCTCTCCATTGGCCTAGGTACAAATGATGAACTTTTGTCTGCAGGACCCCGGCTTCCCCCCTCTCTGTCCCTTCCCTCCTCACCCCTCCCCACAGGGCAGGGATCATGTGTCTCTGAAGCCTGGTGACTCCTCCCTCAGAAGACTAAAGGGTCTGTTAAATGGCTGCCCACCTGGGTAAATGATAGACAGAAAGCCTTACCTTTGACCAAGAAAGGGCGGAGCTGTTCTGGGGACAGGGAATGGAGCATTTCCAGCACCCAGCGACTTTGCCAGGAGCCTTGGCCTCCGGGCTGGTGTAGCCCACCTGAAACTTAGCCTGGGACACCATGCTGACAGCCACCCTCCAAAAGCAGCTGGCCCGCGGTGAGGCCGGACAGGACAGGCACTGGGCCTCCCTAGGGGAGAGGCCCCTGCTGCCTAGGCGGCACCTTGCTCCTTGTTTCCCTCTCTCTGATGGCCTCAGCACAGCGCTCCCCACCCTGAGCTCCCGTTTGAACAGGGGGCAGCACAGTGCTTCTCTGATCAGCACCCGCCTGTGAGCCATCAGGGTCCTAGGAGAGAGCTGTCACTGCCACCAACCAGCCAGGTGGCCTTGGAAATGCCCTCCCCGTGCCAGGTCACAGTGTGCACACTGACTGGCAAAAGGGGGACATTGAGTAGACACGGGGTGCTCACATTCTGCGTCCAGGAGCCCTTGGACTCCCTGGCATGTCTTGGGGACAGTGGAGTGGGTGAAAGTGCTCCTGCCCCACCCCCAGCACCCCAGCACCTCAGCCCCATTCTCAAAGCTCCGCTCCTCCCAGTTTTATGTGTCACTCAAAGACTTCTGTTGCTGCTAAAGGGAAAAGGATTGGGAACCCCAGAGCCACACGACCTCTGAAACTTCCTAACAGCCTCTTCTGAAGGAGACAGGAAGACGGGAGTCGGGGTGACAAAGAGACATACCAGGATGTGGACCAGTCGCAGCTCGCCCGGGTTCCCGCACTTCTCCCGGAGCCCCTCTTCCACACAAGGCTCCGAGGGCTCCGGCTCAAAGCCACAGCAGTAGCGATCCAGGCGGTCATGGACCTGTGGGGACACCCGTCCCCTGAGGGTGGGTGGCACAGTGCCGTCTCCACCAGGCACAGAACCCAGGCCTGGGCCCTGGGCCGCACACTGGGGACAGTCCTCGGTGGCTCTGTAGTTGAACTCCAGCTCGGCTCCCACTGGGCTTCTGCTCTGCTCCTCTGGCCTGCGGCCCGCCCCGCACACCAAGAGCTGTTTGCTCACGCCCGCAGCCAGCCCCGGCTTCCAGCCTCACCCACAGCTTCATCTGTGGCTGCTCCGGAGCTCTGATGAGGCCCCGGGCGTCTCACCCTGACTGCGTGTCTACCCCGCACGGACCGCACAGGACTCCAGGCCCTTCTCTGAAGATTTCATCCTGCGGCTGTGTTTATTTCCAGAGAGAGCCACAAGGAATTTTGGCGCCTAGGACACGTGCATTGCTGGCGTCCCCAAATCTTCACCCACTTAAATGTCTAACAGAAACGGCCGGGCCGGGCCCAGTTGCCAGTCTGATTACTGCGCCACGCACTCTGGTTATTTCTTTCCACTTAAGAGAAATTCAGTTTAAACAACAGCAGACTAGCAACCAAACGAGACCAAGTTCAAATTTCATTGCCACAGCCCTTCAGGAGCTGATTCTTTTCCCTCTTTTTAAAAAACTGACCTGGGCCTGGTGGATTCCAGAAGAGTGGCCAGATGTGCCTGCTCGCCTATCCCCCCCACCCCCCAGGAACCCTCCCTCAATGTGGTAGCCACAGGGTCCTTCTAAGTGGAAAAGGTGGCTCTGGGCTGGGCTGGCTTGCTGTCTTGGGGTCATCTTCTCTCTCCCAGGAGGGCAGGGGGCTGGTCCCACACAGACTAGGTGGCTGTTAAAGATTTCATGAGGCTTTGGTGGGGCTGGGGGGGGGGGGTGGCGGGTCAGGGCATGGGGGAGAAAACTTGCTCTAACTCTCCCTCTCCTCTGGGGCCTCTTGACGAAGGGCAATCTTCCCAGAGGCCCTCGGGAGGCACGTCTGGATGCACCCCCTGCACCAAGCCTAAGGAAGAAGTCGAGATGCCAGTTTAGGATTTGGATGAAGAGGCGGTTGATGGGCTCTGAGGAGGTGAGTGGAGGAGAACTAGGTCTTATCTAAAAAGACTTGTGTAGATTCATCCAAATTTTAAACATCCACACAAACACCAGCAGCCATTAAAAGATGAATCCTCCTCAGCACAGACACTAGAAATTGCCCCAAGTCTGCAGAAACAAGTCCCGTCCATCATGCCATTAACACTTACCACTGCCCCGGAGGCACCAGCAATGCCATGAGGTAAGAGGAAGGAAGAAGAGGCCAGGAGAAGGCAGAACAGATGATAGGATAGTGACCTTGGAAAACCAAGGACGAACCGAGCAACGGTTGAAGGAAAGCGAAGTTAACAAGTGGCCCTTAACCAACTAATACACAGAGATAAGAGCCTTCACACAGACCCAGAGCTACCGGCCAGATCATAAAAGAGGAGAAAGGTCCCATTTTCAACAGCCACAGAAGATGAAATACCCAGGAGTAACCCACCATGAAAGTGAGGGTACAGCTGAAGGAATCATCAAGATGCTCCAAGGCGTGTGAATACATGGAGAGACGTAGCCTACTCTTGGCTAAAGACTGTATTTTAGGGTGTAGATTCTCTCTACCTTAGTCTGCACAAATTTAATTTGATTCCAGTAAAATCCCAAAAGGACCTGGGAAGAAGAAGGGAGTCACAAGCCGACTCTAAGTTTCATGAAAATAGTATGCAAGAACATCAGGAAAATTCTAAGCATGAGCAATGAGGAAGACCACACCCTGCTAGTTATTAACATAAAATATAAGCACAGTAATTAAAACAGTGTGATTCTGGCATATAAATAGACTCTTTACTGGAACAGAAGAGAGTCCAGAAATAGACCTGCATACACATGGAAACTGGTAATACTTCAGACTGCGGGAAAGACTGACAATTCAACAAATGGTGCTGGAACATTTGGGCTACTTTCTGAGAGGAAAAGTCGCTGTTTTGCACCTTATCTCTTACTCCAAAATAACATCCAGATGGATCAAAGGTATATGAAAACACACGGGAGAGTTTTTTAAATCACCTGAAGTGAGGGTGGCCTTTTAAAATATAATATACTAACCTAGAAGTCGTAAAAGAAAAGCTTAATAATTTTAACATCATAAAAAATTTTAAATTTCGACACAGCAAAAAGACTGTAAACAAAGCTTAATGACAACTGAACCTGAGATAAATAATTGCGGGACAATGAAAACAAAAGAATAATTTCCTCAAACTCTAAAAAGCTCTTAAAACCATTTTTTAAAAGACCAAGAACCCAAAGGAAAGTGGGGCAAAAATATGAAATTAAAAAAATTTTTTTAAATGTCTAAGCAGAGACAGAATTAGGGCGAGGCAGGAGGAGCGGGGGAGGCCGCCTCTCAGGGTCCTGCAGTTCAGGGTCCTCACCTGAGAGGGAACCCCACTACCATGTGTGCGCCTTGGGTCCTCCCTCACCTCATAAAGTCACGTCCTACTGCTGCGTAACACGTTCCCAGGAGGCTGGTGGCTTAAGGGAACACATACATCATCCCACAGATTCCGTGGGTCAGGAATCTATCACAGTTTTGCTGGGTTCTCTGCTCAGGGTCTCACCAGGCGAACTCAAACTGTCGGCCAAGGCCACCTCTCATTGTAGCTCAGGGTTTTCCCCTAAACTCATCCCACGCTGTTGGCTGAAACCATTCCTTGAAATTGTAGGACTACTTCCCGGGGAATCGCCGTCCTCCCAGAGGCCTCCCTTGCCCATTGGCAGTTCCTACAGTGGCTGTTTCCTTTCTTCCTTGAGGCCAGCAGGAAAATCCCTCAGCTGCTTTGTCCTCTTTAAAAGACTCACGGGATGAACTCCCGGCCACCCAGAATGACCTCTTTTTCAATCAGCTCAGAGTTCACGGTTAGTCACCTAATTGCTGGAGTGCTAGTCCATCAGATGCACAGATCTTGCCCACACTCAAGGGAAGGGGTTAGTACTGGGGAAGGGAATCTTGGGGACCATCTTAGAATTCTGCCGATCACACCTCAGCCTAATCTCAGTCCCACTTTTAAACATACGAACGATGCTCAGTGCCACCCTCCCAACGCCATTGTCCAGGCAGGTCTTGCCCGGGCAGGCATGTGGTCCACCATGCTTGGCCGCGCCATCTGCGACGCATGGGGAGGAGCACAGCACCCGTCTCTTGGGTCTATCATGGCACTTAAATAAGTTCATGTGTGGTTTGCACCCGACGTCAGACGTCAGGAATGGTAGCTGCTGTGATAGTTCACGTCTCTGGTTGGAAGTCCGAGCGGTCCGCAGTGGTCATAAATCTGGGCTCCTCTCTGACGGAGAGAACAGCCGATGTCCCAGGTAAACCAAGCCAGCGGGGGTACCCATGAACGGCAGCCATAGATTCGGACTCAAAATAAGGAACACGCCCGGGATCACAAATGACTGAAATGGGGTCCCGGGGGAGGAAATGGGCCAGTCTCCCCCAGAAGAAACCAGCCTCCCGAAACGCGGGAACACTGGCCTGCCGAGACTTGGTTTCGACCCCACACCATTATAAGTAGGAGGTGCCGCACTCATATCCCCTTGGCACTCACAATTCCTAGACAAAGTGCCTGGGCTCTCTGCCTTCGCCCGTTGCTGGGTGTGGGAACACGCTTGGCTGGCCTGCACATGGGCCAGGCTACAAGTGCCAGCAGGTCCACGCCCTCCTGAGCTATCTCAGCAAGTAACATGGGAGCTGGTGGGTAAAGAGCAGGCTTCTCTGGCCCCCAGCGGAGCAGCTCTGAGGCATGTCCTACATCCTCCCCCAGAGATATCAGCAGGATTGAGCCTCAGTTGTGCACAGGAGAGTGTGGGCACCACAGGGCGTGTGTGCGCAGGTGGGTAGCTATAGCACATGTGGGCTTTAGGGTGCATGTATAAGTGTACAATGTGTCTGTCTGATGTGCGTGTGATTGATTTGACTGTCGTCCAATAAATATTTTCTCCTCTCCCCCTGTCTCCTCTGGACAGAGTGTTCTTGCTTCCCTTCCCAGACAATGGGCTTGGCCGTTGACTTACTTTCACCAAAGGAATATTAGCAGAGATTGGCAGAGTCTTTAAATGTGCTCCTGAAGCTCGGTCGGGCTCTTGGGCTTTTCCCATTCCCGGTAAGAGGTTTGCCCAGGTGGTACTGCTCCTGCAGCTAGGGCTTCAGAATGAGAAATGAAGAGCCATCCCAAACCCACCCCCCAGCTAGGAGCCAGGTTCAGTTGAGCTCAGCTGACACACAGACTCTGGAGCAAGAAATGAAGAGCTGGTGTTTTAAGCTGTTGAGTTTTGGAGAGGTTTGTTACGCAGCATTACCTCCACAATAACTAACTAATACAGAGTGCCATGTAGGATTTGCAAAGTAGAGGACATGTGGGGGTATAAGAAATGTGGATGTGTGCAGTGATTGCATATTTTGTGTCCAGGCAAGAGGTATGTCATGATACAGGCACACACAGGTCCTTCTTGATGACAGTACCATCAACGTGGCAACCATTGCCTCGTCACAGGAAACAAGGGTTTATGCTGGATCAAGCAAAGCCAAGGAGCAAGCCTGCCACAGAGTGGGATGTATGTAGAATCTGTACCCAGTTCCCGGTCAGAAGGTACCTCCTGGGCCTGTGCTGGGAAACCCACAGGCCAGCATCTCCCCACTTGCCAACGGTTTCTAGGAAGGCAGCGTCAGGCAGACAGGAGTGTGTGACTTGACCGGTCTTCAGCAGACCAGGGAAAAGGCGGCAAGAGGCCGGCTGAGCTGCATCTGACCACACACCCCACCTGTGTGTGCTTTGGCTGCTGAGACTTCCATCCCCGCAGCTGGTCTGGGCAGCTGGAGACAGACAGAGGGCCTCTGTGTGGAGCAGAAAGCTGCTGTGTGCACATCAGCTGGACCGGAGCTTTGCAAGGAGGTGCTCGGATCTCAAGGCCCCAGAGCACCCCTGCAAAGCTCCCCTCTTCCTGCCCTCAGGCATAGCCAGGTGAAGAGTGACTCTGATGCAGAGGGGAGCTCTGAAGTCAGGTCATCCAGGCTGTGTCTCCGCTCCACCAGCTGTGACCTTGGGCAAGTCACTTCACCTCTCCGGGCCGCCATTTCTCAGTTTTACCATAGAGGAAAATGTAGTATCTCACTCATATGTTTGCCGTGAAGATTGGATGAGTTCATTTGTGTCAAGTGTTGGGGGCAGTGCTTGCTTATTATTGAGCATGCGTGATTTACCAGGAGCTGTATTGGGTACATTTCACGAAGGATCTCGCGTACAGAAGCCACACGAGGTCAGTGTTACCACCGGATCCAGCACCCCCTCCCACAGACAGATCTCGAGACAAGGATTCAAGCGGAAGTAACTTATCTATGAGCTAATCCCAAAACGCCAGCAGGGGACGGACGCAACACAGAGAAGGCCAGCAGTGACCTCGGCGGGTACCTGGGCACAGTCCTGGTAGGGAAACCTGGAGACTCGTGGAATCTGCACCACAGCGTGACCCCGAGCTGGTCAGCAAACGCCTGATGCCTGCAGTCCCCATGGCCCCTGGGCCCTGACTCGGGGTCCAAGAAACTCCAGCCCCTTCTCAGGGTCCCCTGAAACCCCAGGTTACCTCCTGGCACAGCAGGGACCTCAGCTGCCCTGTGTCTTCCTTCTCACCCTTCAGTGCCCGGAATGGATAGATATCACTTCTCTCTCTCTCTCTCCCTCTCTCTCCAGCCCCCTGCCCCCTCTCCCTCTGTCATTTTTAAAGGACACAACCATCTTGAGTCCTTGCTGAGTCAAGGGTGTAACGTTAAGAACAGTAGTGTGCTGATAAATGTTTAATCCCCAGGGGTCCTGCTATGTAGCCTCTGCTGATTTGCATGGCGTGACTAGCGCCACCTGGGCCAGTTCCAAGCCACCAACATGACTGAGTATAAAGCTGGCAGGGAACTGTAGCCACCCTTACGTAGTATTTACTAGAGAGACGCTAATAGCCTCAACAGCACAGGTAAGAAAAATGCTGTAAAAGAATCAAGAAGTAATGAGTTCTGAGTGCTTATTACCTTTGCTGCCAATATAATTATTTTTAGTTTATATAATTTAATTTTTTAAATGCCTGTGTTTCACAACCAGGTCACAACATTCCTGTAAAGGTTAACCATCAGCTCTTGGGAGCTGATACGAATGACTCTAGCACATGGTGACTGGATAAATAAACCAGAAGCTGAAAAAGAACTACATTCGGTGCTGGGTGGCCAAAACGCAAGGCCTGGTGGGAGAGTCACCCGCTGTCCCCCACCTGTGCTGCTCCCCAGCCCCGCCCGGCCCAGCCCCTCATACCTGGAGCAGGAAGTCGAAGAGGGCCAGGCGTGCCCACTCGGCACGGCGGATGCCCAGGCATGGCACCTGGCCCGGCCCGCCGCAGCCACGTGCCAGCAGGGCCCGGTACTGCAGCCAGCCCAAGGCCAGAGAGTTCTGGTCGTCATCTGGGTCACCCAGGTGCTGCACGTCAGGGGCCCACCAGATGACGGGCCTCACGCCCCCGTCTGTGTAGCGATAGGGCAGCAGAGGGCTGTGGAAGCGCCGGGCCATGGCAGGTAGGCTCCGGCGCAGCCCCAGCACGCGGTCCACGTGGAAAGACAGGACCTCGGAAAGGTCCCCAGGCCTCTTGATCAGGCCACAGAGCCCCTGGGAGCAGATCTGGCCGAGTCCAGGAGACACATCCTGAAGGGCCCCCTCCGTGGAGAAGCCGACCTGCAGCACCTGCCCATGACCGGGGACCCTGGCTTTGCCCACCACCTCCCCCTGGGCCAACAGCTGGAGGGTCTGTACATCATGCTCTGTGAGCCATGGGGGCACTTGCCCACTGGTCCTCAAGCCAGTCACCGGCCCTGGGGTCTCAGCAGCACACCAGATGGATCCTTGCAGCTCGCCGACAGAGCCAGGCCACCGACGAGTCCCTGTGGCTGGGATGGGATCCCCTGCTTTCTGCCCACCAGTCAAGGCTCTGTTCCCAGCTCCTGGATGGGGCCAGAGAGTCGGTCCTGCAGTAGCTCTCCGGTGCCCTGTGAGGGTGCTGGCCAGGACGCCTGTCTCACTCTGTGCCTCCCCGATGGGACCATCCTTCCAAGGGGGTCGCAGGTCTTTGGCTCCTGGAGTCTTGACTTCATCCTCTGTCAGGAGCACGAGACGCTGAGTACTGAGTCTCAAATCTCCTAGAGATGCCAAAGCAATGTCCATCCTGACCCGTCCTACACGCCTGCCTTCCCCTCCTGGGGACCAGCTGCTGTCCCCTCTCCCTCTGTGGCTTTGCTCCTCAGCACACACGGGGACGGAACTCCTGGGCAGGGCCCAGTCTCTCCAGAAACGCAGGCTCCTTGTCCTCAGCGTTCCCCGGAAGCTCAGAGCCTCTGGGCTGTGGGGGGCAGGGGTGCCGGTTACCCTCTGGGGCTCCAGGGCAGCTTGAGGCTGTGCGGGGAAGCAGGTGACAGCCATCACAGACAGAGTCATCAAGAGGCAGAGTGCCATCAGCAGCCGCCTCTTGCCACGCAGCTTTCTCCACGGCCAAGATGCCTGGAGGACGGGGCAGAAAAGGAAAATTTGAGACCTGGGATAATGTCAGCCGCAACCCACACAACAGTGGGGGTGGCGAAGGAAGGCCCATCCTGGGTGCCTGCGGAGGGAAATGGCAGAGCCCAGGCGGAGCGACGCCCAGCTGCCTTCGAGGGAGGCCGGCACCTGGGCCAGCGCCCTGCTGCACAGCGTGGCTTGCTTGCGTGCATCCTGGGAGCCTCTGCTGATACCTGCGGGCAGATGGAGGCTTCCCCTTGAATAAACCACCCTATGACACTGATCACCAAGCACCATAAGAGTCTCTTCCACATCTGTCCCCACGGCTGAGTGGGGGTCCTCTCCTGATCTCCACGTGCGTCCAGGGCCACCGTGCAGGCCCCTAGCTGTCTCCCACAAACACACCCTTCCCTTTACCAGGGGCACTGGCTGCTCAGCTATGGATGACTCTTGCCCAGCCTCCCTGCAGGCAGGGGAGACTCAAGGCCACACGACCAAGACCTTGCCCGTGGAAGCAGTCTCCAACTTTCGCCTGCCCCTCTTGCTCAAAAGGAAGCTGGGTGCCTGGTCACCAGCTCTGTAGGTCACCCTGGGGCAGCAATTTTTTTTTCAGCACATGACCCCGGGACCAACGGCATCATTTGGGAACTTGTCAGAGAGGCAAATCCACAGGCCCCACCCCAAAACTACTCAATCAGAGCCAGGGGCCCAGAAACCTGGGCCTTTGATGCTTGGGCACTGTGGGGTCACCAGAAGGAAGGCACACAGGAGCCGCCAGGAGTGGAGGGAGCAGGGCTTTGGAGTCGGAACTTACTCTAACCTATTCAACTTACAACGGATGGTAGTTCTATTTGTAAGGTGTTTCCCATAGTGGCTGTACCGATTTCCCAGTCTACTACACATGCTAATTATTTTAGCATAAAGGAGGTGATCATTCCACAACTCGCCTGGGTTGACATGACAACATGCTTGGAGGCTTTTTCCATATCTGTCTTCGTCAACGTGGAGTTACTTAAGGGCCGCGTAATAGTTCACCAGGGAATACACTAGAATTCCTTTCCCCATTCCTCTGCGGGAAGGCTATTTAGATCATTTCCAGTTTTGATGATAGCAAACAAGGCTGCGCTGAATATTCAGTATATGCAGCTCTGGGGGAGAGAGTAAGGATTTCTATAAAGGAGACCCCAAAAGATGAAGTGCTGGGTCCCACTCCTTCGCATTGATGTTACCTTTTCATTCCTATCAGCCAGGAGGTCCTTTAATCCTCACACGAGCATACAGAAACGGGAATCATATCATTCCTATTTTACAGATGAGAAAATCGAAAAGTCCAGAGCACTAAGATTTGTCTGGGTTCACACGGCTGGTGAGGATGCCAATATTTTCAGTTAAAACTATAAAAAGAAACAGCCATGGACAAAGACTCTGTTTGGGTTTTGTTTTGTTTCCTTCTAAAAAGAAAAATGTTTTCAAGTTGGATTCATAATCTGTATTCTCCAACGTTTGGATTCCACTGGGGAAAAATAAACCATCTTTTAAAAACGTCTCAAGGAGACAGAATGTTTTGATCCCTCTCTCGAGCTTCCTTGGCTTCAGACAACCTGGGGAAGCTGGCAAGTGTGCAGCTGAGCAGAGAGAAAGGTTCAAAACAGCCCTGAGCAGATGTCCCCGCGGGGCCACCCAAGTCAAAGCTTTGGGAAAAGAAAAGCAGCTTTGATCAAACTGAAAAAAAAAATTCTATGAAGAGAACTATTCAGCTGAATAATAGAGTACATTAGGGAAAGGAGAAAGGGGTTGATATCCAATATCCTAGAAAGTTTGCTGGCGGAAGCCATCGGTCCCCACGCCGCCCAGGCCCCAGCTGACCCGCCCCACCTCCCCAGTTCTCCCCATTGAAGACCCACGCGGTCTTTTCTGCCCAGTGGTGGTGGTGGGAGGGACAGGGGACGGTGGGACCTTCACTCCCTGGCTCTACAACGGCTCCTTTTCTCCTCTGTCCTCAAATCCCCCACCTCCCACCCATTTAGCAATACTCCCCCTTAATTCCTCAGTGAAGATGCCCACTGGCCCAGCGGTCACATTCACCCCCAGCTGCGGGGGACATGGCTTTGAGCAAGACACAGCAGAGTTCTAGACCGGCTTCTGCCCCTCTGAGCTGTGTTACAATAGCAGGTTATACCTCCTCTCTGCCCTGTTTCCTCAGTTACAAAATGGGAGAGAGTAAGATCATTCCTCCTGCCAAGGGCTGGCACGGGAAATACGGGAAGGGGTCAATACAGGGTCGGGTGCATTTAAATGAGTGGTGGGATCAGGATTTTCCTGCCTTTGCTTTCTGAACTCCCCCGCCTTTCTGGGATCTGAAAAATAACCCCTGGGTACATTGTAATGTCAGAGTAAAAAAGTACAGATATTTGAGAGCAGGACACAAGGTAGTCAGAAAGAGGAACCCTTTCGTCATTAAACCACACCTGAAGCCAAGCTGTATTGACTCCGTCTTTCCCTTGGACCCTTCAGCTGCGAAGAGAGGGGGGGTCTGCAGCATGGGCAACAGCAGACCCTCCATATCACCCTGCCCAGGCTCTGTAGCTTCAGCTTCACTGGAGAGGACACTCCAGCGTCATCGCAAGATGTCGATTCAACACGGGAGGAGACAGATACCGTGTCACTCCCGAGTCGGACTGCACAGCCATTCTCGGCGGTGCAGATAGACTCTTAAGAAGCTACACCATCGTCTCTCGAGACGGACGGCTGCCGACGATAAACCAGAAGGAGGCCACCTTGACCGTGAGAAACGTCTCTACCCAAAGATACCCAGGACCGAACAGGAAGGAGTCGCTGGGCTTCAAGGCGTGCGGGAAGGAGAGGAGAGGCAGGAGCCAGGCGGGACATACGTGGAGGGGCCGGAGGAAAAGCCCGAGAGTTGGCAAGAGCGGGTTTTGGTGCCCCAGCCATGGAGGGAAGGGGAGCCAGGAGAGGGATAAAGAGCCGGGTCCACTGAGAAGCTGGGGGTGCTGTGCTGGGCTGGGGACAGGAGCCACCGCCAGACTCCCTGCCGTTGCCTCCGTCCTGGGGAGAGGCAACTCTTAAGCATGAAGTGAAGGACAGTGTCAGAGCAGGAATTACTTCCCCGCTGCTTGCCCTCCCTTCTCATCTTGCCACGTTGCGCTGAAGGTGGAGCACACCCCACCCGCGGTCCTGGGATCGGCAACCTGACTTGCTTTGGCCGATGGAACGTGAGGGGATGTAACGCATGCCACGCCCAGTGGAGGCTTTCAGTGTGCTTGTGTGGGGTGACTGGCTTCCTGGCAAACCTGTCCTCCGCCAGGAGAGGAGTGTGGCCCACGTGACGCACCTTGGGCAGACCTGAACTCACCCCCCGCCCCCGCCCTCTAACCGTGATAAAGGCGCAGGTCGTTGTAAGCCATTGAGATGTTGGGCTTGTTCAGCATCATCACAGCGAAACCCAGCTAATGCAGACCTTTCGGTGGTTTCTGTTGGGCTCCATGAGGGCCCTTGGCCAGATAGCACTAAGGCTGTTTTATTCTGTGGGGATGGATGGTACCTGGATTTACAGCTGTGAACACTGTGTAATATAGTATCGCATTATAATGTTCACCTGAAAAAACACAAGAACAATAATGCAGATTAGCGATAAAGGGCGGTGTCCTTCCCTTGACTGATAAGGGTATAAGGACTGCCACTTCAGCTGGGGCTCAGGCTGTGATGACAGTGATGCAGCCTGGTCACAGATATATCCATGAGCCAGTGTCCCCATAAGATGGGCAGATGGCAAGGGGAGAGGAAACCAGAGAGGTTTTTTGAGAACAACTTAAAAAAAAATTCCAACACATGCTGGTGGCCTTTGCACAGAGACAGTTTGAGATACAAGGGCTCTTGGAGAAAAAGACTTGGTTACAGTTTGTACTGTAACCTCCAGCAGGGGACACCTTCTCGCTTCTAAAGGGTCACGGGGAAAGGAATGCTCTTCTACGCTGGGAAAATCCAGCCAGGACTAGGCCTCTCACTTTGGGGCACTAGCTGCCCCTTCCCCGGACCACCTCCCAGAATGCCCTGCTCTGAACACTGACACCCACCAGCTGCTGCAGAGGAACCAATGTCAGGGACAGGTGCAAAGCCGTCTTTTCTCAACTCCCGATGTCAACAAAAGATGACAAAACCTGGTCCTCCACTAACCTGCCATGGAGGACAGATAACATATGGGGCTGCAAAGGGGGAGAGGAGACAGAGACCACATGTTCCTTCCCCATCAAAACAGACAAAATTACAAAGCACTTGTAGAGTGCTTCTTGGTGGGAGTTTCCTGGGCGGGAGAAGGGGCCAAGGGAAGCCACATGGTGATGATGATGATGATGATAATGGTGACGATAACGGTGATGGTGATGATGGTGGTGATGGTGGTGATGGTGATTGTGGTGATGGTGATGGTAGTGGTCATGGTAGTGATGGTGGCAGTGCTGTGTGTGTGCAATAAAAATCAAGATTGGCTCTGGTTCTGTAGCCATCACTAAAGGTGTGACCATCCCTTCTGTGTTGCTCCCTGACTTCTGTTTTCTTCTAAACAGCCCCACTGGCTGACCACTGATTCTTCACTACTCAGGCTCTCAGTGAGACTGACAGAGATTTCGGAATTTGCAGTATCTGTTCCATTTTTAAAAAATCAGTCAAATAATTTTCATAACCATGGCCAGGGTGAGGGGGAATATGTGAGTATATTGTCAGAGGGCTGGATTAAAGCCGCATGTCAGGAACACTGCAGACTAGGCCTGCTCAAACCCTGTTTCTCCTGGCTGAACCCAGAGTCAGGGCCCAGGCAGGGGGAGCCGGGCTGGCTCCGGCCTCTGTGGGCAAAGGTGACAGGCACAGTCCAATAGACTCTCCAGGCACACAGAGTCCCTCTCCCAGTCAGATCTGCTGGGTCTGGGGAGGCCGGAGCTGTCTGCTCCCCCGAGGGCAGGACCCCAGGCTGCCTGTCTCCTAGGCCACCACCCGGCCAGGCTGCTTTGCTCAGCATCACTGGAGAGCTGCAATTTCCCTTCCACATCAGCAACTTCAAGACAAGAAAGAATTATTGTCTTGCAATTTCTGGCCTGGCCAACTTCCAGGAAAAAGAAAAAGGAAAAAAAAAAAAAAAAAAACTAGACTAAAGAATGGTAAGTAACATTTATACAGTGTTCACTATGTGTCTGGGGCTGTTTGAAGAATTTTACTTCTGTTTTCTCATCCAAGCTGCATGCTAGTCTTACCAGGTAGGCATTGGTATTTATTACCCCATTTTACAGGTGAGAAAAGCAAGGCACGGAGAATCGGCGTGACCCAAAGCTCCCAGAGCTAGCAAGGGCGCCAGCAGGACGTGAACCCAGGCAGTCTGGCCCCAGAGCCGGTGAGCTAATGGCTGTGCAGCCCTGGGAAGGGGCTGCCCCAGCCGTACACTGGGTCTCAGGGGTGGGCCCTGCTTTCCAAGCAGGGTCACCTCTTTGGGACTGGGCAGGTCATCTGTAAAATGATGCTTGGATGGCATCAGAGCAGGCGGAACCTTGTTTGCACAAGTCGAGGGAAAAGAAGCATGTTTTCAGGCTACATTGTATTTTCTCCCAAAACAAAAACAACCGTTGTCGCATCTCCAGTCCTGCCTTATTAAATAGAAGGATGTCAATGAGAAAACGCCACCATGGGATGCGCTCAGCTCTGGGCATCTTGAGAGGCAACATCAGAAGCAGGTTTCCAATGATCTGTTTTCCTGAAACAGGTCTCAGGCCTGATCTCAAAACCAGGCAGGTTTCTATGCCTCCCGCTCCTTCCAGAACCAGACGGTGCCCAACTGCCTTTCAGCTCCGGCGTTCTCAAGGCTGCGGCCAGGAAACGGAACAGGTCTGACCTGAGAGATGAATACCGCAGATCCTATTAACAACGGCCACTTACCGAGCACATACCACGTGCCAGGCACTCTGACAACCCTGCAAGGTGTGTACAAAGGTGGCGATTTTACAACCATAGAGATTAAGATTTAGAGTCCACGCCAGGCAGTACAGCATGTGAATTCTCCCCAGAGCGCATTCCTCTAGCACAGGATGAGGAAGGAAGATTCAAGAACTGTGGAGACAGAGGGGAGTTTAGGGAGGGGGCAAAGTGTGGGAAAGGATCCTGGGGTTCTGCTGCCTCTCTCAACACCTTCCTGGGGCTCCAGAGTCTTGACCTGCAGCATCAGTGAGTGCAAAGTGGAGAGGGCAGCCCAGGCTTGTAAGCGGTGGTCCACAGCGGGTTCTTCGGGACAGAAAAAAGTCATTGAAAGTAAAACTCTCTTTTCATCTCCTCCTCACCCTTCCTTAACTGCCCCCTGTGAATGCTCTCCTTGGCACAGGGAAAGAAAAGCATTTTGAACAGACAAAGGCACTCGGAGATACATAGCACAGAGGGGGCTGAAGACCCAGGGCCAGGGGTTATGGCAAGTCCTCCTGAGGCTCAGATTTGAATCCCAGGTTCCCCAAGCAATGGAGTCCCTGGCTGTCTGCCCAGGTTCTGCCGCTTCCCTAACTTCAGGGATGCAGTGACCTGGGGACATGGTGGGGACCTTCCAGTTGGACAAATGGCCATCTCGGGAGCTGCGATGGAGATGGAGACCCAGGACATCTCCTGGCTGGTGTGGCTCAGTGGATTAAATGCCAGCCTGTGAACCAAAGGGTCGCCGGTTCAATTCCCAGTCAGGGCACAGGCCTGGGATATAGGCCAGGTCCCCAGTTGGGGACGTGCCAGAGGCAACCACACATTGATGTTTCTCTCCCTCTCTTTCTCTCTCCCACTCTCTCTAAAAATAAATAATTCTTTAAAAAAAAAGAAAATCCCAAGGACATCTTAGAGAGTGACGGCTCTCAGTCAGAGGAAGAAAGGGAACAGGGAGAAGAGCCCGAGAAAAAACCAGTTATGAAAACAATAAGGAGAGGGATGTCACATTTGGAGATGACAGGAATCTATGACCCAAATGAACGCTCCACACCCTCATGGAAATAAGAAAAGCAGTTCAAGAAATTGCTTTGGCAAAGACTGAGCCAAAAGAAAAGTGATTTTTCAAAAACAGTAATCGAAACGGACATTTTAACTCAGCCTATTTGGCTGTATTTTATTTGGAACATAAAATGCTATGAGGTACTTTTACATCTGGGGATTAGAACACAGAGCTCCTTCCAGCAGGAGGCCAGGGCTGAAGAGGACCAGGGAGGAGCTGAGCAGAAGTACCCTTGAGCCTAGCTCCGGAAGATTCATTTCAGACTTCCGGAATCAAGAACTAAACAAGAAGAAATCTGGGTTGTTTTAAGCCATCAAGTTTGTGGCAATTTGTTAGTCATAATTGTGTAAACACTGATCTAACCAAAATTACCATCTACTTATATTGGGAAGATGAATGATGAGAAGTGTGTGTGTGTGTGTGTGTGTGTGTGGTGGAGGTGGGAAAAGACTCAAGTCCTCGTCTTCCCTAGAAAAAATTAATGAACAATGATCAAAGCTGAAAATGCTTTGAGAGGCACTCTCATGTTTTATAGATGAGGAGAAAGCAACTCAGAGAAGCTATGGTTAGTGATCCAATGAATTATCATCTTGAAGGAAGAGGACAACCGGGTGTGGGCTCTTGTGTGATTTACGTCTTGTGACTTAATTAATCAAAGGAACCTTGGACAGGTGAATCCAGATGCCTGAGGGGACTGTGGGTAAAGAGTATGTGCTCAGCCTCCTGGTATCACCTCAAAGTGAGGAGCAATGAGCCCTCGCTCTGAGCAGCTAACCCTCTTCGGGGCCACCTGGGCAGCTCTCACTTGAAATCATCAAGTTTATTCCCCACAGCCTGACCCAGACATCTCTCTTCAGAGAAGGCATGCTAAGCACTAAAGCCACCTTGCCAAGCCCAAGCAGAGAGACAGACCTCCATGAGGCAGGCAGAGAAAACAACCAATTCAGAGTCCAAAACAACTGCCACCAAATATCACCAAAGCAACTACCTAGTAGGTCCTCAATAAATGTATGAGTGAGTGAATGAATGAATGAAGTGCACATATTCCAAACGGATACCGTGCTGGGGTTAAATTACCACTATGGGGTGAAGTCACTTTCTTTGAACCAGAGATGTCAAAACCTGCTGATGACATACCAATTTTTACAAATTATTTTTCCCAGTATTTATGAATCATAAGCAGGTAGCGCTATGTAAATATATTCATTATCAAACATGAACAAGAAATAAAAATCGTAAAAGGATTAGGTAACATAAGTGTAACCAGAAGCTCTAATTTTTCATATCGTATCCTGATAGATTCTCTAGCGTGCCTGCTGAGGTGAGGGAGCCCCACTCTGGAGACCTGTGACCCAGAAGCAGTCTGCCTTCTTCACTCGCAAGATGATTGTGGCCTGGAGTGATTTGAGCTTGACCGTGTTCACCTATTTTTTTTTTTTTTTTATGCATACTTTCCCTCGGTGAACTAAAGGTAATTTGAAGAGGTTATGGTACCAAATAAACTAAACATTTTCTTGTGTAAATCAGGAGAAGCACCAAGACTGAGGTCCAGAGCCTAGAGTGTCTTCTCAGAAACACATGAAACAAATAAAATCAGGGTCTCGTGAACACCTATAGTTCTCAAATGTTTAGAGATGAAAATGAGAGAACAGGATCAGGAAACAAGGAGCGGGGGGATTGTTAAGTGTGACCTTCAAGAATAAAAGCATTGGAATGGCTTCTGGCCAAGATGGAGGCCTAGACAGACACACTGCATCCCCCTCCATAACTAAGAAGAAATACAGCAACCTCAAAACTAGAGACAACCAGAAGTTCCAGAAAATGGAGCTGCATGGAAGTCCAACAAGCAAAGATAAAAAGAAGAAATACTCATCCAAACAGGTAGGAGGGGCAGAGCCGGGGTGGAGAGGACGCGGTGTGGTGGCGGCAACAGCGGCGGTAGTGGCAGGCCAGCAGAAGGCACAGTCACACATTTTTAAAAAGTCAGGAGGGACACCTGGGGAGTGCTCCCAGCATCAGACAAGACCTCACAGCTCACGGTCCTAGGGCCGGGGAAAATAAAGTTTCTTTGCTTCTCACTGTGCAAACCAGTGGGGGTTGGGGTGGAGGAAGAAACTGCTGGTCTCTCAGCAGATTCCACTTGTTTAAAGGGCCCCCATGGTCCTAGAACATCTGCAAACCCACACACTCTTGGAACAACAGCCAAGGCAACAGCTAGAGAGGTGCCAGTCCCATACAGAAGTGGGAGAAGTGCCTGGAAAAGGGGTGAGTGCTAAGCAAGCGGCATTGTTCCCTCTCTGACCCCTCCCCCACACACAGTGCCACAACATGGTGAAACGGGTTGCCTGTACTGACAAATACCTAAGGCTCTGTCCCTTACAATGTAACAGGTACAACAGCTCTACCTAAGACACAGAGGCAAACAAACACAGGAGCCTGTCAAGATGAGGAGACAGAGAAGTATGGCCCAAAAGAAGGAACAGATCAAGGTTCCAGTGGGAGAACTAAGTGACGAGGAGATAGCCAACCTAACAAATGAGGAGATAGCCAACCTAATAGATGCAGAGTTCAGAACACTGGTGATAAAGATGCTCACAGGCTTGACAGATATGCTTAAGTATGGTAGACACATAAGGAAAGAAGTGAAGGCTATGCTAAATGAAACGAAGGAAAATCCATACAAAACCAATGGTGAAGGGAAGGACACCAGGGTTCAAATCAATTATTTGAAACATAAGGAAGAAAAAAACAGTCAACCAGTACAGAATGAGGAAACAAGAATTGAAAAAAATGAGAGACTTAGGAACCTCTGGGAGAACCTTAAACATAGCAACATCCAAATCATAGGGGCGCCAGAAGGAGAAGAGGAAGAGCAAGAAATCAAAAGTTTATGTGAAAAAATAATGAAGAAAAACTTTCCTAATCTGGAAAAGGAAATAGACATACAATTTCAAGAAGCAGAGAGTTCCAAAGAAACTAGACCCAAAGAGGACCACACCAAGACACATCATAATTAAAATGCCAAAGGTTCAAGATAAAAAGAGAATCTTAAAAGCAGCAAGAGAAAAGCAGAGTTACCTACAAAGGGGTACCTATAAGACTATCAGCTGATTTCTCAAAAGAAACTTTGCAGGCAAAAAAGGACTGGCAAGAAGTATTCAATATGATGAAAAGCAAGGCCCTACAACCAAGATTACTCTATCCAGCAAAGCTATTATTTAGAATGGAAGGGCAGATAAAGTGCTTCCCACACAAGGTAAAGCTAAAGGAGTTCATCATCACCAAGCCATTATTATATGAAATGTCAAAAGGACTTATTTAAGAAAAAGAAGATCAACACTATCAACATTAAAATGACAACAAACTCACAACTATCAACAACTGAATCTAAAAAACAATAACCTAAGCAAACAACCAGAACAGGAACAGAATCATAGGTGTGGGGATCATTTGGAGGGTTATCAGCTGGGAGTGGGGAGGGGGAGAAATGCAGAAATGGTGCAGGGACTAAGAAGCATAATTGGTTGGTACAAAATAGACAGGGGGAAGTTAAGAATAATATAGGAAAGGGTGAACCAAAGAACTTATATGCACGGCCCATGGACATGAACTAAAGGGGGGTGGGATTGCTGCAGGGGAGGTGGGTACCAGGCGGAGGGGAGCAAAGGGAAAAGAATTGGGACAACTGTAACAGCATAATCACTAAAATATACTTAAAAATAAAAAAGAATAAAAGCATTGAAGAATGAGATTCTGCTGTGTACCACTGTCTACCTGCCTCCACCCTGACTAATAAAAACATGATCTTGACCTCACATAAAATTTTAAATGTCCCATCAGCCACATTTAAACGGTGGGTGGGGAGACAGATGAAATTGATTTTAATAATGTTTTTACTTAGCTAAATGTATCCAAAATATTATCATCTCAACATGTTATCAATATAAAAATTAGTAATGAGAAAGTTGACAGTGTTTTTTTTTTTAAGTATATTTTATTGATTATGTTGTTACAGTAGTTCCAATTTTTTCCCCTTTACTGACAGTGTTTTTTAATACATATTTGAAATTGGATGTGGATTTTACACGTACGGCACATCTCAGTTCAGGGCAGCCACCTTTTAGCCCATGGCTGCTGGCTGCTGGCGGCCACATTGAACTGCACAGCTCTGAACTGGGGACAGAGAGGACCTTGGAACTGGAGGAGACCACAGAGTGTTTGAGAAATGCTGTATTAAAACCTCAACTGTGCCAGATCCCTTGGACCAACACAACTGTGAAGTCAAACGCAACGGTGAGTGTAAAATTGCAGCACCACGGGGCTCCAGCTCACGGGACTGTTAGCTTCTAATAGAGCAAATCAGGCAAAAATTAAGTCCCGATTGAAATTACCCTTGAAAATCCCATAAGGAAAAAAAAATTGACACACTCTCCACGTTTCCTCCTACGTTAGAACAGATGCTGAGTCTTTTGTCTCAACAAAATAAAACCACAGAGCTGGAAAATTCCAGTAGCCCACTCGTTCTCTGAGACCACCCGCCTTGAGAAATACGCCAGACCGTCTAACGGGGGTTGCGGAACAGGAGGTTGGAACAGACCCACCGATCACCCAGTCTGGTGATCAACACCAGATTTCCCACCAACCAAGTTTCTACGTGGTGTCCTTTCTAGAAGAAGCCGGAGAGGAAAGGAGGGCGTGAGTGACTGTAGAGAAGGTCAGGGAGCTGCGCAGAGGAAGCCTTGAGAAGAAACACACAATCTCAGGGGGAAGGGCGGGCGCTGGAGGGAGCAGACCAGACCCCCAGGGCCCACGGGCGGCAGCAGCCAGCCGAGGATCCAACCAGCCCTCAGAAATTCTGCCTCCAAAGCAAGCCGGACCGCCTCTCACTGGCCACATAAACAGAAAAGGCACTGGCGTCCCGGGGTCCCCCCGATGCCGGGATCTCCCCACCTTCCTCTCCTCTAATTTCTCACTGAGGCTCCAGGAGAAACGAGGTGTTCCTGGAAGTGAGCAGTGGCCCCTACCTTGAACCTCAGCGCTCCTCTTTCGAAAGGGGTGAAGTCAGCGTCTCCCTGTCTCAGCTTCGTGTCCTTGAGTAAATACACAGGCCCTGCCTCCCTGGCCACATACTTGGTAAGGGCTGCGCAAGCCACACTGAGACAGACCAATATTTCATAGCTCAGGCTCCATTTCCTCCATCCTGGCCTCCCGCCCTGGTCTGGCTGGGCCAAGCCCAGTCCACGCTGGATGGGACCACATGCTGTTGCGATTAAGTTGCATCCAGTGTTAAAAGGAAGAGTCCCTTTCCCTGGACTGCGGACCCCCAAGTCCCACCAAGGAGAGGAACTGGAAGGGTTACACTTGGCTCCTCTGGGTCGTGAAGTGAAACTTGGTCCAGCACTTGACCCAGGGCAGGCTTTCTGGACTGGTTCCCAACGCCAGAGCCTGGTTCGACAGAGTTCTGCCAAGGTGCAGGTCTGATGCCGGGGCATCTGGAGTGGAGTATCTGCTGGGCTGAGGGTGGTACGGGGGTCGGCCATCGAGGGGCAGAGGTGGAAAGGGGACGCGGAGCCGAGGAGAGAGACCTCCTGGCCCGAGAACATGGGCCCCACTCCATCTTCCTCCCGTGACAGGCCTCTCCTGGGTACCTCACCAGTGCGCAGTGATGTCATGGGGTCCCAAAGCAGGAGGCTTTCCCTGTCTTCAAGAAAATGTGCACTGTAGTTCAGGAAATGGGTCCAGGGCGAGACTTCAAAGGGCAAAACTAACAAGTAGGAGAAATTAGCCTTCAGTGTCTTCCACGCCACATCCTGCCCCCAAATACAATGAAAACTAGATTGTCCAGAACTCCGGCGCTTGTCGGATGATCTGACAGCTCACTGCCTGGGCGTGGCGCCCTAAGACAACAAACATAAGGAAAGTATCTACAAAGCACGCACGGGCTTTCCTGTTTGCGGTCCTCACAACCTCAGCTACCCAGAAGTGTTAAGGGCACGCTAGAAAGAGACCAAGGAGGTGTCCACCCTCTGACACCCTGGGGTCGGCTGGGGGTGCAGGGGGCTGGCTGTGGAGAGGCACCCGTGTGCACCAGGTTGGCCCAGAACACAGAGGGGCATGTTGGCAGGGAGGTGCGTGGTCCTGAAAATGTAGCAGCAGGCACACTGCCTTCCAAACAGGTTTCACCCCAACCCACATCAACTACCTGCACTAGAATCCTTGTCGGAAGGTCTGCTTCTGGGGCAAGCCAACCTAAGACCCGAGCTTACAGGGTGGTTATGCAACGTAGACTAGATAACTGTCAAATGCTGACAATTATCCCAGATTCACAGTAGATGCATGAATGTCAGCCGGAAGGAGGAGCCGGCCCTGCGTGGACTCGTGTGACGGGCAGCTGGGAGAAGCATCTGCACAGTGAGGCCCAGAGCTGCCCCTGGGTCGGAGCTGCCCCTGAGTGCATTTTTGAAAAGAATGTCTTGTTTTCCAGTCTGAAGATTCTCCCCATGTCTGTGAACCCCATATCTGTCTATCAATCCCACCTTCCCCTACTCTCTCAAGAAAACAGCAGCCTGCACACATAATACCCGCCGCTTGAAAAGCAGAATAGTCAGGCCACGAGGGAGCCCTGCCGAGCAGGGAGCGGAGGCCAGCAGAGGGGCCAACAGGGCCTGCTGAGGGCCTGCCCACCCTCAGACCCGGCAGCTGGGTCCCAGGATCCTTTGCTAATCCCCAGACAGAGTCACACACAGAACTACCTTCCTGTGCCTCTGCTCAGGCAGCTGCAGGTGTCATCCACGGTGCAGGTCACACAGGGTGGAGAGGGGGCAGGAAGAAAAACTTCGGCACCACGTGCACCAAGCAAGGACCCCTGGCCTGTGGGGCCGCCCATCACGGGGCGCGCGGCCCCGCCGCAGAGGGAACAGTATTCCAGCCCATGTGCCAGCCCAGCTCTGACTCACCGCTCAGCACACGCAGGGAGTGTGGAATGTGCGCTTCTGCACGAGGTCCCTGGCGCAGGCAGCCGCCCGCCCTCTGCTCCAGGGACAGAGTAACCTACTTGTCATCAGAAAGACTAACAGCCTCTTGGAGTTTGCGCACATTCTCCAGGGAGGCCACAGGTCCTCAGGCTCAGTGGGGATGGCCCACAGCCTACAGGCGTAGGCTCAGCAAGGGACTGAGCACCTAACACCCCAACAGTCCTGGAGGGACCCACTAGGTCCCCAACTGAAAGATGAGCCCCCAGGACAACCCTGCTCACCACGACCTTTCTCCAGCCCCCAAGCTGGTTACCAAGTTTCATTTTCAGACCCAGAGGAGGGGGCAGCTCACCAGGCTTTCCTACCACCACCAGCCCATTAACGCTGAGCTCAGAGCCAGACTGGATGCTGATTTCAGCTCCATGGCATCCTTGCTGTGGGACGTCGGGCCTCAGTTTCCTCATCTGTACAATGGCGATAAGAATAATACCTCCCTCAAAGTGGGGTCCATTCCTCAGCTCACTGAGCAGCCATTCCTGAGCCAGGCGCTGCTCCTGACAGGAGAGATACATCAAGCACAAAACACAAAAGTCACTCCCCTTATGAAGGTGACATTCTGGTGGGAAAAGAATGTGACTTGTCACTCGGGAATACAAAATCACTCCACTAAGCACCGCAAGGGTTTTACGAGCTGCTGTAGGCACAGTGTTCAAAACAGAGCCTGGTGTAGAGTCGGGGTCAGTCAGGGTCACTGTTCCTACTACTATGGTGATCGTTTTCTGACAATGCCCACGGGTAACCTCTGTGGCAGGGGCTCCTGAGCCCGTGTGGAGAACGCAAGCCCTACAAGTGGCCGTGGACCCTCTTCTCCCAGATGGAAGGGAGTCGAGCATCGTGTCCTTTCTCTCTGCCTCCGCTTGCTGGTGGCAGGGCTCCGGTCTCTATGCTGGTTAGGCGTTGGGGTGACCCTGTTGGTCGCCAGAGCCCTCTCCACTCCCGTCACTGAATTACCATTTTGTTCCAGCTCACAAGAGACCAGTGTGGGACACCGCAGAGAGACGGAATTTTGGAGACCCTGTCATTTGCTGGAATTTTTCTCTGGCTGCCTTTGTATTTAACGGCCATACATTTTGCTCTCAGGCAGGGGTCGGGAGGGAGTGGGGACAGCTGAGAAAGATTAAGCACATTCTCTCTGGGCTGCCCAGCCTTCCAGAGATTTCTACTCTCTGGCCCCTCAGAGGCCAGAACACAGCCCCAGACAAGAGTGGGAGGGGGGCAAGTCCGTATCTTCCAGACACACTTCCCTTTCCTGACCAAACTCGTGACAACAGGGAGACTGAGCCCGTTAAGGACACGTAGACAAGAAGCCACCTCAGCCTTAGCTTTACATCCACCCGGTCACAGCAGGTCGAGTGGACTTCTTCACATAAGGCCTGGAGGAGGGCTGCCTCTGGGACCTCACTTGCTTTACTGTTTTCCACAGAAGATGAACCTTCTTTGAGCACAACTCAGTAAAACTTGAGAAAACAACAGCCTGACTTCCTTCATGACGCTGAGCTCTCTTCCATCACGCGTGTCACGGCCTGGGCCCCAGCCGCTCTCCCGTTTAAGCTTCTTGGCCCAGAGCTGCCCTGTCCCATGTGAGAGCCACATGCGACTGTTTGCACTTCAATTACGCGCAATTAAAACCGCCCACCCCTGGTCGCACCAGTCCCATTTCCAGTACTCAGCAGCCCCCTGTGCGTAGGGAGTGCCGCGGTGCGCAGCACAGAAGAGAACACCTGCGTCATCTCAGAAGGCCGCAGTGGGCGGCTCTGCAGAGATTTAGATATAAAACATGGGAGGCGACCCACCATGAGACGGCTCGTGAGCAACCCTCTGCGTCCTTTCCGCCCTGGGTGCTGCAGGGCGCGCCACGTCTCCCCAAGGAGGAGCTGCAGCTAAAGACAAGACAACAGGAGTGCCCCGCCGTGCCATGGGGACCCTCTCCCAGTCAGAGAGGAGAAGCAGGTCTCTGCTTTTGCGATACAAAGAAAATGCCTGCTTATCCATCATGTGCCCTCTTGGCACAGTCCCAGGCAGTCTTGTCCGGGGCTTCCAGATACGGGGACACCCCAGCTCCTCATGGAGGTGCTGTGAGATGCCTGGGGCTCAGCCCTATGTGTTGGAGACTCCCCCAAGTGGAATGCAAAAAGACTCAACTTGGGCCCTGGCTGTGTGGCTCAGTGAATTGAGCACTGGCCTGTGAACCAAAAGGTCTCTGGTTCAATTCCCAGTCAGGGCACATGCCTGGGTTGCGAGTCAGGTTCCCAGTTGGGGGCATGCAAGAAGCAACTGATTGATATATTTCTCATACATCGATGTTTCTTCCCCATTCTTTAACCCCCCCTTCCCCTCTCTCTAAAATTAAGTAAATAAAATCTTTTGACACATTTTTTTAAAAGAGAGTCAAGTTGGGCTCTCCCTCCAAACTCTGGCCTTCCTGATCCCTCCACACCTGGCTCCAACACACCTGACTGCCTGTACCCCCTGCCCTCATGGCCCCGAGGCTGCCCTCTGCCCAGGGCTCCCCTGATGCAGATCTTCCCAATTCGGCTGCATGCCTTTTCCACTCCCAGATCTAAACAAGATACTCCTAGGACCCAGGCGCACAGGGCAACATTCTAGACAAGAAATGGATTTCCAAGGTTATTGACTTTTAACGTTAATTTCCAAAGACTAGCTATCAAAATGAAAGGGCTACATCTAAGGGGGAGCATTTTCGGGTGGATTGAGTGGACAGAGCATCCCACGTGTGGTTGCAGGGGCCACCTTGACGTCTTTCACGTTCATGAACCCTGAACTCTAAATTGCCCTATGGATTGGCCTCTAAAACGGGCCTAATGGCACCAGCCTTAACATGGGAAGGACTAAGGATTCAGCGAGATAATGGATAAGAAAGCTACAAAGCCCAACGCAAACCTATGTTGTTATTAGCATTGAGGGGAAATTATCTTCCAACGCTCAGCACACAGTAGAGGTTTGTTAAAGGTTTTTTTGTTAATGATCCTGGACTAGAGCCTGGGGAAAGACCCTTTTAGGCAAAGAGGGGGGGCTCTCAGCATGCCCCGAGGATCAGGTCACGCAGATGAATGCACAGAAGCAGGGTTCTGAATCTTTCTAGTGCCAGAGGCTGCTGCTCCTTCTCTTAACGGATAAAATAAAAGCCATAGGGTTACAAAGGCAACCAATTATATTGAAATATAGTTATCAAAATATTCTAAAAACAAAATCTGCGATGTAATATTACCCGTGCTTCTTGACTAGCACATTAAGTAACAAGATGTGCTGACATCTGATAGCAGAGGCTCTTTCAAAGTAGTGAGGAGTAAAGACTATATTTCAAAGTATCTGTTCCCATGCCCATGACGGAAAATATCTGATTCCTCTTGGTGACTGTCAGTCACAGGCCCCGTGGCGAGCGCCTACACGCGTTATTGAGGAAATGCTGCATTTCAGGCAGAGATTAGTGAACACAAAGATGGATCCTTTCTGCAGTAAAGTTCAAGAAACCTTAAATACTAACTACCCTTCTTGGGGAGATCACTTCGTAAGGTATGTAAATGCCTAATCACTATGTTGCACAACGGCTGCTACTATCACATTGCATGTCAAATGGAACTGGAAAATAAACTAATTTTTTTTTTAAAAAGAACCTCGAATTAGGTGCACTTTTACATCAACCATTTGATTCCATCTTTCTCTAGCTCACGGTTACAGGGATGGATCCACAAGCTGACCATTCATAGCACATATCCTCCAATCCAGATCCCCTTTTCGTGGGAGCTAGGGTCCAAGGCTGCCCCCCAACTCACGCTCCCCCTAAAGCTCCCCAGCAGGATCCTACTAACTGCCCTGGGGCCCAGGCCTTGCTGCACCTCCAGCCCCCGCTGCAGTCCAGGGACAATGTAATCACAGCTCCCGCTAATTGAGCGCATTGCTGTGACAATGGCTATTGTGTGCTTTATGCTCATTGCAACACGGAACACACAAACCCACGAGGCGGCAGTGTTACCCTCCTGGGGAAACTGAGGCTGAGAGGTACAACGCTCTCTGACCTGCCCAAGGCGCTAAGCAGAGTTTGAATTCAGTTCGGATGACCCCTCACCCTCTCAGCGCCTCAGGCCCGTGTGTCCCGCCCCCTCGCCTCCCAGCACAGGGATGGACCAAGTGCCGAGCTGTGGGCCCCTGCCAGGGAGATGAGTGCGTGTGAACGAGGAGCCAGCAGCCTTTCCTGACTGCCAGCAAAGCCGCTAAAGAGGGGGGCACTGCCCAGCCAGCCAGCCACGCCCCCTCCCCAAAGGGATTTTGACTAGAGTTGCAGGAGCAAATACAATAGCAGCTTTGTAGTTGCAACAGGATCTCTGGGGCACTGGGAGAAGGGGGGACAGTTGGGGTAGTGAGGGGGGGGTAGAGAGAACTCAGTGAGCTAACTCAGACCAGGACCTGCAGACAGTGGCCGGGGGTGCGGGCGGCCAGGAGGGAATGCTGTGCTGTCCAGGAGGCCACCCACTGCCAACGGCCAGTTCCTGAGCCAGGGTCCAGGTCCCCCCAGAGGTGCACATTGGGCTTCTGTGTGGACAGACGACAGAGCCACTCTGTCCCCGAGAAAGAGGCCCACGTGTCCCCCCTACCCACCTCCCAGCACAGGGATGGACGTCCACATGGCCCATTCACTGGCCATCCCAGCCTCCAGTCCTCCAACCGGCTGCAGCCTCCACCTCCCCAGGACCCAGGTGTCCCAGGCAGTGCGACCCCACGCCCCCACCCGGCCCGGGCACAGCTGGGGTCTGGCTCCAGCCCTTCCCCCCACCAAACACCCCTGCTTCAGAGCAGGGTGCTGTGGTCCACCCTTGCAGCTGCCCTGGGCACCACCAAACCATCCCGGAGGCTGGACTTCATTCATCTCCTCTAAGAAAAAGGATGAAGGGGTTTGTGGACACGGCCCTTTCTGTAATTGTGACCCTCTGATGGCACAGGTTTGACTATATTTGGGCCTTCCCTTCCCACTAAAACACATTCCCAAGCATTTAAAAGTACTAAGGCCACTTTCGAAAACCTTGACAAGTACTGTGAGAATTGCCAGTGCCAGGTGCACCAGAAGTCACCTCCCGGCACTGGTGCAAAACCAGCCTGGGCAGGGGCAAGGCCCGCTGCTGGACGAGCCATTTGTCCGGCTGCCCATGCTCCCCCGGCCGGAGCACAGCGCTGACCTGGGCTGGGGGCGTGCAGACAGGCAGTGGCGGTCAGCCCTTGCCAGCCGGGCTCTTCTGGAGGGCAGCGCCCTGCTGAGACCCCACTCATAATGCAGCGCAGCGCAGCCCGGGCCCCCGCGGACACGCTCCCACGCTCCTGTCGGTCTGCTCCAGCGCGGCGCCCATAGGTGGGAGGCCCTCCACAGGCCAGCGCCTTCATCTCAGCCTCTTTCTCCCCATCTCCCATGCACACCGCCCTGGCTGAGCGGTCGCTTTTTCCTCTTCCTTCCTCTCTTCTAGCCCTATCCCCTCTGCTGCCTTTGACCAGCTTTTTGGCTGATGGTGTTTCTGGAAAAATCCCTACCCGACTTGGCTCCTAACTGTGGAACCACGAACCTGCCGCCCAAGCCAAGATAGGAGGATTTGAATTCTCCAGATGGTTCTGAAGAGGCTGTTTGCTCATTGTAAGCAAACACCCTCGAAAGCCAAACAAAAACTGCCCACAAGTAAACAGCATGTGATACAGCCCCTTCCCACCGCCACTTAGCAGAAACCCAAGCCCACGGCTGTTGGGGAAGCTGGGCTGGGTGAGAGGGGGCACCGCAGCCCTCCCCACCCTCCAGCAGGGCGGGCAGCCGGGCCTGTGGCCAGGAGGACAGGGCCCGGCGTGGCTGCGCGGCTGGCAGAGGGCACGGAGGACCGAGGGCCAGGTGGCAAAGCGGCATAAACAGCATTGTCCTCATTCAGCATGTGGCTCTACCAATCCTATCTCTACTATTATCAAGGCAAAACCAATTCAGAGGGTTAAGGGGGAAATGTCAAAATGTCAGCATTGCTCTTAAGAACAGAACATAATTATCTGTTTGATAGAATTAAAATGACTGATATCATTTTTTAATAAGTTACTTCTATATCATGACTACTCCTAAGTGCGACTGAGGGACACATAAGAGAAACAGAAGTGAAGATGAGGAGAGAGGAGGGAGGCAGGCGGGCAAGGGAGGCCTGTCTATCTCGCTGCCTGAACAAGAAAGTGAAGTCACTCTTGATACTGTCAGGGTGTTCTGTGTTTTAGTTACTACCACAGATGTGTTGTGGCTTCTCTTCTCTTCGTCTGACAAAATCCCGGCTATCCTTAGACACCCGCTGTTCCTGTCCTGGGCCCCCCACGCCCCTTCCCTCCTCAGGCTGGGGGCATCCAGCATGAGGATTCCCCCTTCTCTGCATCCTCATCTGAGCATTTAGCTCAGAAGAAAGAAACAGTTCTTTGTGCTTCCCTGTCCCCTGAACCTACTACCCGCTCCGCCCCACATACGCACCCACGCAGGTGCACACAAGCAGAATCCCTAGACTGCATACTCCTTGGGGACAGGCCTGAGTTATTTATTGTTGTTCCTTCTGCCCTGGCACAGTGTCTGGCTTAAAGCAGGCATTTTCTGAATGAATGGCTGAATGAATGGCTGAATGGCAAGGCAGCAGGAAGAGAGGGAGCACTAAAACACACTGGTGCGTGGATTGTGAAATCCCCTTTCGTGGCATTCTAGACGTGCCTCTCAAGAATTCCAGAGCCCTGCCTGAAGGAGACACATGGTCATTGGAACCATCAAGGCCTGGAGACCAGCAGGCAGCCCGCTTTTCCTCACCCTCCACATCCCCTCTCCCTCCCTTTCTCTCTCACCTCCGTCCCCCTGCATTCGCCAGCTGCTGCTACCTTAAAGCACCTTCCAGCTTCCTATCAGCGACCAGTCTGGAGCGCCAGGCCCTCGGGAATACAGCCAGACCCCCAGCCACTTCCAGGAATATGTGTCTGTGTTTGTAGGGGGGACACAGGGGTCCACACAGAGAAGGGCAGTCTGGGGTCACCCCCAAACCACTGCTGCATCCTCACTGTCAGGCTGTTAAGACACCGGCCGGTATGAACACATCCCGACAATACAGGGATTGTACCCCAGATGCCCCAGATGGAAACACTTTAGCAATCACATCAAAAAGCCCTCCAAGCAAAGGCAGCTCGGGTCGCTCATAGCACCGGGGCCTCAAGGAAACCTGAGGCAGTCTGTTTCCATGTTGGTACCTTGGACGCAGAGAAAGGACTGGACCTCCCTGGCCTCTTGTGAGAGGGTTGTCAGCATCTTTGAGGCCCATCTGAAGCACATTTCTTCCGCTGGCCCCTGAAACAGCTGAGGAACTCATTTCTTTGTGAGGCCAACCCCCACTGCACCCCCACTTCTAACCCACTGTTTCCGGACCAGCTCCTGCCTGGTGTGGTTGGGGTCAGTGCGTTGTTTAAAACCCTCTGCGCACAGCCTGCCCTGTGCTCACCTGGCTCGGTGCGTCCACAGCAGGAGCTGCAGGTGAGGGGCGTGACCACGACAGAGGGGGTGTCGGGTTCCCACAGGCCCACCGCAGGGAAGCCTGGATTCCCAGTTCTGATGCTAAAACCGGTTTAACTTCCTGAGGGACTCAACCGACCTGTGCGGGGTAATTAGACCCCAGGGGCTGCGGCTGAGTGGGGGCTGCCTCCTCTTCCAGCAAGGAGGCCCAGGGAACAAAGACTGGGCAAACGTTCCCCTGCAGACTGGGTATTTCCTGCCTGGGGAAAAGAGACATTTAGAGCAGCAAGAACACGACTTTAGAACAGGAACTGTTTGCACTAGGTCCACACCTAGAGAAGAGTCCCTGGACTGGCACAGTGACTTCCCTCCTGTTTGCTTCCGGGCCTGGCGAAAAGGAAACCTATTTTTGTGGGTCCTCTGAAAACCCTCATTGTTACAGCACCTTGGGGGCTCTGAGTGCTTTCACCTCTGTGATCCCATTTGCTCCTTGTAGCAACCCATTATTAACACCCCACTTTACAGCTAAGGAGCCTGAGAAGCAGCCTGGCACACACCCCGTCTGCTTTCAAAGCCGGGCCTCTTCTCCACCACTCCAAGCTGCACCAAATGTCTCAAGTATGTGAAGTGGCCACTGTGTGGGTGATGGGACCCGAATGCTGGTGGTCGGGGGAGAGGAAGAACGAGGCTCTAGGCGGCTCTTGGGGACCTTGAGGTCACATTCCTTCCCAGGACTCAGCTCCTTCACCCGGAGACTCTCCCCCGAGCTAACCTGCAGGGATTTCAGCTCTTGGTTCTCTGGTCGGGCTCTCCTGGGACCCTCTTTCTCCTCATGGCACCTGCCTAATGACATGCCCACAGCCCAGACTGGAGACTGACGCCTCCCACACTCTGGGTGCTTGAGGGTGGCTGGCTGCAGTGAAATCTTTGATGAAGAGGCTGAAGCAATTTGTTCCTGTGAGCTTGCCTGCTTCCCTCGGGGCCAGGCCCTCAGACCCCCATGTCCGTGGATAACCAGAAGCTGGCCACATGCCACTGAAAACAGCCCCAAAGTGGGAAGTCCACAGAAGGGAGATGAGTATCAAAATCCTGGTACTGAGCATTAAAAATATGGTCACGCAGATTCTTTTTAGAGATGTCGTCATGGAAACACGCTTTGATAAAAGGTGAATAAAACAAATCAGGCTGTACATCTGCACATTCAGTATGATTTCCACTCTTTAAAACACTCCTCAAAGAGTAGGAGATGCATCACAATGGTAACCATGGTTACCTGAAGAAAGAGGTTGGCTGGATGGCTATCAATTATATTTTGCCCCAAGAATCAGGAAGAAAACTTTTTTTTTATTATTTGGCAGTAATAGCCTTAAGTTCTATCAATATTTTTCTTCCAAGCTCAGAGTCTTTGGCATGCATCAAGTCTCCCACCGTCACTGTAAGGAAAAGCAGTGAATGTCCGATCTTAGCTTTAGAAATCTACATACCAAGCCTGGCAGAGACCCACACCTGCTTCAGGATGATCAGAAATGCCCTCAAGTCCTGCAGCTCAGGGTTGACTTTTGCAAAAAGTCCTTGAAGGATTCCAGACTTTTAGCTTTATATGTTTTTTTTTTTTAAAGATTGTATTCATTTATTTTTAGAGAGAGGGGAAGGGAGGGAGAAATAAAGGGAGAGAAACATTGATGTGTGAGAGAGATATATCAGTAGGTCGCCTCCCACATGCCCCTGACTGGGGACCTGGTCCGAAACCCAAGCATGTGCCCTGCCCAGGAATCAAACCCGCAACCTTTCGGCCTGCAGGCGGACACTCAAATCACTGAGCCACACCAGCTAGGGCACCTTTATATTTCTGACTCAGGCTTTCCCATCTTATGTACCTTGGATCCACAATACAACAGTGTTCAGGAATTACTGGACAAAGACTTCCGTATTCATACAAGTTGGCGAAGTTCACATCTCAGTTTTAATGAGTTTAAAGAGGTTTCTCTATGGAAGGATTCCCCAAGAGGTGCATGTAGCGTGCATCATCTCCCAGATGAAGTTCACCAAAGCCTTCCATTTTAGGACTTGAGACCAAGGAGTAGCCACTCTACAGAGGCTGGGATCCCTGGGGAGGTGCGGTTTTGAGCCCCAGCCTTCCCTGTTCCCTCAGCCTTCTAGGCCTGTGGTTCTCAGTCCTGCCTGCACACTGCGATCATCTGGGGAGCCTTTAAAAAATTCCATGGTCTGCACCCCTACCCCCAGATTTCATCTGGGGAGTAGTCAGAACCAGAGCTGAGAACCCCTCCTTCCTCACACCCTCTAAGTTGTCCATGCTAAGAAGAGGTCACTGCCAGGGTTGGAGTTCAACTTCAGCGTTATTCTCACCACCTAATTTTGGGGCTAAATGGAGCCTTCATGGACATCTGGTCCAATGTCTCATTTTACAGAGGAGGAAACTGAAGTTCCTCCAAAGGACTCCAGCCCCTTGCCTCTTCCTTTGCTGGTTCCAGCCAGTGCCTGGCTATCTGCGTCACATTCTCAAAATATCTATCTTTTCTGCTTGTTGGTGTCTGCGAGCTCCATCAGTGGAAGAGCTATTTTCACAAGGTCCCCAGCTTCATGAAAGACGTCCCAGACTGACCAGCGCTTCCACCCCTGCTCTGCAGTCCTGGAGGCAGAGGGAGGCAAATGGGGCGGAGCACTGGGAGCCAGGCTTTGGAACCTTACTAGGGCCGATGTGATTCTTTGGTAATGAATGCAGGGCATTGCTTTTTAATATTCAAACACGGCTAAGTTATAGAAGACAATATAAGTCACATGCATTTTCCAGTGGAACAAAGTGACTCCAAGGTGCCACACCCATCAGAGGCAGCCTTGAGTGCCCCCCAGAATCCTCTCCTCCTGCCCTGTGGATTGGACGGAGTTCGTGCAGAGCTGAAAGGGGGCTACGGTGAAACCAGGGTGTGCGGGTCCATAATGACAGCCCGCCCCGGGAAGCAGCACAGCTGACTGCTCCTGGCCTGTATGCAGAAATGAAGGCCGCCACCGCTCCCATGGAAATGTCGGGGAACAATTCTGGCCCCAGAGGTCCTGCAGGCTACATGTACCCACAATGGGTGCTGCCCTGCCCGCAGCCACCTGTCTGGGTGCCCACCCTACCTTTCCACAGCGCTTCCCCTCCAGCCGTTCCTACCATGTCCCCCACGGTGTGGCTGGACCTGCTCCTCGGTGCTCAGTCCGCTCACCAGCTCATCCTGCCGCACCGGGGCCCCTGGCACCGCGGCTCGCCAGGCTTCCCTGGACGTGAATCTCCCGGACAGAAGGTCCACAGCTCCCCAGCGGCCGGGTGGCCCCACGACAACTCCTGGACATGCACTGTGCTCGGGGATGTTCCGTGGGTGGAACTGTTAGAGGAGATCTGGGTGATTGCACACGGGGTCTGCGGGTCTGCCGGAGCCCCCCGGAAGCCCCGAGCCACCTGGATCAGCCAGGGACTTGTGCAGAGTTTGCAAAAGTCCCAGCCGCTCCTCCCGGCCCGGCCTCCCCGCTTCCCCGAAAGCACGGAAGGGGGGAGCTCCTTTCACAATAAAAGCCCTGCCCGGCCCGGGCGGCCCAGCCGCAGCCGCGAAAGGGGCCCAGGTGCTGGGAGGGCACCGTCCTGCCCGCCGCGCGCCGATGAGCCCGGGAGGCGGCCTGCGGCGCGCGCAGGGCTCGGCGCATCGCCCGGATCCCGCCGCCACGGAGTGCGGGTGCGCTGAGTCCGAGGCGATTCGGAGGGATCTGAGTGTCGCCCAAACCACCGTTCTCCCCGACAAACCCTCAGAAACAAGCCCTTTTTACCGGCATCCCGCGGCCCCTTTAGGGAGCTGGGGTCAACGGCTGACACCGACCCCTCCGTTATTGGAAGCACAGACAGTGCCTCGTGTCCCCCGAATCACCTAAGGGTGGGCTGTGCACAATGTCCCCAGGACCTAAGAGTCTGCATGCTCCTCGTTGCAGAGAGGACAGGGCGTGGACCCCACAGCTCTGGACTGGGGGCTGGCTCTGCTGTTAACAGCTCAGGGACCTTACCCAGGGCCTGGACCTCTTAGAGACCAGTGTCCCTAAGCAGCCAAGCGGTCAGCAGTAGGGCTCCCTGGGAGAACCTGGGAACCAGGCTGAAATATTACCTTCCGAGATTCAAAGTAACGAGAATCCTTATTAGCTGTGCCTGTGACTCTGACTCAACACGTCTACAACGCTGACCACCTGTGTCATGTACTGTCTCAGTCCCGGTCCCCCTGCTCCTGCCCTCTCCGTTTTCATCCAGGGAACGATTGCCCCACACCCTGTGTTCGGTGCTGAATGTCATCAACAGGCAAGACATGCCACGGGGCTGGAAACACCCTATCTCCTGAAACTAAATACCCACATGCTCTGTGACCCAGACCCGCCCCCAACAGAACGGCCTACAGGCGTGCACCGAAGCCAGGTACAGGAATGCTCATGGCAGCATGATGGGCGGTGGTCCCGAACTGGAAACAACGCAAATACTCCGGAGAGGAGTGGAAACGTCAGCCAAGAGACATGTAAAAGGGTGTTCAGTCACTCCATTCCCAACGGCCCCAACCTGAAATCACCCACATGCCCATCAGCCAGCAGTACATTCACAGTGGAACAACAACCAGCAAATTTAAAGGGACTTTGCTACATGCAACAACATGGGTCTCAGACGAAGTGTGGCGAAAGCACCTAAACATCAAAGTGTACATACTGAACTATTTTCTTTGCATGCAGAACAGATGGCCCTATAGTATCTGATAGAAGCGGTGCACCCTTGGAAGGAGGGCGACTGGTAGGAAGCAGGGGAAGCCTCCCGTGCCCCGGTGACCTGGGCAGGGGGCATGTTTGCCTCCACTGAAGGCTAACCTGCGATTCTCAAGCTTGCTTCTCCTCACGTAGCAACACATTGTGACCATTTTCCATGTCAATAAAAGTAGCCCTCTTCCATCCCCTTTAAGTTCCATGACTTTTCTAAAGTTAAACATACTTAGGACTCTTGTCTCCCTAAGTTAGTTATAAATGCTACAAAGGAGGGGCCCCATCTTACAAATCACACGAAGAAAGAGAACTTGGGAGCTGTGGAAAGGCAAACCCGGGTATAAAACTGAATCTCACCACTTTGGGCTGTATAACCTGAGACAAATAACGTGCCCCTCCAGCCTCAGTTTCATCTATTAAACGGGACTAATGCCTACCTTGTGAAATGTCACAAAGGTTTAAATAGACAATGAATGTTAAGGAGCTTAACACCTCACAGGTGCTCCTCAAATGGCAGCTCTTCTCTTGCACCCTGACCACAGCCTTGCCCACAGAGCCCTCGATAAAGCAGTGGCGGTCCCCTTCCCTGCTCCTGCACCCTGGCAGCACTCTAGAGGAGGAAGGCAGGCCAGTACCAGCTCAGCATGCCAGTCACTGCCTCTCAAGGTCAGCAGACACCATTCAGCTGACTCCATCATTTAAGATCTGAAGGTGCATCCTGAGAACTCGGGTGATGGGCATCCTGAACGGCTGTCACGGACATGAAAAGCAGTCTCCTCAGAAGGCATACAGGGGAGGAAACGCACTGGGCTTCAGGGCCGGCAGGCAGGATTTGACGCGCATCCAGGCTGGTGGCAGAACCGGTGGCAGAACCAAGGGTACAGAGAAATGCTTGCAGTAACGAGGAATGCAAGTAAACAGCACCCCCGCGTGGCCAGCACTGCGCAGGGAAGCTGTCGAAGGCTTTGATTCAGTCTTGGGATTTTCCCAGCTCTGTGTCAGTCCCAGCTTCACAAGGGTGGAGACAGAACTAAGACAGGGCGGTCAGTAGAGCTGATCCCACCATCTGTCCCTCGGCAAAAAAATCTTTGACTATGTGCCCACTGTGCCTTCAGAGCCTCCTAACTTCCTGACAGGCTCTGATTCAGCCCTCTCGCCAGGGGCATTTTATAGACCTTAACCTGGAGCAAAGGCCTGCCCCACTTCTGCTGACCACCAGCTGCTCTTCCCATGTGGGTAGGATTCATGAAACAGTTTCTTGCTAAAGTCCTTGCTTTCCACTGCACACGGCTGCCTCTCTTCTTGTAGGTTTTCCTGAGCAATACAAGGAGGTGCCATGACTCACTTAGTCACAGACATAATCTTGGCACCTATCACGATGCCTGACTCAAGAGAATAAACTTAAATACGTTAGTGATGGAACTGTACAATATATTTGTATCGACTGATTGCAGAAATCACTTTGCTCACTTCTTGATTCAACATCCAGCGTCTCTGATGTGCCAAGCACCATGTAAGGGGCTAGGGTGATAAAGATGACTAACACAGTCCCCTGCCCACAACGATCGCCAGGTGAGAGAAAGTGTGGGAACAAGTGATGTGACTCGAGCTATCAGGGAGGAAGGAGCAGGTGGCCCTTGACACCTGGAGGAGGAGGAAGCAGGTGTGCGGAGCAGGAAGCTACACTTCCTGTTGGGCCCAAGGACACAAAAGGCCCAGCTGGAGGCTCGGCAGGGAGAGGACAGAAAAAGCCCTCAAACCTTCCTTCCCAAGTTCTTTCTTTCTTGGCAACTGGGAATATTTGAAAACAGTCAATGCAACAGCCTCTTTTCTTCCTCCTTTAGCAGCATTGCCTTCTTGACCTCTCCTGTTTCTCTCCCCCTCTCTCCCGCACTTGTAGCTTCCCCTCCTACTCTGGGAATCCCTGCAAAGGTCAACAGTAAGTCTCATTAGTCCATGTTAAAAGGGGAAAAAAAAGGACCTAGAGCACAATATTTCAGGACCACAGACAGTGGCATGGGGTCTGCCCACCACCCACCCACACATCGGTCATGCCTGCCCATGCCCACCAGGCCCTATACACAACCGGAAGTACAGCCTCAAGGTTCCTAAGCACACAGGAAAAATGGACAAATCCAGAAGCACAGAATGAGATTTTAGAACATAACCTCGGTAACTAGACAAATCAGCAAACTACAAAGTTGGTGTACTCGATCTATCTAGATTGCTGCATCCAACAATTACAAGATATTTTATTTTTTCTAACTTTTTATTGTATTTTTCTGATATCCATTTATCCCCTTTATACCCTCTTCCCCTCTACCCATCCCCCCTGCAATCACCACACTGTTGTCCATGTTCTTGAGTCCTTTTTCTTACAAAATATATATTTTTTTAATTAAGGGACCTTCCCAAATATGGAGCCTATATTGTGCAATCTCAACATACTTCAACGTACTGAAGTCATATAAAATATATTCTTTGATAATTATTCAACCAAGCTAGAAATCAGTAACAGAAGGTAACTAGAAAATCCTCATGTGTTTAGAAATTAAGGAATATACCTTTAAATAATTCATGGGCCAAAGAATATATCACAATGTAAATTACAAAGTATTTTGAACTGAATAATGATAAAAATAATAAAACCTGAAGATATAAAGTAGTACATCCCAGGAAACTTATAAATTCATATATGAAAAACTAAAAGGCTAGAAAACTAATGAGTTTAAGCACTAGGCTCAACCAGTAGGCACCCAAAAAGAAAAAACAAAGGATAGAAAGAATAAAATAGTAAAAATGATAGGAGAAATAAAATAGAAAACATATAATAAGATTAAAAGTATAAAGTTGGTCCCTTGAAAAATAAAATTGTTAAATGTCTAATAAGACTGATCCAAGAAACATGAGAAGTTGTAAATAACCTGTATCACAAATGAAAAATATTATGCAATTAAAAAGAAAATATTATAAGTTTATGCCAGTAAATTTGAAATTTTAACAGGATAAGGGAACTTTTTTCAGAAAAATACAACTTACCAAAATGAAAACAAAAAAAGAAAATCTAAAATAGTCCTATTAAATAGGCTGAATCTTAATTAAAATCTTCCTACAAAGAATTCTCTAGCCCTAGATGCCTTCAGTAAGGGTTCTATCAAATAAACATGGAAGAGACAATGTCAATTTTACACAGTCTTCCAGAAAACAGAAGGAAAAGGTATATTTTAAGTCATTGTATGAGGCTATCACAACCTTGATAGCAAAACCTGATGAGAACAGAAAAAAATTTACAATCCAGTTCATTCATAAATATGGATGCTAAAATCCTATATAAAATATTAGTAAATCAAATATAGAAATGTATAAAAAGGGGAAGGGGGGTTATTATGACAAAAATGAGTTTATTTCAAGAATACATGGTTGAATTAACATATCAATGTAATTGGCCACATTAACAAATTAAAGGAGAAAAAGCATATGACCATCTCAATAGACTTAGAAACAGCATTTGATAAAATTCAACCTTCTTCTATTTCTTAATTCATAATTAAGGGGAAAAACTTACCAAAATCAGAAACAAAAGAATCTCCCTTCATCTTATAAAGACTATCTACAAAATTTTAGGTAAAGATCATACTTAATAATGAAATTATTGAGAATGGAAATGAGGCAACAACATCTGTTATCATTACCGCTATTCATGATATCAGAGGAAGAACCCTGAAAACATGCTAAGTGAAAGCCAGCTGGAAATAACCACATATCGTATAATTCCATCAGTATTGAACATCCACAACAGGCAAATCTATAGAAAGAGAAAGTAAATTAAGTGAATGCCTGAACCTGAGTGTGGGGGAGAGAGGAACGGAGAGTGACTGCTAATGGACACGGGGCTTCTTTTTTCGGTGACAAAAAATGCTCTAAAAGTAGATTGTGGTAATGCTCACACAGCCTGTGGATATGCTTACTACCCCTGAATTGTATCCTTAAAGGGGTGAATCGAATCGTCTGTGAGTTATACCGCAATAAAGTTTTTAAAAAGCACACGAAAGCAAGCTTTGTATATCAGTATGAATAATTTTAATGAACAAAAAAAACATTAATACTTTGCAAAGCCATGTGTTAGCAGAAAAAGAAAATGCATATTTTACATCATTTAAGATGCCTCTTAAATCAACTCCTTACTTTGAAAACTGGTAAAGGTAATTAAGCCTTTCCCCTGTCTTCCCAGAGGTGACGATTTTGAAGAATCTGTAACCTGATTGCTTGTGATATCATTTTAGCTAAGTAGATACAACTTCTTACTTTTGAGCAGTAGCCTGAAGGGGAGAAAAATCATAATACCTGTAAGCTACCTTAAAGTATTTTAACATAAAAATGATCTTAAATTTTAGTATATTAATTATCATGAAAAGCAAAAATAAAATTTTGTTCTGTTGATTAGCAGACAAGATAACATCACACAGTTTACCAATTTTGTAAAACTGGGGGAAACTGGAAAAAGGTGATCATACATAAACAGTAAAGTATTTAGAAACTGTTTCTACCCCCTACCCCCACTGCCCAACCTCCATCCCACGCCCCCCACCCCCCACCACCCTCGGCCCAGGGGAGCAAAGTATCCCAGGGCGTGAAAAGGGATGGGAAGCAGTGAAAAACAGACCAGTCAGAAAGAGTGTGATCAGGGACCCCAATGGGCTCCATGACGCTGGGCACAGAGGTCACACATCTCATTGTGATGAAATAAAAGCAAAGGCAGACACAAAGCTGGAAAGGGTGCCCCTTGCTTAACTCACCTGCAGGGTCTGCTGACCTGGCCAGGGCTCCCGGTGGCTCCAGGAAACACGGCTCTTTCCCTTGTTCCAGCTGAGAGATCAGAGCTGGTTTGAAAGTGGGCCTTGGAGCTTGAATGGAAGAAGGCAAACACAAGGATGGGAGTCACAGAGTTCCTCTGAGCTAGAGGTACACTGACGAGGGACAGGAGGGGTCGCTCCCAAGGAAGCCTGAGACCCTCTGGGAGGCACGTTTCTATTGAAAGGGAAACAAAAGTTCTTACCGTCTTGCTTAGATGGAAAACTCCCGCTGTGGGACAACAGACACATGGCTCCTAGGAGCAAGTCCCACAGGGAGCCTAAGGGGCTGAGCTCTCTCACGATAATCTGCAGGCTCAATGCCAGGGTGAGGGCACCTCTCTAAGGCAGACAGGAAGGGAGGGCAGCTTTTATGGTAGAAAAAGAAGGAAAGCCCTCTTGTAGGTTAGAGAGACTCCAGGGTTCTCTGTACCTGGCAACTCTTCACGTTGCCATTTGGGGTCAGCTAAGAGGTGTAGGCGAGCCCTTGAACTTCGGAGGGCCCAGGCAGAGACCAGGGGCAGAGGCCTTACCCAGGGCAGCCACGTTTGTGTACGTCTCCAGCATCACGTCCCTGTACAGGGCCCTCTGCGCAGGGTCCAGGCTGGCCCATTCCTCCGCAGAGAAGTACACGGCCACGTCGTCAAAGGCCACTGGGTCCTGAAACGACAGGTTCCCACTCTTCCAGACCTCAGGATTTGGGTGACGGTCAAAACTGTCAAGGAGAGGCCTGCGAGGGGCAGCTACGATGGAAAGCATTTAGTGCTGGGTTTCTCGTGTGCCTGACGAGCTTTTGTGTGAAACACGAAGGGTGTGGAGGAAGAGGATGCAAATTAAAGGCAGCCAGCCAGCCGGTTAGAACCACATACATCTCTACTGAGCTTCCAAACACATGTGACCTCCGAAAAGACTACTATACCGGAGCTGGGCTTGGGCCTGGGCATGAAATTACATACGTAAAAGGGGAACTAACATAGGTGATACAGCTGACACTTAGCTCTGAGCCCCTCCCCCCCATGTGATACAGCTGGGTGACTTCTTGGGCTGCTCATTTTCCTGTCATTTCCCTATTCTCCTTTCATCCCAGTTCCTCCCTCATTCTCGCCTCCTTGTCCTCTACCCCAGGCACAAAGCTCTGATTTGTCACTGCAGAAGGAGTGAGGTTAGAGAGACCCAACGAGAAAACACTGCTTACCTGGGATAAGCTAGAGGAAAATCTGCTTATCAAAGGACATCACTAAGCGAGTGAAGTAGAAGGCCAAACACCGGGAGAAGATATTTCGTAATACACATATCTGACAAAGGGCTCCTATCCATAATAAAGAACTACAGCTTGGAGGAAAAAATGACACCCAATGCAATAAAAAATGGGCAAAATATCTAAACAAGGACTTCATGTAAGAGATCCACGGAGCCAATAAACATACGGAATGGTACTCCACATCACTGCTTATCTGGGAAAAGGAAATTTTAAAAACTCCAATGAGATAACAATAACGAATGACAACCAGTGCTGGCAAGGATGTGGAGCAACTGTGAGTCTCATATGCTGCTGGTAAAAATATAAACTGGAACAACCATCTCAGAAAACTGTTGGGCAGCGTCTACCAAAACGAACCAAATGTATAACCTATGGCCCAGCAACTTGACTTCTAAAGATACACCCAAGAGACATGAGTGCATGTGTCCACCAAAATGCCTCTGCGAGAACTTTCAGAGTTTTTATTCCAAGTAGTTAAAAATTGAAATCAATCAACATGTCTACCTACATAAGAATGAATAAATAAAACATCATCATATAATGGGAAACTATCCAGCATTGAAAAAGAGCTGCTATGTGTAACAATATGGGTAAAATTCATAAACATAATGGTGAACAAAGGGAGGCAAATACAAAAGGGTACTCGTTGAATGATTCCATTTATATGAAGTTCAAGAATAAAAAAAAACTAAGCTATGGTGGCAGAGGACAGAATAATGGTCAACTTTAGGGGGGACTGTTTGGAATGCCACCTGAGGGAGCTTGTGGAAGTCCTGATACTATTCTACATCTTCATATACGTGATGGTCATACAGGTGTCTCATTTCTCAAGAGTGAGCTATACAGTTCAGGTTTGTATTATAAATACTCGTAAGTTACACCTCAATGAGAAAGTAAACTTACATACATGTGTGTTATATGTTTATATATAAAAACGTATGTTTACATGGGTATATACTAAGTATTCGTGCATATATAAGTACACGTGTATGTACACATGTATACGTGCAGAGGCAGAGGAAACCCGGCTCACCTGGGGCCTCGCTGTCATGATCTGACCTCTTTTATTCTGGTCTTGGGAAAAGGGGAGTCTCAGGAGCTGAAGGTAAAGAAAGCAGCGTTAGTAACAGCAACTCTGCCGACCGCAACTCCCACACACAACATCGGACCCATCCTGTTTCGCGACCACGTGAACTGCTATTCCTGAGTCGTCGTCCTGTATCAGCGACTCCTCTCCCAGTGGCGAGAGGGCAGACATGCTGCTAAACTCCCCAGCGGTTTCCGTCCGGGGGTGACCAGAGCAGTGATTCATCCTAAGCGGGTACCCCTTGTAGCTGTGGACTCCGGTTCTCTGAAATCGTGAAATTGTCATCACCTTTGTCATCGCCCACCTTACAGTGGGTTCTTAGTATTACTGACATAGTAGACAAAGGCAGAAAGGTCCGACCTGCACAGCCGATCGGTGAAAGGCCAGCCACCTGAAAGGAGGGCAGCACAGCCCACCCTACAGAACCAACCCCCCTGCCCCCCAACACACACATACACACACACTCTCTTCCACGGGGAGAAGCACAGCTGCAGCATAACTACAAGTCCAGGGGGAGCCAATCGCCACGAAACACACCCCACTAATGCGAGCGGCCCCGTGTCGAATCCGATGGATCAGGAACCCTAAGAATTAGGTCTTGACGCTGAGCCAAGGTTAAAGGAACGTAATGACGAGAAGAAACAGAGGATGTGAGCGCAACTTGGTCAACAACGCCTTCCCGCTCTCCGACACCGGACGCAGGCGACTGCACACCAAACACGAGATGTAAATCGGGTGTTTGGTGGACGTGCCGCCCCAGGAGATTTTTTTTTAGATTAAACATTCACAGGGGCCATTCCGAACCCAGGGCTCCAGCCTCCGACCTGTGAACTAAGTGGCCTCCATCCTGGAGGGGAAAAAACAACTATTTCGGTGCTTTCAAGGCTCTGACTGCTCCGGCGCCACCAACAGCCTCCAGATGCGGTTGACGCCGGGCCGGGTGGGTACACACAGAGGTCACGGGCGACTTCCGGGGACCCCTGAACAGGGAGGAAGAGCCCGAGGCTGGACACTGGCCGCAGGGCCGGGCTGGGGTCGCCACGGCCGGGACGAGCGCGGCTGTGGCGACCGAGGGGCGTGCTGCCCACGGCAGGCCTGTCCCGGGGTGCGGTTAACACTTTCGAAGAAGCTCGGGGCCCACCCACGCGAACGTGCGTCGGTACCAAAACGAACTGGCGTCCGGGGCCTGCCAGCGCCCCCTCTCAGCGCCAGAGTCGAGCCCGGGGCTTGGGATGGGGACCCCAGCAGCAGCCGTGGCCACCCTCGTCACCCCGGCGGCCCTCCCCGTCCTTCTCGCACCGAGTCAGACGCGCTCACCGTGGGCTCTGACCGGCCTCCGCAGCCTCCCAACCGACGGCGGTTCTGCACGAGACCCTGGGCTCCGCCCCCAAACCGTCACGTGAGAACAACGGCGGCGCCGGAAGTACTTCCGCCCACGGACCGGCCAACGGTCACGGCCCCTGAAACTCTCTCTAGTACTTTTGGAGGACCCCACGTCTCGGTGGTTCCTCCTTCTCCTTCCCGCGAGAGGAGCCTCGGGAAGAGGACGGGCGGACGAGATGAGTGGCTGTGTTCCTCCCCAGCCGCCGGGGTCAGCAGCCAGGGGTCCCCACCTCGCTGGTCCACGTGACCTCCCTCAAAAGGGGGCGAAGTCTCAGGCAGGAGCCGGAAGCGGAGCTGTCAGTCCAGAGCAGCACCCGCGGAGGTGCCCCCTCCCCTTGGAGGCGGGAGCCCAATCCCTGCCCGGACAGGCCCAGCCGCCGCCCCACGACGGGTCTCCCACGCGCTGGGCGGTCCTGGCCTTCGGGACCTGGAAGAAGAGTCGGGAACCTGGCGGGAGAGCTGAACAGGGCTGCGGGGCTGGCGTGCACTGGCCGGGGCGGAGGCCTCGGCCCAGAGGAGCCTCCGAAATGCTGAATGAATGGAAGCCGAGCAATACAGCCGCCATCTTGCTCTATACCCAAGAACACCCCAGGACGTCAAAACGGCAGTGCCTTTTTGTGGCCCTTCTTAGAGCCACCACGAATGAGGAAGCGTCAGCGGCCGCGAGGCCAGACCCCAGCAGCAGCCTGCCACGCAGCCTCGCACACCGTTCGCAGACTGTCCCGGCCGGGCCAGCGGACGTCCCTTGTCCACACTGCTGGATGTCCTCTTGGTTTCGTTCCTGCGCAGGCCGCCATGATGCCCCACGCGGAGCTCAGTTACAGCTTTTCATCTCCCATCGGGTGTACATTTTCCTGGCCCCAGAGAACTCTCTTACCAGGGCAGTCAGGTTTCCCAAGATGGCGCAGGCTGCCCTCTGCTACTTTCCTGAGGTTACCTTGGTGACCTCAGGGGGACCCGCAACTTCTCGAGGAAGAGGTGGCCCTGGAGTTGGCAATGCAACTGCCATTTTTTTTTTCTTATCATGGACATGTTATATCTAGTCTAAAATAAAGGAGTTGAAACGTATTTGGAAACATAAAAGAAAGAAAGTGTTGGTCCTCAAAGAGCCATTTAGCTGAACTAACAGACATGAGGCCATTAGGAAAATGTAAGACAGCACGTTTTTAAATACCACATTGGGTGGTACTGCTTACAAGCATATAGAAAAGGAAGAGAGGTGCGTTCTGCTCAAGGAGCTGGGTCTTAGATGAGGAAGGAAAACTTTAACCCAGGAAACCTGAGCAAATAAAAAGGGGTAGAAGCAGAAATGTGCACAAATAAACAGTAGACTCTGGAGTCAGATAGGCCCGAATGAGTTTTATAGCCTCTTTCAACCTCGGATTTCTCATTTGTAAAATGGGAATCAGAGTATCTATCTTAATCAGATTAAGAAAAATTAAAGGGGGAAAAATGGGACTACTGTACTATAAAAACCGTAAAATAAAATAAACCCATGAAAAAAGAAAGAAAAATTAGAGAATGTGTGTAAAATGGTTAGCACACAGTAGGTGCTCAACTAAATGTTGCCTAGTATGAACCTGGTTGAACAGGGGTGTAACAGAACCCCTGGGCTGCTCCGAATGAAACAGAACCCACGGGCTGTTTAGTTAGGGGCCCGATTGCCTGCCGCCAGAATTTTAACTCTCAATACCAGAGTCTGGTGAAAAGAAAAAGAATTGTTTATTTGCACATAGTTCTGCCTCCCCCTCCCAGACCTGGCCAGTCCTAGGAAAGTCAGAAACACCGTTTCCCTACTTCCTAAGCACAGTTCAGCTTTACCAGTAGCTGCCAATCACTCAGTTCTGATTGGGGAGGTCCTTTCTGTGCCGTGGTGCCCTCCAGCTCTCAATGCAGGACCGCTTGGATTCTCAGCCTCCTTGTAAACCGCCTTCTTCCTGCAAATTGTGTGGATCTCCTCTCCTCAAAGCAGCCTGGAGGCCTCCTCCTCCAAGCCACCTGGAGGGAGCGCTTCTTAAAGCAGCCTGGAGGCCTCCCTTAAAGCAGCCTAGAGAGACCCGCTTCTCCAAGCCACATGGAGGGAGGATCCGAGAGCCAGAGAGCTAAAATGTCCGCAGCCGCATATATATCCCTGACTGCGTCTGTCCTCTGCCACAGTGGGTGTTGCAAGCAGTTCTGACCATTCACAGAACCCTACGCAGGCTCTGTAGGCTCCTTCCGTACCAGCCCACAGTCCAAGACCCCTCCCATCTTCCTGAGCCTTGGAAGTTTCAAAGCGGATCTTTGTGCAACAAAGTTTCCAGCCACTAGCCCCAGGCATGCAGTCATCCTGAAAGCTGCTTCCTTTTCCCTATCTCTCAGCTGCAAACTCTGGGGTTTGTTTTTGGACCCCCCTTTTTCTGTAACAGGGGGACCAGCCTTGCTAGAGGACAGGGTCTCTTCAGGGATAGATAAGCAGCTGCGGACATTTTAGTGTGCGCTCCCTCCAGGTGACTTGGAGGAGCGGGTCTCTCCAGGCTGCTTTAAGGGAGGCCTCTAGGCTGCTTTAAGAAGCGCTCCCTCCAGGTGGCTTGGAGGAGGAGGCCTCCAGGCTGCTTTAAGAGGCTCTCGCCATGCGGTTTTGAGAAGGAGAGGAGATCCATGCGGTTTGCAGGAAGAAGGCGGTTTACAAGGAGGCTGAGAATCCAGGTGGTCCTGCATTGAGAGCTGGAGGGCACCACAGCACAGAACGGACCTCCCCAATCAGAACTGAGTGATTGGCAGCTACTGGTAAAGCTGAACTGTGCCTAGAAAGTAGGAAATGGTGTTTCTGACTTTCCTAAGACTGGCCAGGTCTGGGAGGGGGAGGCAGGACTATGTGTGAATAAACAATTCTTTTTCTTTTCACCAAACTCTGGTATTCAGAGTTATGATTCTGGCGACGGGCAATCGGGCCCCTAACTTAACAGTCCATGGGTTCTGTTTCAATCGGAGCAGCCCAGGGGTTCTGTTACAATTGCATTTATAGGGTCTCTCCCCAGTGTGGATTCTCTGATGTTGAATAAAGTGTGGCTTGCAAATGAAACTTTTTCCACAGTCATTACATTCACAAGGCTATTCCCCAGTGTGAACCCTCTGGTGTTGAACTCCGAGTTCCACATGAAGCCTTCCCCACAATCCTTACACTCGTAAGGCTTCTCCCCAGTGTGCATTCAATGGCGTCGAAGATGGGCTGGTTTCCGAGTAAAGCTTTTCCCACGTTCCTTACATGTATGTGGTTTCTCCCCGGTACGGATTCACTGATGCTGTATGAGGCTGGTGCTCTGACGAAAACCCTTTCTGCATTCCTTACATCCAAAGGGTTTCTCTCCTGTGTGTATTCTCTGGTGCCGAATCAGGTTTGACTTCCAAATAAAGGCTTTAACACATTCTTGACATACATAGGGTTTCACCCCAGTGTGAATTCTCTAATGTGCAATGCAATGTGATCTAAAGCTGGAAGTCTTCCCACATCCCTTACATCCATACACCTTCTCTCGATTATGAGTTCTCTGATGTTGATCAAAGTCTTCATTTTGATCAAAACATATACCACATTCTTCACATATACAGAATACCTGCTCACTTAGAATTTTCTGATGCAGAACAAGGTGGGTGTTAACAGGAGAACTCTCTTCTACTGAGATCATTTCATCTTTGACAATCACTTCAACAATATCGCTTGCAGTGTTCTCCACACTTCCCCCATTGGGGCAGGCACACCATCTTCCTAAGCTGCTTTCCTCCTCTTCACAGGTTTTTCCAAACCTGAATCCTTGGGAGCCATACCACCGGGGTCCTCTTGATAGCACCATGTGATCCCATGGCTCCTCAAAAATTTCCTCCTTCAGAATAAAATCTTCTTTCTCCCCACTCTTCAACACACCTTCTGAAAGAAGAAATCAGAGCTGCAGATGTCATCATTACCCATGACAGAGCGACTAAAGTCACTAAGTGGTATCCATTTCTAAGTGCCACCCCTGTGTCTCAGAGACCCTGGCCTGGCTGAAATGACAACACAGAGCTAACATACAATAAGCCACCAAAAGCAAAAGGCATCAACTAGACATAGAGTTCCCGAGGACTGTGAATCCCAGCATCAGACCAAGCATGAGGGGAGGGGTGCTCTCCGGAAGTAATTCAATTAAATCTAAAGAGGACAAGTCAGGATTCCTTCCAGGTGGTCCACATTATAACACAAGAAGAACACACCCGGATTCGGGGCAGAAGACCTGGTCAGAAATCCAGGATGCTTTGTGGTACACCTGCAGAACCTGAGCTCGTTACACACAGAGGAGAGTAGCGAGGAGAATCTACCTCATACTTTTCAACACAAAAAGGAAGCGCAGTCTTTTCATCCAATCCAATCCCAGGGCTGCCACGAAAAGTGTTTCCCCAAACTACTTCAGGCAGAGCTGTGCAGACTGTCTCCTCTTTGTTCTCATAGAATCTTACATTTCTTTTATAGCATCACATTTTATTGTAATTAGACATGTCCATATAATGTCCTATGATTAGACTGTGAGCCCTTCTGGGATAAGGGCCATATATTACTTTTTCTGATCCCTGGCAACTAACCCAGTTACAGGAAACAATAAATTCCTCTTTACTGTTTAAGCCAGTTTGAACTGGGAGTTTCTTAACATGGAAAGACTGACAGCCTTAGCAAGGAACTGTGAGGATGGAAAAGCTGAGGACAGAGTTTGAGTCCCACCATGACCACAAAAATGTCCCTGTGGGAAGAAGATGGAACGGGACCAGTGAGGCAATAAGGGGGCAGAGTTCTTGCTAAGAAACTGGGAGCAGCAGAGCTCTGTACTGGGCCTAAAGGATTGCCAGGGTTCCCCACCAGAAATCCCTGAGGAATAGTAATTATTCGATTCAGGGTTATTGAAACGTCTTCTCCTTCTTCTTTTTATCCTCACTAGAGGGCATTTTTTCATTGCTTTTTTTTTTTTTTTTTTAAGATTTTATTCATTTATTTTTAGAGAGAGTGAAAGGGAGAGAGGTAGAGAAACATCGATGTGCGAGAGAAACATCAGTGTGTGGTTGCCTCTCATGGGCCCCCAGCCGGGGACCTGGCCCTCAAACCCAGGCATGTGCCCTGACTGGGAATCAAATCAGCAATCTTTTGATTCACAAGCCAGCACTCAATCCACTGAGCCACACCAGCCAGGGCTTTTCATTGCTTTTAGAAAGAGAGGAAGGGAGAGAGAAACATCTATGTGAGAGAGAAGCATTGATTGGTTGCCTCCCAGACCCTCCCGGACCAGAGAGCCACATGTATGGTCCACACTGACTGGGGATCGAACCAGCAACCTAGGTACGTGCCCTGACCATGAATTGCACCCGCAGCCTTTTGGTTATGGGACGATGCTCCAACCAACTGAGCCTGGAGCAAGGCTTAGAGCAGGCACGAAGCGGCACTGGGTGAGGGATGCTGAATGTCTAAAGGGACTGTCAGCAGCTTTTGCCCCCTACTTACCAAGATAAAAGCGATCAGCCATCGATATGCTCATGTCTCTTCGTGGTTACGCCAGCAAACCTCCTCTCATCCTTTTCAGGAGTCCCTGCAGGCTTTGCCTTCTCACCTCTATCCCGGAAACAACGGTCTGTGCTGTGGGTGCCATCCTTTCTCCACAACGGGCCCTCCTTCAGAGGTCACCAACCCTCGCCTGCACCAAGCACGTCACATCATTACTTTGTGTGATTCTCACGACCTGTGAGGCTCTTAGATCCATTTTATGGAAGAGGAAACCAAGGCTCAGAGGTTCACTTCTCTCCAAGATGCAGAACTGAGGCAGAACTCCAGCCTGTCTGGCTCCCTGGCTCCCGCCTACTGTGCCACACTGCGTTCTGTGCTCACCCCTGCCACCCCTTCTGCCCCTAGGTAGGACCCTTTTCCTTCCTTCCCTCCAAGTCACTGCCACCAGCCAAAGAGGCAGCTAAGGGCTCCTCAGAACACTCAGGTTGCTATGGAAACTACTCAACAGGACAGACTCAGGTTGCTCTGGAAACTACTGAACAGGGCAGACTCAAACACTGACTTCACTCTCTGCACCCCCCCCCCCCACTTTAAGATGTCCCACCCCGCTTTTTCTTCTCCAATGCCAGCCTCAATGCCCTGGTTTTCTGTATCTCTGGGAGCGAGAGCTCCTGCACTTTTTCTTGCCTTTCTCTCTCACCCTCTTAGGAAGCACAACAGCACTAACTTAAAGCCACCAAAATTCCTTCTAATTCCCAACCACTGCCTCAATCAGGATCACAATCTCCATACTATGGGGGCATCTGTCCTGGTCCATTTCATGTCAGTCCATGCCCTATAAAGTCCCCACAACAACCCACCCTGCACTCTGGGGCTCAAAGGCTTAGGCTGGCTCACCTTTGCCTGCCTAAAAAAGTCCCAATCCTAGGCTCCGTAAACAATTCCATTCGCTATTCAGGGGCCCAGTTTACCTGGGAAGGATCATCTCCTGAGCCACTACCCTTATCCTTTATCCCGTCACTATCCTGCTAGGAAGCCAAACCGTTTCTTTGCCCAGATCTGTGCCCTTGGGCCTGCAGCTCCCCTCCCTGCCTGAAGACCCCGTTCCTCCCTCCGGAGCCTGCAAACTCAGGTTCATTTCAAGACCCACCTCAAACATAACCAACTCTTCAAGCCAGTGTCAAATTCTGGGCATTCGTCACCGCGCGCAGCGCTGTGAACACCTCTGCCGCTGCACGTGTGCTTCCCCTAGGCGTCAGCCTGCGGGCTGTGAAATACACTCTGCCCCTGCCTGTTCCTCTGGACCCTGCACTCTGGGATGTACCCCAATTTCCCGGTCGCCGCACTGCCTCCTTTCCGCCTCTTATCTGGGCCTAGAGCCCCAGCAGAACCGAGCCAGCTTTGTGGTGCCGGCCCCGCACTCACCCGGCGCATCCGGGCCGGCGAGGGCTGTCCCGGCAGCATCTTGAGTGCAGGGCCCCAATGTGCCTGGCTCACCCTGGCCTCGGCCACCCACTGGGGAAGTGAACATGCGTCGGGCCCTCCTGGGGTCTACCCAGGGTCAGTAAGGGATGCTCCGGACCGGGGCGGGCCTGACATAGCGGCCTCGCGCCCAGGCGTGAGCTGGCATCGGAGGAGAGGCTTCCTCTGGGAATCCTTTCCTGTCCCTCTTCCCACTGACCACCCTTATCCACTTCCCTGCACCCTCGTAGGGTGGATGCTGATATAGAGCAGTACATGCTTCACTTGACTACGCCCGTTCATGCACCTGCCTTCCTTTACTAGGTTTTCCATTCCCAGAGAACAGACTTCTTCCTTGGTATGTTCATCTGTGTGCCTCTAACATCCACCCAACGTCCAGCACCTCTTAGGACCCAAATTCTTTAAATGCCAAGGAATATTTGTTGAATAAAACAAATGTTGAACCAGTTTTTCAGTTGAAGAAAGTAAGGCCCCAAAAGAGGAAATGGCTTACCTAGGCATCACACAGCACATCAGGAAGTTAAACTTTTAAAACAGAGTTGTGGGAATAAAGAGAGACCACCCGTAGGAGAAGAAGCAAACACTATATTTATTCAGAGTTTATTATAGCCAAGTCACTTACATTTGGCACAGACTCAAAGTAGGCAGAGAAGTGGGAAAAATTTATAGTGGAAAAAAGAGAAGGCTTCAGCTCTGGCTGGTGTGGTTCAGTGGATTGAGCGCCGGCCTGCAAACCAAAAGGTTGGATTCCTGGGCATGGCACATGCCTGGGCTGCAGGCCAGGTCCCTGGTTGGAGGCAGGAGAGAAGCAACCAATGAATGTTTCTTTCCCTCTCTTTCCCTCTCTCTAAAAATAAATAAAATCTGTAAAAAAAAAAAAAAAAAAAAAAAAAAATGGGGGAAGGCTTCAGGAATGGTCTCATTGGAGATTGTTGACATGAGGGTTACCCTAGGAGCAAAACATCTTATGTAACTGGCTCTTATGTAATTGGCTGAGGGAGCGTGTTAGTCAAATTCCGGCTTTTAGGGGGTACAGGGTTTATATTGGTTTCCTAGACTGGTTGCTGAAGATTGAAGGTCAGAGTTCTATTTTTCTGTATGTTCTGGCCATTATCCATTGGTACATTCAGTCACTTCTATTCACGTAATGATTCCCCTTTGCTTGACCCCATACTTGGAACACCGTTTGGGTTTCTGCCTGAATCAGTGCTTCCCAAATAGCTATTGTCTGATCCCAAATAAACACTAGCTGCCTCCCACTTTGGCTTTTATTTTTAGGTTAACACAGGTGTATGTGATGCTTACTAGGAAACAGTTAACCTTGGGCCAGATTGGCAAGGACCCAGCTGCCCTGAAGGAGTTCCTGGAAAAAAGAAGGAACCTTGAGAATTAGGAAGGGAAAGGAACCACAAATAAGCCCACCCCCCAAGTTAAGTGACACTATTACCTGATCGAAAGGCAGAGTGAAATAATTTCTCCCCTGCATCTCCGTTTATTTCATCCTGGGGGTCAGGCAATGGGCGGGAAGTGGCAGGCATTGGAGGAGCAGTCAATACAATCTAGAATCGGAACACAGGGCAGACAAGACTGGGGTACAGGTGGTGCAGCTGGACTGACTACAGGGAACCCCACTACAGGAACCACAGCAGGTAAACGGAACTCTCTGGTCGGTGCCCAGTTGCTCCGAGTTCTGAGCCACGTATGGACTGAGAAGACGAGATCAGAGGGGACCAGAGACCCCTTGTCCCCGGTCTAGAGAACTCAGCCCACCCCACTCCTCACCATGGAAGGTGCAAATGAGACGAAAAACAAAGAAGTCCCCCCCCCCGGGGGGCGGGGCGTATGAGATGAGAACTCCCAGTGGTGGCTCCGCTCAATGCGCATATTAGAAACAGAGGTGATGGGAGGGAAGGAGGCACCCCTTGTGCCAGTCCTTGCCCCGCCCCAACCCCGCTCCCTTGTTGATTGCTCTGCAGACAAACTGACAGGTACACAGTGCGCTGGTGTAAATCCCAGAGGACCAACAGAGAGCGCCCAGCGCTAGCCCAGAGACGCAGGCGCGCGGGCGTCACCGCGCCTCCTGTCCTTGGGCCCGCGGCCCTCTAGCACGCCCGGAGCCTCCCCCCACCCAGCCCCCGCATGTCGTTGATCCCTGTTCCCCTTCTTCGTAATGTCGTCCCCACCCTTCCGTGCAGCCTCAGCGGAAGGATGGAAGAGAGAAGCATGTCGCGGCTTCACCTGTTCGCTCTGGATCTCTGGCCCCAGTCCACTCCTCGGGAGGGCTGGTGGGGCAGCCGGGTGGGTCGATTTCCGGGGGCAGGCCAGCTCTGCAGCCAGACTGGCCCCAGAGATGGTGTGCACCTCGTACCTCAGGACAACCCTGCCGCATGCTTTGAGCCGCACACCCCACCTGTAGCACCACCACCACCACACACAACAGCCATTGACCTGGCCTTGGCATCCTCTAGGCCTTTACTTTATTACCACCTGATTGCTGGAGCCTTCCTGACTCCCCACCCCATTCGCGCTCTGCTCTTCTCTGCAGCGCTTAACGCAATTGGAATTATGTATTTCTTTGGGTAATGATTTAATATCTTTTCCCCTTCCTTAGGCCATAAACTCTAAGAGGGCAGGGGCTGTGTCTGTCTCATTCAGGTTGTAGCAAAATTTCTGGCAGTAAGTGGCCAGTAAATATCTGTTGAATGGATAGATGGGATTGTTCCAAGGAAGAAGGGAATGAATGAATGATTAGGTACGAGTAAGTGGATGAATAAAAATAAGAATGAATGTAAGGTGGTGCTGCCACCCATTAAAAACTGGGGGACAAAGTTTAGCTCATTGGAATTGGCCCATAGTTTCTGACTGGATTCTAAGGCTGGAGAGAGTTAATGGTGCTGAGTACATGCTATGCTCTAAGCAATCAAAGAGGACTTCCTGGAGGCAGTGTCAATATTTCCAGCTCCTGTGGAGGGGAGCTGCACAAGGCAAAGGGAACTCATTCAAGAGGGCATGTGGAAATCCTATGGTTATCTGGGGAGACAGAGTCCCTGTTTGCTGGTCATTTAGAATGTTACAGTCACTTGGGGGGTGGGTATCAGAAGTGGTTGAACTGAGTCTGAACTTCACCTATTGCAACGATGGGCTAGGCTGCTTGACTAAAGCCTCAGAGCCAATGGCACAGCTTTCTCCTTGGGACCTGACCTGACATCTCACAGAGGCCCCAAGTCAACAGTCAACTCACCTTACCCAGCCAGGGCAGCTGTCAAAGTCCCTATTACACTAGAACCTCATTGTGAAATAAAGCTATTGCTTAACTCTGGCATTTCATAATTTCAAGATTTCCAGTCTGTTAGAGAAGTGTGCAAGCTGTTTGGGCCAGTGGCCCCAGACCAGAGGCTCAGAGACTGAAGTCAGACGAAGAAAGGGTGGATGTGAAATTTACTGCTTGGTGCATTGCTGCTGAACGAGATAGCAAATTAATTAATAACTACTTTATTCATTGCACATGAGTAAGTAAAGTTGTGCATGGTCAGTAAGCTGTGGGGGTGGGAGTAGGGTCAACGGAGGCTTTGTAGGGGAGATGCTGAAGCTGAGGTGAAAACGTCAGAGCAAAGCCTGAAGCTGTGAAGGAAGCTGTGACCTAAGCCAGAGGCTTCCTCCTGGTCCAACCTCCTCAGCCCATGTGATCAGGCTCTAACACAGGCGAATTCCACTCCCACGTACTGTCTCGCCAGGGTTATTTATTTTAACTTGCAGCCAGAGGGCAAAGTCTGGGTGGACTGATCTTTCATTCCAACTTGTCAAGGCCTCCCTACAGCTATCCAGCACTCAGAGAGCAGCGTGTGCGGATCTTAACCTGGGACAGCGCAGCCATGGCGCTCTGGGGTCCGGTGCTGGGAGCCCTGCTGGTGGCCATTGTGGGGTACGTGTGCCTGCTGGGGCTGCTCCGGCAGCGCAGGCCCCAGGAGCCCCCCCTGGATAAGGGCTCCGTGCCCTGGCTGGGCCATGCCATGGCTTTCCGGAAGAACATGCTTGAATTCCTGAAGCACATGCGGGCCAAGCACGGGGATGTGTTCACCGTGCAGCTAGGGGGCCAATACTTCACCTTTCTCATGGACCCCCTCTCCTTTGGCCCCATCCTCAAGGATGTGAAGAGAAAACTTGACTTTGTGGAGTATGCAGAAAAACTGGTACTCAAGGTATTTGGATACCACTCAGGGCCCGGAGACCACCGGATGATACACTCGGCCAGCACCAAGCATCTCATGGGCGATGGCTTGGAGGATCTCAACAAAACCATGCGCGACAGCCTGTCCTTGGTCATCCTGGGGCCCATGGGCCAGCGTCCCAATGCCAGGAGCTGGCATGAGGATGGCCTCTTTCACTTCTGCTACAACGTCTTGTTCAAGGCTGGCTACCTGAGCTTGTTTGGCTACACAAAGGACACGGAGCAGGACCTGCTCCAGGCAGAGGAGTTATTTGTGCAGTTCCGCAAATATGACCGCCTGTTCCCCAGGTTTGTTTACTCCTTGCTGGGGCCCCGGGAGTGGCTAGAAGTGGGCCGGCTCCAGCGCCTCTTCCACAAGACCCTCTCTGTGAAACAGAACCTGGAGAAGGATGGCATAAGCAACTGGATCGCCTACATGCTTCAGTTTCTGAGGGAGCAGGGAGTCGCCCCGGCCATGCAGGACAAGTTCAACTTCATGATGCTCTGGGCCTCCCAGGGGAACACGGGGCCTACCTCTTTCTGGACTCTCTTGTTCCTCCTGAAGCACCCGGAAGCCATGCAGGCGTTGAGAGAGGAGGCTGCCCAGGTGCTGGGGGAGGCCAGGCAGGAGGCTGGGCAGTCTTTTGACATCCAGGTCAGTGCCCTGAACCGCACCCCAGTGCTGGACAGCGTGATGGAGGAGACCCTGCGCCTGCGGGCCGCACCCACCCTGCTCAGGGTGGTGAATGGTGACCACACCCTGAAGATGGCCAGTGGGGAGGAGTACCAGCTCCGCGGTGGGGACATCGTGGCCCTCTTCCCTTACCTCTCAGTGCACATGGACCCTGACATCCACCCCGAGCCCGCCGCCTTCAAGTACGACCGCTTCCTCAACCCCGATGGCAGCCGAAAAGTGGACTTCTACAAGGCAGGCAAAAAGATCCACCACTATACCATGCCCTGGGGCTCGGGTGTCTCCATGTGCCCCGGGCGGTTCTTGGCCCTCAGCGAGATGAAACTCTTTGTCCTGCTCATGATCACGCACTTCGACCTGGAGCTGGTAGACCCCGACACCCCTATGCCACCTGTGGACCCCCAGCGCTGGGGCTTTGGCACCACGCAGCCCAGCCACGACGTGCGCTTCCGATACCGCCTGCGGTCTCCTGAGTGAGCGTGGCCAAGGGGGCTGCCAGCCTGGCCAGAGGGGCACCAGCGGGGTCTCTGCCTCCTCTCGCCCCTCTGAAGCCCCCGACCCCTACCGACGACCATTCCCTGTGGCTCTGTGGCACCCTCTACCCCTGTCCTAGCGGTCCTCCTTGCTCTCTGGCCTCCTTCTAGCACCTCGCAGGCTGGTCATTCTCTCTTTAAAACTCTCACCGTGGGTTCAGCAGAATCCTCCTTTCACAGGAAATCCAGGGGAAGGAAGGGGAACTGTGTGTCGGCAGCTCAGTTTGGGATGTCTCATCCTTTCCTGCAGTGCAGAAGCTGGGACTGCAAGGAGCGCAGCATCTCGCAAATGTGAGCCCCCACTGACCCAATTTTGTTTTTTCTCAGTTCTATTCCACGTCTTCTGGAAGTCGTATTCTAAAACAGTGTCATCCAATAGCAATACAAGGCAAGCAGCATGTGTACTTTTTAATTAGTTTCCTAGTGGACACATTTTCTTTTTTAAGTAAAAGAAACAAGTAAAATTAATTTTTCTAATATATTTTACTTCCCCCCACTTGGCCAAAAGATTAACATTTCAATGTGTAATCCATATAAAAGATATTTTACATTTCCTTTTTAGTATTGCCTTCAAATCTGGTATGTACTTTTTTAAAAAATTGAATTTATTGGGGTGACATTGGTTAATACAATTATACAGATTCCGGGTGTACAATTCTATAATACATCATCGGTACAGGGTATTGTGTGTTCAAAAGTCTGGTACATACTTTTTACCCTTGCGGAACATCTTGGCTCAGCCAGCCGCAGGTCAAGTGCTCGACAGCCAGTGGTGACCGCACAGGGGACAGCGGGTCTGGAGAAAGGCGGTCTTTCACGTAGGAGCTATTCAGGTATTTCTTTCCACGCTGGGCCTGTGAGCCAGAGACCTTTCTCCAAAAGCATCTCTGCTTGTCACTACTTTATTTCCTGGCTTCCCATTCCCTTCACACACCTGACATTTAAGTGTTGCCACAGCTGGTCCTCAAATTTTCCACGCAGGGCAGTTCGCAGTTTCCCGCTTTCCCTAGTGGAACTGACTGTTAAACACAGTTGCTTGCTTTTACTGCCAACCCCACAGCCTTTTTAGACCTGGCCCATTCCACCCCCTGGTCTCCCGCTCCTGGGGCTCCTGCTCCTGGGGCTCCCACTCCTGGGGCTCCCCTAGTGCCGTCTGTCTGTGTCCTTGTGATGTGTCCTTGCTCTCTGTCCTGGTTTTCTCCTCCCGCTCCTTCCCCACCACTGGAATCCACAGGGCTTTGGAATCTTATTCCTTCACCTCTGACCCCTCAATTCCCCAGATGTAGATTGAATTATAAAAACCAGACTTCCAGTCCTGGCTAATTTACTGTATGTCTTCAAATCATTTCCTTCCCCTCCCTGTCTGCCCTCAGCTTTCAGGCATATGAACTAGAGGTAACCCCCATTGCCAGGCATGCTTCCCGGGGCTGGGGGAGTGTGGGGGTGAGGGTTGCTGCTGCCAGAGCTCAGCTGGCTGATGGCAGGGCCCTGGCTGGGGCTGTGACTGGGGGGCCTGGTATAGGGGTCCCGGAAGCACAGACCCCCTGCAAGGACCACCCAGTGAGGCTTTCTCTCTGCTACTCTTAACCCCCATCTCTGACTGGCCTCTTCCTTTGTGTTGAGGTTGTCTGTTCTGCCCTGAGTTTTGCCAGGATAACAGACCTGGGGTGGGGACATCTGCCCAGGCATCTGCCTGGAGCCTGATAGAGCTTTGACTGGTTAGGAGAACACAGGGTGACCCCTCCTATTCCGCAAGGGGCCAGGAGCGCAGCGAGGAGTTAGTGGGGAGCACACGAGAGGGAGAAGGGGTCTGGGAGGCTGGAAGTCATCCATGGGGAGGTGCCCGACCACCTCCCCACTTAGCCGGGCCTTATGCCAGAGCGGGTGTGGGACGGAGCAAAGTGGTGAGGCCTTCCCATGCCCCCTGGCCCCTGCCCAGACCTAGGTGCTGCATCCCATCCTTTCCCCTACACCCAAAGGAATACGAACCAGGAGACTGGCCTATGGACAGGCTGCAGGGGTGAGCCGGAGGCCCAAATCCACTGAGTCAGGGCCAAGAGGCGTCAACCGAGAGCAAACTTCCTGGAGCCTGTGATCTGTTGGAGGGTGTGCCTGGGACCCAGGGAAGCCTTGGTGGGTCAGGTGTGGGGCGAGTGCAGGTGCCCCATCCTGCAGCCAAGGATGTCCACCATAACAACAGGCCTCCCAGGAAGCAGTGAGCACCCAGAATTGGTGTGAGCACACAGAGGCCAATTCCCACCACTGGCATTTGTGGTTCCAGCGCCCTTGCCTGGGGACTGCTGGAGACACCCTCCACAAGGCCACCTTTCCTTCCTTGGCAGAGGCCTCCAGGCAGTGGGAAGACTGAGACCCCCAGGGATGCATCCAGTCACTTCCTGTCCTGACCCAGCTGTTCTGTCCCCAATTTCCCATTTCTGAACCATATTTTTCTCCCTCAGAGAAAAGCCCACCACGTCTATTCTCTGAGGCTAGCTTACAACAAAGCAAGCAGGGATGACCTGCCGATGGTGGAATCCCAGGCAGCTGGGGAAAAAAAGAGACATTTTCCCAGGCAGTGGCCCTGAATGCTCTCACTGGGCCACAAGCGCTACAGCTCTCTTCAAAGCCCAGCCCCGGCCTGGGGGCCTCAGCCTGACCAGGACAGAGCCAATGCAGGAGTAGAAAAAAATCATGGCAAGGAGTGGAATGAGAAATCCCAGGATGTTCTGCTGGAAGCAGAGTAAGAAGGCCCCGTGCACCCCAAAATCCGGATAGCAGTTCCACACACCCTTGGGGTTTTCATGCACCTGTACAAAGATCACGTCAGGGAAAGAGCCAGGAGACAGGCAGGGCCACAGCCCACACCATGACAGGGTGGGGGATGGGCAGCCCTGCTCCCAGGCAGAGCTGCGCCTGACCTTCATCCTAGGCAGTTCCCCAGGCAGTTCCGCCAGACCCTGCAGCCACCACCAAGGCTGCGATAGTAAAGAAAATAACAATATTTCCCTGGCTGAACTAGAGGGACAGGAGCAGCGGGCAGGTGGGAGCCCTTGGGTTTCTCTGAGGGAAATGGGAGTGAAGGCTGAAGATGCTGTGATCACTCTGGCTGTTGGGTGCTGCGTATTGGGTTGGCCGAAATGTCCGTTCATTTTTTCCCCATAAAATAAAAGACATGGTTTCCATTTTCACCAATAAATGTATTGATCTGGATATTTTGAGTACGTCAGCTGTCTCCCGCTATTGGCTTCTAGTGGGTAGAGGCCAGGGCTGCTGCTAAACATCCTCTAATGCGCAAGACAGCCTCACAGCAAAGAATTATTTGGCCAAAATGTCAGTAGTACAAGAAACTTTGCAAACCACTTTTTACATGTTCCATCAGTCATGGGATCTTCTCCATACACGGCACACATCTTTTTTTGCATTTCATTTGCGTTTTTACCTTTCTTGAAATAATAAAGCATAATTTGCTGGAAATGTTGCGTATTTTCTTCCATCTTCAATATTTAACTGACTGCACAAAAATATACCAATTGTAAAGATTTTTATTTATTTGTTTTTAGAGAGATGGGAAGGGAGGGAGAAAGAGCAGGAGACAAACATCAATGTGTGAGATACATCAACCAGTTGCCTCTCTCACCTGGGAAACCTGGCCCACAACCCACGCATGTGCCCTGACTGGGAAATGAACCAGTGACCCTTTGGTTCACAGGCCAGCACTCAATCCACTGAGCCACCCCAGCCAGGGTGAAAATTCATCAATTTTAATAAGTTTTTTTTTTTTTTAATGCACACTGATATGATAGCTGTCTATATATTCTAACAAAATTGTTTCAAATGAAGTTGAAGATAACTAAGCATTACTAGAGCCATGATAAGGGAAAAAACAAACAAACTTTTTGGCCAACCCAGTAGATGCTAGAAGAACACGATGATAGGAAGCGGAGGTCCGCTGGGCAACTATTGCAGCAGTTCAGGGGTACGATGTCCTGGAAGGAGCGAGCGGATGCTGCTGATGGTTGAGAACTGAGAAGTGACCACTGAGCAACACGGTCACTGAGGCCCTTGCAGAGAAGACTCTGGGTGGATGCCCAACTGAGCTGGGTCCCATCCGCTCCCACTGGACTGTGGCATGGCCACTTGGGCTTCACTTTCCCTCACATCCCCCTTGTTGGGGGAGTCCTCAGCCTGCCTCTCCCCAAGGTCATTTATGCTGGTCATTTCTTCTTGAACAGTGAGGCTGCTGCTCTCACAACAGCTGGACAGCGGGGCCTGGGCAGGGCAAGGTGCCTGGTGCCGTCCAAACACAGTGGCCAGGGAAGCCTTCAGGTACTGGCAGAAGCAGCGGGCGGAGAAGGCGTAGAGGATGGGGGTGAAGCAGCAGTGAAGGAAGGCGATGCTCTCTGTTACCTGCAGCGCGTAATCCAGGTACTTGCTGGCCTTGCAGTCCCCGAAGACTTTCAGGTCCATCAGCGAGTGTAGAAACAAGGTGACATTGTACGGGAACCACAGCACGAAGAAGGCCACCACAAGGGCTACAGCTATCTTCAGGGCCCGGCCCCTGCCTGGGGGCCTTAGCCTGACCAGGACAGAGCCAATGCGGGAGTAGAAAAAGATCATGGCGAGGAGTGGAATGAGAAACCCCAGGATGTTCTGCTGGAAGCGGAGTAGGAGCTTCCAGAAGGTCCCGTGCCCCCCAAAATCTGGATAGCAGTTCCACACACCCTTGGGGTTTTCATGAGTCTGCACAAAGATCATATCAGGGATGGAGACAGCCAGGGCCATAGCCCACACCGTGACAGCAAGGAGCCAGCGCTTGGCCCAAGTCCTCAGCCTGTGTTGGGCCTGAGCATGGACGATCTCCAGGTACTTGCCCAGGCTCATGCAGCTAATGAAGAAGATGCCACTGTAGAGGTTGATGGTATAGAGAGCGCTTATCACCTTGCACAAAACATTCCCGAAGACCCAATGCCAGGCCACGGAGATGATCCAGAAGGGCAGGGTCACCACAAACAGGAGGTTGGAGATAGCCAGGTTCAGCAGATAGACCTCTGTCATCCGCCTGCGAGGCACGTACCGGAGCAAGACCACTAGGAGGAGGAGGTTCCCACCCAGACCCAGCACGAAGACCAGGCTGTAGAAGACCGGCAGGAAGACTCTGCCGAAGGCCAGCACCTCATCCTTCCTGCAGAGCATGAAGGCCCCCAGGTCCAGGTAGTACTCATAGTCATAGAAGGAACTGCTGTTCTCAGAACTGGCGACCTTGGTGGTGAGCAGCAGCGGAGGGGAGGGAGTGGTCGCCATGCCGGGAAGATGCACCTGGTCCTGGAGCTCTGCAGACCAGAGAGTAGTGTGAGAGAAATCAGGTAGAGCCAGGCAATCCCCTCCTCTCTTTACACCCAATTCCTCCTGCTCTGGGGTGTCCAACAGCCTTCTCACATCTCCATCAGTACCTGCAGCCCAGCAAGGATGGGCACGAGTGTGGGAAGCCCAGGTCTATCGCTGACCATTTATGCCAGCTGGGTAAGTGACCTAGCCTCACGTGCTGTGATAGCATCCACTTCTTACATTATGGTTTCTCTTTACTCTTCTCCCTCATCATTTAAAAAGACTGGTACTGTCTTTCTGATTTGTCCTTCGTATTTTGGCCTACCAATTCACCTATTTACGGTGTCTCCATACTCTGCCCCGTGTGTGGCTTTTAGCTATTCTTTGTGTAGCTTATGATTTTTTTTTTTTTTTTTAAATGAGAGCTTCTCTTCAGTGGGGCTTGTTTTATCTATCAATGTCTGTTGTGCCCACTCTGGCTTTGAGCCTTCTTTACTTCCATCTCCTGAGAATTTCCCTTGCTCTTATTTAAAGTATTTCAGTTATAAATATTGTTTTAGATCAATGTTTTATTTTATATTTGATATTTTATTTTATCCAGAATTTTTAGGTTTGCAGCAGAAAGGTGTGATCTATCACGTCAATAGACTCAGAACAACTGAACTTTTTCATTCCTTGGTTTCCCCATCTTTAAAACGATAATAATAATAGTGCCTACTCATGGGGTTCTTGTGAGGCTTAAATATTCACGTGAAGCACTTCAAGCCCTACGAAGAGTGCCCAGAATATAGCAGGCATTCAATAAATGTTAGTCTAAATTATTGCTTTACCCAGAGCTGAGTCCATCACCTTCCCACCAGCCTCTCTCCCTCTCCTGCGTCTATGTGGGAGGCATCTCAGATTCCTTCCTCACTCCCCTTACCAGCACCCTACTGCCTTTGGAATACGTCTACCATCTCTAAGTCCCACAAAAATATATACATGATATTCTTTTAATTAAGACAAATGTTCTATACAAATAGGTGCTGAAAGAGATGAAAAGGAAAGCCAGGGAATAACAGGCACAGGATTCAAGATGGCAGCTGCTTGGGCAGGAGAAGTGAGAGGCATAGTACAGGGGCAGGTCATGGTCCACGGTCATGTTCCCTCTTGGGCAATGGTTTCCCAAGCTTTGATTACACTATTAAAAGTAACTTTTGAAAGAGTGCCTCACATGAACCAGTGATAAGAGATTGTCATGAACCAAG